>NC_133394.1:34351250-34655781 GCF_047511655.1 Castor canadensis | reverse complement strand
AATATAAAAGGCAACAATGAAACAAAAAGTTGGTTCTTTGACAACATAAAGAAAATTCACAAACCCTTAGCCAAAGTAACCAAAACCACACCCCCAGCCCGTTATTGATTTTAGTTATTTTATCAGGTAGCATCTTGCATATTGCCTGGGGCCAGCCTCAGGCTTGGCTTACAGATGAATAACATACTGGGCTTACTGATTGATGTGGGGTTCTCATTATCTTTTTATACAAATTGGTTTCAAAACATGATCCTCCTAATCCCCAGCTCCTGAGTAATTGGAATTGCTGGGGAGCCTGACCTCAATTTCTTTCTTTAATGTCTTGCAGTTTTCATTATAGAGGTCTTTCACCTCCTTAGTTAATCCTAAGTATTTTTTTTTTTTGAGACTATTGTGAATAGAATTGATTTCTTTCTGAGCCTGTTTGGTTTCAGTATATAGAAAAACTACTGAGTTTTATATGTTGATAATGTACCCTGCTACTTTGCTAAAAGTGTTTATTTTGTCTAAGAAGTTTTTGGTGGAGTCATTTTGTTTTTTTAACTTCTTCTATTCTTTATTATCCTGTCACTTGTTACAATTTAACACTAAAAGTGTTGTCAGTGTGGTGGAATCTTTAAGGTCTTTTAAGTATAGGATCATGTCTTCTGCAAATAGGAATAATTTTATTTCTTCACTATTTATTTTCCTTTTCTCTTGTCTCATTGCTTTAAAAATTCAAGAACTATATTGAATAAGATTGGAGACAGTGGACACCATGGATTACTTGTTCCTGACTTGGGAGTAAATTGTTTCAATCTATCCCATCTAGTACGATGTTGACTATAGATTTACATATGTAGCCTTATTATGATGAAGATACTTCCTCATCTTCCTCATTTATTTGGAGCTTTTATCATGAAAGGATGTTGAATTTCTCCAAAAGCTTTTTTTTTTAAATCTATTGAGATGATTGCATGATTTTTTTGTCCTTCACTCTGTTTTTGTAGTTTTTTGATTTGCATATGTTAACCCATTCTTGCATCCCCAAAATGAAACCAACTTGATCATGGTGTATGATCTTTTAATGCATTATCAAATTCAGTTTTTAAGGATTTTATTGAAAATTTTGTGTCTATGTTCATAAAGAAAAATTGGTTTATAGTTTTCTTTGTTGTGTCCTTATCGAGTTTTAGTATCAAGCTAAACCTTGCTTCATAGAAAGTTTGGTAGCATTTCTTTCCTCATGCCTAGTAAGCATGAGGACCTAAGTTCAAACCCTAGTACCACCAAAAGAAGGAAGGAGGGAAGGAAAGAAGGAATGGAGGGAGGGAGGAGAAGACAGAAAGAAAGGAAGAAAGGAAGAAAAGGAGGGAAGGAAAGAAGAAAAGAAAGAAGGAAGGAAGGAAAGAAAGAAGGAAGGAAGGAAGGAAGAAGTTAAAGGAAAATAAAGCAAAAAAGAAATTGAAGAAGATACTAGAAGCTGGGAAGATCTCCCACATTCATGGATTGGCAGAAATAATATTGCAAAACTGTCTGTACTGACAAAAGCAATCTATATTTAAATGTAATCCCCATCAAAATCTCAATGTCATTCTCACAAACAGAAAAATCAATGCTAAAGTTCATACAGAATCATAAAAGATCCCAAATAACCAAAGCAATCTGAGCAGAAAAAGAGCAATGCTTGCTGTATCACAATATCTGCCTTCAAATTTTACCATAGAGCCACAATAAAGAAAACATCATGGTACTGACACAAAAACAGATACGTAAAGCAATGGCATACAAGACTAAGAAATAAACCCACATAAGTACAGTCATCTGATTTTTGACAAAATAGCCAAAAAAACACACATTGAAGAAAAGACAGCTTCTTCAACAAATAACGTTGGGAAAACTGGATGTTCACATGGTGAACAGTGGAACTCTCTCTCAACCTGCACAGAAATCAAAGATCTTAATATAATGCTTTGTAATCTAAGCATTGTGAAGTCATGAAGTAACCCAGTATCTCCTATCAGTATAAATATCTGGTGTTTTGTCTGAGATGGTAGGCTAAGCAATATCAATTAACTTAGCCACCTGAATTGATTTGTGTGAGAAGCTTACTTTTTAAGGATAAATTCATTCTGCATTTATATAACTTAATTGGTAATTTTTTATTTTATATTTTTTAAGTGAATCCTCTATAAACATAAGGAAAAGTAGATTATTCAAGGAAGTCTCTGGTGAAGAAGTCCATGGAGGGGATGGATATGTCCCTTATTTAAGTCACATAATCATGATATTCTTCCAGTGAATGCTGGAGGTGGCTGACTTCAGAGCATTACCCATTGCTGTGCTGGGTGTTATACAAGAGAGGCAGCCAGGCTGCTACCTCATTCTTTAGTGACTAGCCATACCTTGCCAGTAGAAGAGTTTTTATAGCATGGGAAATAATTAAGCTGAGTAGGTGCTTTAAATCAGTTGACTTTTTTTCTTGTTATTATGATTTGTTAATTTTTTATTTGAATATAAAAAATACAGTTTTTGTGCTCAGGAAAAATAAATCAAATAAAATATAGAATGTACCCAACATATTAACAGTATGTGTTTCATACATGATTTCTTTTTTTAAATTAGGATATATTTGTTATATGGGGGGATTCATAGTGACAATTCTCATTAGACTTTTTTTTTTTTAACCTAACACACATATTTTATTTATTTTTTCAGTAACCTGCCTCCTTATTTCTTTTTTTGTTTGTTTGTTTTATTATTCATATGTGCACACAAGGCTTGGGTCATATCTCCCCATGCCCCCACCCCCTCCCTTACCACCCACTCCACCCCATCCTCTCCCCCCAACCCCCACAATACCCAGCAGAAACTATTTTGCCCTTATCTCTAATTTTGTTGAAGAGAGAGTATAAGCAATAACAGGAAGGAACAAGGGTTTTTGCTAGTTGAAATAAGGATAGCTATACCGGAAGTTAACTCACATTAATTTCCTGTGCGTGTGTGTTACCTTCTAGGTTAATTCTTCTTCATCTAACCTTTTCTCTAGTAGCTGGTCCCCTTTTCCTACTGGCCTCAGTTGCTTTTAAGGTATCTGCTTTAGTTTCTCTGCGTTAAGGGCAACAAATGCTAGCTAAATTTTTAGGTGTCTTACCTATCCTCACCCCTCCCTTGTGTGCTCTCGCTTTTATCATGTGCTCAACGTCCCATCCCCTTGTTGTGTTTGCCCTTGATCTAACGTCCACATAGGAGGGAGAACATACGATTTTTGGTCTTTTGGGTCAGGCTAACCTCACTCAGAATGATGTTCTCCAATTCCATCCATTTACCAGTGAATGATAACATTTCGTTCTTCTTTATGGCTGCATAAAATTCCATTGTGTATAGATACCACATTTTCTTAATCCATTTGTCAGTGGTGGGGCATCTTGGCTGTTTCCATAACTTGGTTATTGTGAATAGTGCCACAATAAACATGGGTGTGCAGGTGCCTCTGGAGTAACCTGTGTCACAGTCTTTTGGGTATATCCCCAAAAGTGGTATTGCTGGATAAAATGGTAGATCAATGTTTAGCTTTTTAAGTAGCCTCCAAATTTTTTTCCAGAGTGGTTGTACTAGTTTACATTCCCACCAACAGTGTAAGAGGGTTCCTTTTTCCCCACATCCTCGCCAACACCTGTTGGTGGTGGTGTTGCTAATGATGGCTATTCTAACAGGGGTTAGGTGGAATCTTAGTGTGGTTTTAATTTGCATTTCCTTTAGGGCTAGAGATGGTGAGCATTTTTTCATGTGTTTTTTGGCCATTTGGATTTCTTCTTTTGAGAAAGTTCTGTTTAGTTCACTTGCCCATTTCTTTATTGGCTCATTAGTTTTAGGAGAATTTAGTTTTTTAAGTTCCCTGTATATTCTGGTTATCAGTCCTTTGTCTGATGTATAGTTGGCAAAATATTTTCTCCCACTCTGTGTGTGTTCTCTTCAGTTTAGAGACCATTTCTTTTGATGAACAGAAGCTTTTTAGTTTATGAAGTCCCATTTATCTATGCTATCTCTTAGTTGCTGTGCGGCTGGGGTTCCATTGAGAAAGTTCTTACCTATACCTACTAATTATAGAGTATTTCCTACACTTTCCAGCATCAACTTTAGAGTTTGGGGTCTGATATTAAGATCCTTGATCCATTTTGAGTTAATATTGGTATAAGGTGATATACATGGCTCTACTTTCAGTTTTTTGCAGACTGTTAACCCAGTTTTCCCAGCAGTTTTTCTTGAAGAGTCTGCTCTTTCTCCATCGTATATTTTTAGCACCTTTGTCAAAGACAAGTTGGTTATAGTTGTGTGGCTTCATATCTGGGTCCTCTATTCTGTTCCACTGGTGTTCATGTCTGTTTTTGTGCCAGTACCATGCTGTTTTTATTGTTATTGCTTTGTAATATAGTTTGAAGTCAGGTATTGTGATACCTCCAGCATTGTTCTTTTGACTGAGTATTGCCTTGGCTATTCGTGGCCTCGTGTTTCCATATAAATTTCACGGTAGTTTTTCAATCTCTGTAATGAATGTCATTGGAATTTTGATGGGAATTGCATTAAACATGTAGATTACATTTGGGAGTATCGACATTTTTTACTATGTTGATTCTACCAACCCATGAGCATGGGAGGTCTCTCCACTTTTTATAGTCTTCCTCAGTCTCTTTCTTCAGAAGTTTATAGTTTTCCTTGTAGAGGTCATTCACATCCTTTGTTAGGTTTACACCTAGGTATTTGACTTTTTTTGAGGCTATTGTAAATGGAATTGTTTTCATACATTCTTTTTCAGTTTGCTCACTGTTAGTGTATAGAAATGCTAATGATTTTTCTATGTTGATTTTATATCCTGCCACCTTGCTGTAGCTATTGAAGATGTCTAGAAGCTTCTGAGTATTTTTGGTCTTAAAGGTATAGGATCATGTCATCTGCAAATAAGGATATTTTGACAGTTTCTTTACCTATTTGTATTCCTTTTATTCCTTCTTCTTGCCTTATTGCTCTGACTAGGAATTCCAGTACTATGTTGAATAGGAGTGGAGATAGTGGGCATCCTTGTCTGGTTCCTGATTTTAGAGGGAATAGTTTCAGTTTCTCTCCGTTATGTATAATGTTGGCTGCAGGTTTCTCATATATAGGTTTTATAATGTTGAGGTACTTTCCTTCTATTCCTAGTTTCTTAGAGCTTTTATCATGAAATGGTGTTGGATCTTATCAAAGGCTTTTTCTGCATCTATTGAGATGATCAAGTGGTTTTTGTCTTTGCTTCTGTTAATGGGGTTTATTACATTTATTGATTTTCATATGTTGAACCACCCCTGCATTCCTGGGAAGAAGCTTACTTGGTCATGGTGAATAATCTTTTAGATGTGTTGTTGAATTCAGTTTGCCATTATTTTGTTGAGGATTTTTGGATCAATGTTCATTAAGGAGATTGGCCTATGGTCTCCTTTTTGAAGGTGTCTTTGCCTGGTTTCAGGTTTAAGTATAATACTGGCTTCATAAAATTTTGTTTGGCAGTTTTCCTTCCCTTTCTATTTCATGGAACAGTTTAAGGAGGGTTGGTATCAGTTCTTCTTTAAAGGTCTGATAGAATTCAGCAGAGAATCCATCAGGTCCTGGACTTTTCTTTTTGGGGAGACTCTTGATTGCTGCTTCAATTTCATTTTGTGTTATAGATCTATTCAGATGATTAATTTCCTCTTGGTTCAGTTTTGGATGATCATATGTATCTAGAAATCTGTCCATTTCTTTAAGATTTTCAAATTTATTTGAATATAGGTTCTCAAAGTAGTCTCTGATGATTTCCTGGACTTCCATGGTGTTTGTTGTTATCTCCCCTTTTGTATTCCTAATTCTACTAATTTGGGTTTTTTCTCTCCTCATTTAGGTTAGGTTTGCCAGGGGTCTATCGATCTTGTTTATTTTTTCAAAGAACCAACTTTTTGTTTCATTAATTCTTTGTATGGTTTTTTGGGTTTCTACTTCGTTGATTTCAGCTCTTATTTTTATTATTTGTCTCCTTCTATTCATTTTGGGATTTGCTTGTTCTTGTTTTTCTAGGAGTTTGAGATGTATCATTAGGTCATTGATTTGGGATCTTTCAATCTTTCTAATATATGCACTCATGCCTATAAACTTTCCTTTCAGGACTGCCTTTGCTGTGTCTCATACGTTCCAGTAGGTTGTGTTTTCATTTTCATTGATTTCCAGGAACTTTTTATTTCATCAATGATCCATTTTTCATTAAGTCGTGAGTTATTTAGTTTCCAGCTGTTTGCATGTTTTTTGTCTTTACTTTTGTTATTGAGTTCTACTTTTACTGCATTGTGATCAGATAGTATGCACGACATAATTTCTATTTTCTTATATTTGCTGAGGCTTGCTTTGTGCCCTAGGATATGATCTATTTTGGAGAAGGTTCCATGGGCTGCTGAGAAGAATGTACATTGTGTAGCAGTTGGATGAAATGTTCTGTAGACATCAAGTAGGTCCATTTGATCTATTGTATATTTTATTTTTTATTTCTGGATTTTTCCCATTTAATATATTTTTTAATTAATTAATTAATTTTTATTGTTTTATTATTCATATGTGCATACAAGGCTTGGGTCATTTCTCCCTCCTGCCCCCACCCCCTCCCTTACCACCCATACCACCCCCTCGCTCTTCCCCCCACCCCCTCAAAACCCGGCAGAAACTATTTTGCCCTTATCTCTAATTTTGTTGTAGAGACAACATAAGGATTAATAGGAAGGAACAAGTGTTTTTGCTGGTTGAGATATGTGTAGCCAAACAGGGAGTTGACTCACATTAATTTCCTGTGCATGTGTGTTACCTTCTAGGTTAATTCTTTTTGATCTCAACTTTTCTGTAGTTCCTGGTCCCCTTCTCCTATTGGCCTCAGTTGCTTTAGTTTCTCTGCATTAAGGGCAAAAACTGCTAGCTAATTTTTAGGTGTCTTACCTATCCTCACCCCTCCCTTGTGTGCTCTTGCTTTTATCATGTGCTCAAATTCCAATCCCCTTGTTGTGTTTGCCCTTGATCTAATGTCCACATATGAGGGAGAACATACAATTTTTGGTCTTTGGGCCAGGCTAACCTCACTCAGAATGATGTTCTCCAATTCAATCCATTTACCAGTGAATGATAACATTTCATTCTTCTTCTTAACTGTATAAAATTCCTTTGTGTATAGATACCACATTTTCTTTATCCATTCGTCAGTGGTGGGGCATCTTGGCTGTTTCCATAACTTGGCTATTGTGAATAGTGCCACAATAAACATGGGTGTGCAGGTGTCTCTGGAGTAACCTGTGTCATAGTCTTTGGGTATATCCCCAAGAGTGGTATTGCTGGATCAAATGGTAGATCAATGTTTAGCTTTTTAAGTAGCCTCCAAATTTTTTTCCAGAGTGGTTGTACTAGTCTACATCCCCACCAACAGTGTAAGAGGGTTCCTTTTTCCCCGCATCCTCGCCAACACCTGTTGGTGGTGGTGTTGCTAATGATGGCTATTCTAACAGGGGTGAGGTGGAATCTTAGTGTGGTTTTAATTTGCATTTCCTTTATTGCTATTGTATATTTTAGATCTTGGATTTCTTTATTGATTTTTTGTTTGAATGACCTATATATTGATGATAATGGGCTGTTAAGTTCTCCCACAACCACTGTGTTGGCGTTAATATATGCTTTTAGGTCTTTCAGGGTATGTTTGATGAAATTGGGTGCATTGACATTGGGTGCATACAGGTTAATGAGTATTATTTCCTTTTGGTCTATTTCCCCTTTTATTAGTATGGAATGTCCTTCTTTATCTCGTTTGATCAATGTAGGTTTGAAGTCTACTTTGTCATAGATAAGTTTTGCTACTCCTGCCTGTTTTCGGGGGCCATTGGCTTGGTAAATCTTCTTCCAGCCTTTCATCCTAAGCCTATGCTTATTTCTGTCTGAGAGATGGGTCTCCTGTAAGCAACAAACTGTTGGATCTTCCTTTTTAATCCATTTCGTCAAGCAGTGCCTTTTGATGGGTGAATTAAGTCCATTAACATTAAGTGTTAGTACTGATAGGCATGTGGTGATTCCTGTCATTTAGTTGTCTTAGTTATTTGAAGGTTTGATTGTGTGTACCTAAGTTTAGGTTACTCTCTACTGTCTTGCTTTTTCTTATCCTGTGGTTTGGTGCTGCCTGTCTTTTCATGGTTAAGTTGGGTTTCACTTTCTGTGTGCAGAATCCCTTGCAGAATCTTTTGTAGTGGTGGCTTTGTGGTCACATATTGTTTTAGTTTCTGCTTATCATGGAAGACTTTTATTGCTTCATCTATTTTGAATGATAGTTTTTCTGGGTAGAGTATCCTGGGATTGAAGTTTTTTCATTCAGTGCCCAGAAGATCTCACCCCACACTCTTCTTGCTTTTATTATTTCTGTTGAGAAGTCTGCTGTGACTTTGATGGGTTTACCTTTGTATGTTACTTGTTTTTTCTCTCTTACAGCCTTTAATATTCTTTCCCTAGTTTCTGAACTTGTTGTTTTAATGATGATATGTTGTGGGGTAGTTCTATTTTGATCTGGTGTGTTTGGTGTCCTGGAGGCCTCTTGCATCTGTATGGGAATATCTTTCTCTAGATTTGGGAAATTTTCTGTCATTATTTTGTTGAATGTATTATGTATTCCCTTTCTGTCTTCCCATCATTGCCCTTGGTGTTGTTATTATCCCTGTACTTTGTGCAATTAAGTATTTTCTAGCTTGTAATAATAGCACAGGTGATATTTAGAATGGAAGAGTGAGAGGAGATGGAAAGCAAAGAAGTTAAAGGAATACGAAAAAACAAATAAACAGGTAAAAAAAACAAGACAAAGAAACAAAAAAAAACTTTCAATGATATAAACAAGGAGAGACAATATACTAATCAACAGAAGCTGAAAAGGCATTAGAGAGACAGAGAGAGGATTGAAAATTAAAAAATAAAAACAAAAAAATAAAATAAAAATAAAAACAAAAAATAAATAAATGAAAATATTTATGTATATGTATATATATATATATTTTTAAAAACCTCCAAGTTCAAATGCAATAAAGTTTCAGTCTTAATAATTTTTGTGTTCATCCCTCAGCTTCCCATCCTGAAGATAGTGCCTCAGAAGTAGTTCTGTGGTTGTCTCATCAAAGGGGAAAAAGACTGGAAAAACCAAAATAAAACAAAACCACACAAAACAAAATAAAACCCCACAAAGTGTCCCAAGTTTAAAAGCAATATAATTTCAGTAAATTCAGCATCCAGGCATAGTTCAGTTGTTTTCTCATCAAAGGTAGGGAGAGAGAAAAAAAGATAAAAGAGTGTGGAGACAATTCTGTGAATGGTATCTGTGCCTGTGGCTTGCCTGCCCACTGCTGTCAGCCTGCTGTAGCTGGAGGCGTTATTTATGCAGATGTCTGGAGTGAGCTTAGCACTCACCTGGCCCCACAGGCTTTGTTTGCTCAGATTTCTCCTGTGCAAGAGCCTCTGCTACAAGCTTTCTCCTTTCCAAGCACACTGGGGGAGGTGACACTGCACCCGCTTTCTCAGTCCTGCGTGTTTGTTTACAGCTCACGTGGGAAGTGGGTCTTCCCCCCTCTCCTGTGGAGTTTTCCTCCCTCCGCCACTCTCACAAGCTTTCCCTCTCCTGGTTGCTGGGTGTGCGCCCCCACTCCCGCTGGCCTAGCTTGTTTATTTACAGTTCCGGGAAGGATTCCCTTCCCCCAATCTTCGACCCTCTGTGTGTCCCACCCTCTTTCACATGTTTCTTTATTGTTCTTATTGCTTATTACTCAGTTTCTCTTTTTTCCCCAGGTGGAGGTCGGTCTGTCCAGAGGGCTATGCTGATCTGGCCCAGGGTTGTCTGTGGGAGTACCGTGGTACTGCTAAGCTCACCTTGTCCACATCTTCCTAAGCCATCTGGGTGCAGGCAACTGGCGGCCCGGGGGCCCTCCTGGTTTCTCTGTTTAACGTGAAGTGGAGATGCTCTGTGCCGGCTGGAGGCATGGAGGGGTCAAAGTTTTGCCTCTTCTTGGTGGTTTTGCCTGCAAGGTGTGTCTCCAGCATCTTTCCAAGATTTCACTATAGGAGGCATGCTTTCTGCTTCCTCCCTCTAGCCACCATCTTGGAATCTCCTCTCTCATTAGACTTATATTGCGCATTAGTTACATCATCCCCAGCATCTCTCCCCCTCAACACCCTCCCCGCCCCCACTACAGCAATTGCAAGAGGTTTCTTTGTTCTATTTTATATAGATATATGAAGTCCATCAACTGTATTCCCTCACCTTAATCTCCTTCCTTCGTCCTCCCCCTTCCCACCAGTACCCCACACATACACTGTATGTATTGGACAAGATGAATATGCTTTAGCTACTGAATCTAAAGAAAGACTAGAAAAGTAACAGACCCCTGACTATTTACATGTTATTGAATCATATCCCCAATGGTTTTCTAGACTTCAAATGAATGAAAATGGAAAGAGTTACATGAATCAACAATCATGGGAACAAAGCCACACCTATTTAAGCTAAAATAGAAATATACTTTTGTTTTTACTTGAAAAATACTGAATCATTAAGAGATCATTTATATTCACATATTTACTAAAGAAACAAATTCTCCCTGATTTGTCATGTATTTAAAAATAAACACTAAGTTTGGTCAACTAGAGCTAGCATAGTATTTCTGACTTAACTAAAAATTTGGAGAATTTCAAGATAAATCTAGGTATCTTTATGGCCTTTTTATAAGGCAAATGAGGAAACTTTTATATTATCTTCTGGACATTTTAGATAAAAAGACATATTTTGGGGGGGGTTATATTTTTGAGGCAGAGTGTCACTTTGTATCCCAGGCTGACTTTGAACTTGCCATTTACCTGCTTCACCCTCCCAAGTGCACCACCATATCTGCTTAGAAAAGACATCACAAGAGTTTTGTTTTACCTTTTGGCAAAGGTAAAATCAAAAATAGTTGTTAAGAGGAGACAAGATGCAAATCATAAGTATCTAAAGATAGAAAAAACATTAACAACTCACATAAAACACAGTGTAAAAATATGAGATGGCTATTAGGTACTTAATTTGGTTTTTTTTTTTTAAATAAGGAATTTTTAAAGATGATTCAACCTCCACTCCTTGGTTTCTAGATGCTTACTTTCTAATTGTGGGAAGATAAGTACATATGTACACACATCCACATATATACAGCCATGTATGTATGTGTGCATGGTCCATTATGTAGGATCAAAGCCTAATCTTGAAGGGACTTGTGTGCTAGTTACCAGCATAACTAAGCCCATACAAAGTCATTTCAGTATCATCAAGACAACTGCTTCTGGATACTGTGATGTGGTGTAACTTTGTAGTATACGCTTATTAATACCTTTTCTTTGATATAAAAGGTGTCTTCTGCATTGGAGGATGAATGCAGTGCAAATTTTGTGTAAACAGATAAATGATACCTGCTGAAACTGTTTCAGGAATGGGAGGAAGGGAGATAAAGGAGAATGATGGAGGTGTTGAATTGAAGTATGATATATTTGATATATTGTAAGAATTTTGTGAATGCCACAATGTACCCATACCCAGCACAACAATAAAAATAAATAAATAAAGGTGCTCTGTGGTTGGAGGTGATAATATAGATAGAGATTTAGGCGAGTACACAAATAGTGATACTGATAACATTGCTCCAAGTAGGGAAAGCAAACTTATCTCAGAATACTAATCTATGCATGTGAATATAACCATCATTCCCTGGTGATGGGAGTGGTCCAACACAATCAAATAGCCACCAATTCAACTCAGTGCAGCCCTGAGGAATAATGTCATATTACAAACCATCATTGGTTTCTGCTTTTTACAGAGTTACCTCACAGCAGTGTAAGCAGCAAAACAGCCTTAGAGAGTTGAAGAACAAATTGCTGAAGTCCATATCTCCTCCAAAATCTGCAGAATCTCATCAAGCATTTCATATGATGGTCAGTAAAGTATAATAGGCAAGATAGCGCAATATGACCCACATTGTGGGCTCTTAAAGCTCTCACCAGTGTGACAAGCCTTTGAAGTTTCTTTCACATTCTCACTCAAATGTATCACATGAACAAAAATATATCTTACCCAAATATATCTCACTTAAATATATATAGTGTGCTTGCTACTTCTTGTACAGGATATTAAGTTAGCAAAATACCATCAATATCATAGATCACTCAGATGTCCTGTAGGTTTTCAAAGTGACCAAGGTCTTTCCAGATGATATTATTTTAGAGAGTGTAAGGGTCAACACAGTCCAACTTAGAGTAAGAGGTCAGCAGAGTAAGGATATACTATTGTCCTTCCATGAAATCCAAATTGCCTCTAATGTTCCTTACTGATTAAAATGAAAAGGAAAGGATTACAGATCAATAGCCATAACAAGCTGTGTTTATTTGTTCCAGTATAAATAGCACATCTGGAACTGCAGCTGCAATTGGCATCATTATTGAGTAAGTTGGGATAATTAGTTATCACTTTCCATAACCCATCTGACTTGGCACTAGCCACGTGGGTAAGTTTAAATAAGGATACAGTAGAAATCACCACCATTCAATCTCTCAGCTACTTGAAGATGACATCATCTGCAATTCCACAAAGAATATTTGGCTTGTTATCTTTATAGGCAAATTCATTTTCAGCACTGATACTTGATCATTCCTATTATTTATCCTTCATACCATGGATGAGGGATTTTGTTAGCTTTAACATATGTCTATTCTCACCATACATCTTGGGACTGGGGAAATAAATTATAGATTCCTCTTTTCCTGGATGTTTACTGGTTTCACTTTTCTTGTACTCATGGTACAATTATGTCAGTCAAGTTCCCAATAGCAGAGTTGGCATACCCATGTTAGAACTGAAGAAGTGTTTACAGAGTAAGAAATATTCACAAAGATGTTGCAGGATGTAGTGGAACTCCACGAGGTAGCGAAGGAGCTTGGGTTAATAAGAGCTGTTATCTCTCATCCTGAAAGGATGAGAGGAACAGTTCTCAAGACCTAGAAGAAGGGTGTCAGGAGAGGAGATAAAAGCCCCTGTAGTCAAGGGCCACAACTTTCCAAAATTAACTTGAATGGAGAGAGTCTGGAGAATAATTGCTCTAATCCCCATTCTCATATCCTGTTGGTACTCCCCATCAGCCACACACAAGGGAAGCTAGAAGACAAGGAGGACCACTAAGGTAGACCAGACGTTAGCCCCTGGAACATAAGACAAGGAAGTAGAGAATAAAGGCAAGATCTTCAGAGGAAAAGAGAGAAAATCTGTCTCACTTGTATTAAGAGTAATTTCCTGCACTCCTGCTTCAGATGTGCTGAAGTTAGAACCATTGCTGATGGCTTTCATGAAAACCTTATATTTCAAGGTTTCCTGCAAGAGACCTTTATGATAGTTGCCTCTGCAACTCTTTCAATAGTTATATAAGCCTCAGATTCTTTATACTAATTTTCTTTCCACATGTATACCTACAGTGGTTTCCTCTTTCTCAAGAAAATGTGACTGATGGGAAAATAATGCCTTCTTTAAAAGGGGCTGCTTAGCTGAAAAGTGATTGTAGAAAAGCACATATCCAATTCCTCAGTTTAGAAAAATGAGAGAGCTGAACAGAGAGAAAGGATGTTTTTCTTTTGTTTCCTTGGAGACCATGATATTGAATGAAAGCTCCTGAGAAGTCTCTAGAACATTTAGCCATATTTAAGAACATACAATGTTAAAAGCAGTACAATTGTGTGTCTGCAATACTAACACAGACAAACAAAATACAGGCTTGTTAAAGTAAAATTCCTATAAAGGATTGGTTCTTTTCAGCTTTTCTCATCCCTGGGCACAGAATCTCTTATGGAGGAAAAAGCCAGATTGAATCTTACAGATATGGAGAGACATTATTTCAGGACAGATGAAAACTAAGAACTGAAAATAAATTAACACACAG
This sequence comes from Castor canadensis, assembly GCF_047511655.1. Taxonomy (NCBI): domain Eukaryota; kingdom Metazoa; phylum Chordata; class Mammalia; order Rodentia; family Castoridae; genus Castor; species Castor canadensis. The sequence continues at coordinate 34,641,787 of NC_133394.1, read as the reverse complement.
TTTAAAATAAGAACCATCTGTGGGCCACTGTGCAGTTTTTTGTTATAAATATAGACAACAAGGTTTAATCTTATTTTTAAGGATTTAATCTTTAATCTTTCTTTTAAGGAAATTTTTATTCATATCTCTAGCTCAGTCCATGTTTCTCTTCCTACATGTGCTGATAGTCTTATTTACTGTATATAGCTTCTCTTACTTATTGATACCTACATGTTGTTTCCTGATATAAAGGCTTTTACTTTTTGATTTTGCATATATTTGCTCAAAATTTACTTCACAGCAACTAAAAACAGGAGCAAACTCATGGGCACTTAAGTATTACTGAAGTGTTAAGCTCCTCCTTAACACTAACAATGGTTGCCTAAGTGAGTTTCTTAGCTTTTTATTATTTCCAATCTATGGATGAAGAAATAGCGGTTTAGGGTTCCAGCTTAAATCTACAAGTCAGAATAATAATGCAAGTCTGAACGTTTGTAAAGTCTTTGTTCTTACTTCTCATATTATAGCCCTTCTTCCAAACGAGTCTGTAACCTAATGCTGGGAAATATTCTTCCTCTTCGTTTCTGCTGTGAAGTTGTACTTTTGTGTCTCTCTCTCCTATGTCAGCTGGAAATTCTGTTTCTGATTTCTTTTCTAATGTGTTATTCTACCCATGTTACAGTAAGAGAAGGAAATGTATTCCACCAACTTTGTTAGGAAGAAAAACTTACTTATTGGGGTAAAAGCTGAAAATAATTCTCCTACCAAGAGATTCTTGGATGCATTGCTGCTTCCTATGCAGCCTGTGAAGCTTCCCTGGAGTCATAACTGTTTCATGCCCTCTTTAATGGAGGTCATGAGGTGAGCTGTTCACCATCCAGTCTACAATACCTTTTCATACATGATCTACAGCCATATTGTATTTGCATAGGCCCTGTGAGCTCACGGGTGGCAATGACAAGGCTCATTAATTTAGGTTTAAATTATTCAAAGCCCTGCTGCTCCCATCTTGCCTATTCACTTCTAGAAAATACTCTCTTCCTGAATACTTGCTTTCTAGGAAGGGAACATCTCTACATTTATCTTTTCCCTTTCCCTTAGCCACTACAAAAAGTAACTGTGAACTGAAATAAAATAAAGAAAGCCTAGCTATGAACACGTACTGTAAGCAACCAAATGTGTTTTCCATCGATTGCTCCTTTGATCCAAAGATCTTAAAGTGTTTAGAAAAGACAACTAACTAAGCTTGGCTCTATTCTCATGTATCTCATAAACTGCTCCAAAGCACCTTGTGAATCATTCAAGTAGAGCTTTTAATCCCACTGAAAAATAAGAAAAACAGGCTATGCCATCATGACACTTATCAGCAGAGGTGAAAAGTAAATGTACTGTGAAGTACACCTGAAGTCTCTCTAAGTGATTCTCTGAAGGCTTCTAAAGACTCAAGAGACATCCCCCTCTCTTCCAAGCCAACAGAAGGGTCATAGACTGCTACTCTACCTTGTGCCTATGTCGTCTCCAAGTTAAAGAGATGTTTTATATAGAAGAGTTTAACTATAATCTCCTGTAAATGAGTTATAATCTTCTGTTGTGATTGGAGAATTATGAAAAGTTCAAATTCAGATTGAAATCACACTGATTAAACATTATTTGTTAAGGACTTGGTTTTGGTTTAATTCATTTGGTCTTGGAAAGGAGACTAGTGCATACAGTTTGGGGAAGCCATTTGTAGAAGGCTATTCTTGGATGTTTTCCTATGTTCTTCCATGTACTGGTGAAGTTGTTGGAGAGTGGAATATATTAAATCTAGTGGACTATAATGTAAGTCCATAGAATAAAGTACTTAGCTTTTATGCACATTTCTCTGACTTCTTGTCTGATTTCTTTCAAGGTTCATATTCCTATACTACACATTTTAAACCACAATGGTTTTAAATTTACACTTATTTAACAGTCACAGTGAAAACTCCAAATAACTTATATGTAAGACAATATATCCCTTATACTCAGAGAACTGCTACCTATATACTCACACTCTCTTCCAAAGTTATCCAAAATGAAACTTTCTCAGCAACAAATAAATGGTGCTGGAAATGAGTTGAACAGCTTTATGGCTTATTGGTCATTTTCTTGGTAATATCTCTCATCATTTCAAATGCTCACACACAAAATGAGTTTTCAAAATGGGAAATGGCATTGAACATTAAGGTAATGGGTTCAAAAATTGCAAGTCAGATGTATATAGCAAAAAGGATCATTTCCAACTTGTCCATAACTCTACATTTAATGAAAGGATGCTCTTGAAGAAATAACCACAATATCAAGAGCTGCTAATCAATTATGCAAATATTTGTTCCCAAAGGTGATTAAAATCTAGAACAACTGTTTAATTCAGATGTGTAACTGACAAATTGAAGCTAATTGGAAATATCAAATTTAAAAAATTAAACTGGGTATAGTCCAGATGGCCTAGCTAAAAGAAAAACTTTGTTAAAAATAGAAATGCCAAATAAAAAAATCTTATTTGAAAGATGAAATAATAAAAAAGTTCATTATCTATTTGAAATAATGTTTGAGCAAATACTATTGAGTTAGAAGTATGGTTAGTAAGTTATACCTTAATAATCAGTAGTATAGAAAAACTAAATAGACAATTCATATCCATTTATATTTCATCATGCATTGCACTTTCACTTGGGTGTGGATTTTACTTCTGAAAGTACACAATATAATGAAATAATTATATACTAGTATTTCAAAGCTCTAGAAATTCAGATCTGAGCTTAGATTAAGTCTATCTTTGTACTACCTATGAAATTTTGCTGAGCAAATTAAGTATGTAAATAAAATCATAGAGAAATGTCTAATATCCTACATACATTATCTTCAAGTGCTGTATAATTACATTTACCTACAAGCAATTTATCAAGTGTTCAGCATTTTATATGTCTCATCTCATTTAATTTTCACAACCACTTTATGAGGAAAACTCAATTAATAGAATATCCTTTGTGCAGAAGAAGAAACTAAGGTGTAAAAGGTTAACTTCCCCTAGGGAATTCAGACAGGAGCTAGTAGAGTTACAATTTGGAGAGTATTAGACCAAATCTCTAGCATTATGCCACACTGGGGTCGCAGAAAAAATAAGCACTGGTGGTATGGAAGTGGTAGGAATGGGATCTATATACAGGAATCTATTGATTGTAGGAACTGCTAGAGCACTTGCCCAACCTGTTCTTGATAGGAAGAGGTTATTGTTCCAATAAAAACATTGCTGTATATATTGAGTGTCCACTCTGCTGGGCATAATTGTGTTTGGGACACATCAATGAACAAAACAGGCAAAAGTACATATTTAGCAGGGAAATAAATACAATAAACTATTAAAACTATAGATCAGAACAGGATATCACAGTTTAAAAGCTGGTAATTGTCATGGGGGAATAAAGGGAATAGTGAAGGAGGTAAAAGAGTGTATTGGTAGGATAGGTCACATTTTAAAAAAGGTAGTCACATTAGAATTTTCATTTTTCATCTGTGCGGATTGAACCCAAGGCCTCAGGCACAGTAGGCAAGTACTGTACCACACCAATCTTAATGGCACATTTGGCAAAGTGCTTAAAGAAGAGAAGAAAACAATGTGAAGATTTCTGGCAAGAGAAGTCAGTACAATGGATTTGTGTTAGAGCTTGCCTTCCAGTTGAAGGAACAAGGAAGTAAGGATGATCTAGGTGGAAGGATAGGTGGGACGGCAGATAAGTGGAAGAAAAAACTTGGTGATGGTGTGGAAGTCAGTCACATAGGTTTTTCTTTGTCCTTTAGCCAGAGTTATAGCTGAATGAAGAAACGTTACAGAATTTTCAGCAAAGAGCAACCTGATTTGTTTTTTAATATTGGTGTGGATACTGGGTTGAAAAAGCAATAATAAAGAGCAAGTAAGTAGGAAATGGTTGCAGAAATCCAGGCAAGAATTGATGGTGCTGGGACGATAGTGGTAGAGTTTAGTAAAGAGATGTAGCTAGATTGTGTATTAGTTTTGAGGTAAGGTCAACAGGATTTCACGATGGTTGAATGCATATCGAGAGCAAAAGGAAGTAAAAAAGAAAGCAAAAGTCAATATTGACTACAAGTTTTTTACCTAAACTTGGTCAAACTTAACCAAAATCTAGATTAGATGATAGTATTTAGCCCCTTTTTGGATTCCTCAGAAAAATTGGACCATAATTCTCTACAATCCAAAGAATGTTTTCCATAAAAGCCATAATATTTGCTACAGTTTGGATCTTAAGTGTTCCCTGATGGCCTGTTTTAAAGGCTTGGTTACCATGTTGGTGCTATTGGAAAGTGGCAGAAACTAATAGGGAGCCTAGTAGGAAGTCTTTAGGTCATTGGGAGCATGCCCACATGCCCTTAAAGAGAATTGTGGGATCTGCACTTGATGTTTTTGTTGCTGTTGTTAATGTTGTTTGTTTTATTGTTGTTTTTTGCCTCTCAGCCATGAGGTGAGTGAGCAGTTTTGCTCCATCATGTGCTTCTGCCATGATATTCTGCTTTGCCCAAAGCAATGAGACCAATCAATCATAGACCAAAATCTCTGAAACTGTTAGCCAAGATAAACCTTTTCTCTTTATAAATTGATTATATCACTATTTGTTATAGTGTTGTAAACTAGAACACTGCTACTTATAATTAAAGATACAAACTTATTAATACACATTCTTTCCAGAAGTACCTATTCTGTGCTCTTGTTTATATAGTACTTTGATGCATTCTATATGCAAATTGTGAGTAAACATAACCTCTTTCTTAACCATGGAAGTTTAACATTGGCATAATCATGCAGTTTTTAATTACTACATATTCATAGCAGCAGCTACCATGCTTTATTTCTGTATTTTAATTAGTTATAAACATCGTGGGCAATTACCTTACTATTTGAAACAACTGTGATCATGTCTTCTCACTTATACTATATCTTAACTTTTGTCCATTACAGCAACTCAACAGAAATGCAAACAAATCTACTTTAATATTTTTACTTCTGAAACTAACACATTTTATCAAGTAATTAGTATTTTGATACATATTTCTCCATTTTACTGCCTTGTTTTGTTCTGTTTTCCCATTTGGAGCAAGTGGGGTCGATGTCACACATGAATTCCACTTCAACTTTACTTTCACAAGTGAGTTGGTATGGCTTGAGCTATATATGTACAGACATGTGAGTTCTGCATGTTTTCTCTGGAAGTAGCTCTATCTGCCTCTTTAGTAGCATCTTCTTTTACTGAAGGGAATATGTTTGGGGAGGTGCTCTGATCACATTCAACTAAATGTCAACTCTCAATAAAAACCATTCATTTCAAACAGGGGGAACATTTTAAATTCTAATAATAACATGAAAAAGGGTACGCAAATACTAGAATCTGTGGGATATATACAAAACAATCCTATGAGGGAAGTTTATAGTTATAAGTGCATAACTTTAAAAAAAGTGATCTCAAATAAATAACCAAAAGATGTACCTTGAGGTCTTAGAAAAACAAAACTAAACCAAACCTAAAACCAGCAAAAGGAAAGAAAATTATAAACAGCAGAGAAGAAATAAATGATATACCAAAAAAATCAGAAACCAAAGAACAACAAAGGATCAATGAAAACAAAGAGTTCATTCTTTGAAAAGGTAAATAATATTGATAAACCCTTATCCAAACTAACCAAAAGGAGAAAGAAGATCCAAATATAATTAGAGATAGAAAGGGAGATGTTATAATAGATAACACTGAGATCACAAGAGATCAGTAGAGAACATTTTTAATTATATTCTAATGAAATAGAAAATTTAGAAGAAATGAACAAATTTCTAGATACATATGACTTACCAAATTAAACCAAGAGGATATAAAAAACCCTAACAGATCAGTAACAAGCAATGAGATTGAAGCAGTTATAAAAATATAGATGTATTCACTACTGAGCTTTACCAAATTTTCAAAGAATTAACACCATTGCTCCTCAATCTATTCCATAAAATGCAAAGGAAAGAATCTTTCCAAACTCATTCTACCAAGTCAGTATTATCCTGATAACAAAATGTGATAAAGACTTAACAACAAAAAAAGTTAGATTAGCTTTGATGAGCATAGATTCAAAAATTCTTAATAAAATACTTGAAAATCTAATTCAATATCACATTTAAAAAGATCATGCACCATGATCAATTGTGTTCATTCCAAGGGTGCAAGGATGGTTCAACATATGAAGTCAATGCACATAATAAGGCTCTTAAGTAATATCGAGGATAAAAATCACATGATCATCTGAGTATGTGCAGAAAATGAATTTGATACAATTCAACAACCTTCATAATAAAAATTTTGTATGAACCAAGTATAGAAGGATCATACCTTAATGTAACAAAGGCTATGTACAACATCATACCAATTGGGGGAAAAACTGAAAAGAATTCCTCTAAAAATCAGGAACATGAAAATGGCATTCTTTCTCACTACTCTTATTTGGTGTAATACTCGAAATTTTAACCAGATCAATAAAGCAAGAGAAAGATATTAAAGGGATACAAATAAGCAAAGAGGAAGTCAAATTATCCCTGTTTGTACGTGATATGATTCTATACCTCAAAAACCATGAAGATTCCACCAAAACTCTTAGAACTGATAACAAATTAAGCAAAGTAACAGGATATAAGTCAACATGAAAATCATTAGCATTTCTATACACTAATAACAGACTCACTGAGAAAGAAATCATAGAACAATCCCATTTACAATAGCCTAAAAATATTTAGGAATAACCCTAATCAAGAAGGTGAAAGACCACTATAATGAAAATTATAAAACATGGAAGAAAAAAAATTGAAGGTGAGTTTCTTTGGGAGAAGTAACATTGTGGAAATCTTACCATCTTACCAAAGTGATATACAGATTTAATGCAATTCCTATCAAAATACCAATGACATTTTTCACAGAGCTAGAAAAAAATCCTAAAATTTCATAGAGGCACGAAACCTGAACAAACAAAACAATCCTGAGCAAAGACAACGAGAGAGGCATTGCAATACTATTTCAAAATATACTGCAGAGAAACAGCAATAAAAACAGAAAGATACTGGCACAAAAACAGAAATGTTGTCCATGGAATAGAACAGAGGACCCAGAAATAAACCCACACATCCACAGACACCCAGTTTTTGATAAAGGAGTCAGAAACACAGGCGGAAGAAAATACAACCTCTTCAGCAAATTTTGCTAGACAATTTCAAAGACAGCAATTTTTCTTGATCTTGGCTTCCTGATCCTTAAAATCACAGGTAGGGGATATGTTTTTGAACTCAATATTGCCAGAGAAGCCACAAAGGTACAGAAGAGATCCCATGCCAGTTTCCAGGTATTGATGATGACACCTCTGAATTATCCATTGTTCCAGGTGAGTCAATGACCGCTAATGATTTGTGAGTATAGAACTGGCTATATTAAATCCCTGGCTCCTTAACAGAGAGTAGTTTCTGTTATCAGAACTGAACACAAGTATACACAGGACTGTGTTCAATGTTGTTCATTGCAGCATTGTTGGTAATAGCAAAGATTAAGGACAAAATGTTGACATCATTAAGAACAAAAAGGTTAAAAAGATATCATTAGAGTTGTAAAAAATAAATAGGGATTTTTTTTTTACATATTCATATGGAATAATCTCCAAGTTGCCTATTTTATTTCTTTAGTTTTTGAGACAAGAGCTCTCCATGTAGCCTAGGTTGACCTTGAACTCATGTCTCAGCCTCTCAATTACTGAGATCACAGGTGTGTGCTAACACACCTGCCTCAAGTTCTATATTTTAAATGAAAGATGAAATGTACAATGAAGAGTGTGTAGTTTGTTACCATTTGTGCATAAGAATAGTTATAAACAGAGAAAAATATAGACATGAAAGAATATATCAGCATGCAAAAAATTAATTTCATTATTTGCCTCTGGGGAAAATATAAGCAATTAGACAGAGATAGTTAAAAGAATTTTTAGTATTCTTTGTAGCTCTTTGCTTGCTTGCTTATTTGAGACACAGTCTTACTATGTAACCCAGGCTGGTCTCCAATTTAGAATCTTCCTGCCTGAGCCTCTTGAGTGCTGCAATCACAGAGAGGTACTATCATCTCCAACATTCTTTGTAGCTTCCAAATTTTGGATTATGTTATAATTAAGTGTATAACATTGGTACTCCTCCTTTCTGTTACTCTGACTTAGAGCACCTTTTCTGCAATATTTCCTTCTTTTCCACCAGCACTTTTTAGTAATTTTACAGGACAAAGTTTAGGCAAGGCTGAAAAAAACAATTCTTTGGCAGAGTAATAACCAAAGAATTTGTGGGAAGGATCAATGCTCTAATTCCTAAGATTTGGTGGACAGATCTTAGAAAAAGAAGCTGAATGTTACATGAAAGTTCCTCCACGAACATCATTCTGAGTGAGGTTAGCCTGGCCCAAAGGACCAAAAATCGTATGTTCTCCCTCATATGCGGACATTAGATCAAGGGCAAACACAACAAGGGGATTGGACTATGAGCACATGATAAAAGCGAGAGCACACAAGGAAGGGGTGAGGATAGGTAAGACACCTAAAAAACTAGACAGCATTTGTTGCCCTCAGCGCAGAGAAACTAAAGCAGATACTTTAAAGCAACTGAGGCCAATAGGAGAAGGGGACCAGGAACTAGAGAAAAGGTTAGTTCAAGATGAATTAACTTAGAAGGTAACACACATGCACAGGAAATCAATGCGAGTCAACTCCCTGTATAGCTATCCTCATCTCAACTAGTAAAAACCCTTGTTCCTTCCTATTATTGCTTATACTCTGTCTTCAACAAAATTAGAGATAAGGGCAAAATAGTTTCTGCTGGGTAGCAAGGGGGAAGGGGAGGTAAGTGGGGGGCAAGGGAGGGGGTGGGGGGAAGGGGGGAGAAATGACCCAAACATTGTATGCACATATGAATAAAATAAAAATTAAAAAAAAAAGTTCCTCCACCAAATCTAGCTAGAATTAATGCAGAAAGGGAGCATGGAAGAAAAAACTGGGTGATTATTTCCTTGTGGGATGTAAAAATAAACCTAGAATGGAGCCATAAGAACTATTACTAATTTTGTTTCCAATCTTATTTTGTGAATATTAATAAGCACCACCACACTTACTGTAACACAGAGATGGCAATCTTCCTTCATTTCACAAGGAGTTGGAATACTCAACGAGCTAAGGTTTCACAAAGAGCTAACATGATATATTACATATAGCTAAAGAGTTTTGAATTTAACAATAGTGTAAGTAACAAGTCAATGTCTTATATAGATTTTGTGTCTTCCAAACAATGATCCATGCTTTTAAAAACAGAAATCAATAGTTCCCTGAGCTAACTTATAAAACATTCTTATATGCTCAATTGAAACCAGACAAGAACTTATATAGTGGTTGAATAAATGATGATTGTGGCTAGAAAGATCACTCAGAGAATAGAAAATGTCATTGTTGTATAATGACCACAAAACTCATAGATGTTTGTGTATATTAAAGGTGATCAATATAGTAGGCCATTAAATTCAATCCCATAATTTTCATAGTCATGTTAATAACAATAATACTCTAGTTAACAGTATTCTATCCTACACATGGTACTATTTTATTTATTTCATCTTCACCAAAAAGAAAAAAACTCCCTAGTGATACAGTATCATCCGTACACATGGAAAAACAAGATTTAGAGAAGGGAAATTAATTGTCTATGGTTGCACATCAAGTTAGGAAATGGCAACCCAGACTTCATTGGATGCAAATTCTTGACCTATTAATAGCAGCTTTGCACTATTTTTGTCACTATGGCTGTCATATTTGTTTTGCTTCTTCCCTGTGCTAGAATAACTTACTCATAGCAGATTCAGAGACACCCTTTTATATTTCAACGTGTAGAAACCATTTCCATTGAGATGCTCTTCATTCCTACCCTTAACAAGTGAAAAACCAGATTATACAAAAGTTCATTGTAATACACCATTTTTATACAAGGGATTTATAGATCATATCCATCTTGAAGGACATGCATATAAGGGCTGTACATAGCAGCCACACTCTACGCACCACCCATTTAGTGAGGCAGTATGTTCAGCCATTTGCAGGAACAGCACTTCTACTGGGAATACTGTCTGGGAAGAAAAGAATAATCCAGCATCCTTGGCAAGAGCATAACAAGTGGGAAGTTTCTGGGCTTCTAGGTATTAAAATATGGATATTTTTTCTTGCATTTCCCTTCATGGATGATGTAAGTTTTTACCTACTTAAAACACAGCTTATGTATAGGATGCTTTCACTGACTTTTAAGATTCTGGAAACTCCCACATGTGACAACTGTAAAAGCTGGCTTAAGGGAGTCACCCCTCTCCTCTCTTATCCCCCACGCACAGATACACAAAACCCACAGAACTCTCAGAAATCAATTGACCCTGAAAGTTTAAAGTGTAAAGTTGCATTGAGCAGTAATTATTTTTGACTAGCATACAACTCAAATCATCAGAATATGATTTTTCATCAAAAACACTTGCTAGAAATTAAAGTTGAGCCCCCAGTGACATGATATCTCAAAGAGTAGTTACCTTGTGGTTGGCAGCTTGCCTTCTTGCAATTTTTCAGATTTGGAAGTAGGAAAAAGAAGCAGGAGCTGGAAGAAGTAGGAAAAATCTGCCTACAGATTCACGTCTTGGTATTTGCTTGGCATACTGGATGAGTGTTTCTTGGGCACAGAACTCTGTGTTTTCATGTTCCTTAACATGAAAAAATGTTTGTTCAAGCCAGGGTCTTACTGTGTAGCCTAGGCCAACCTCAAGCTCATGATTCTTCTGCCTCAGCCACTGGAGAGCTATACAGGTTTGCATGACTACAGCCAGCTCTTTAACATGAAATTGATTCATCACTGTTCCTTCCTTTTCAAGGTTGCTTTAATAATCAACATAGAATATATACTCGAAGAGAAATCAATTGCTAATTATTTCTATCCTGAGAGCTCAGATAAGCAGAGCGATGGTTCCTTGTAGATCAGAAAGGAAAAATGATCACTTCCATAGGGTTCCATTTCTTCTCTAACTTCAAAGAAAAGTAATGAACACTAATTCATTTCCACTCTTTTTAAAGATTTTTATAAAGATTCTGATGGACTATGTATGCCCCCTCAAATTGATACATTGAAGCCCGACCCGGAAAGTGATGGTAATTAGATATGGGACCACTGGGAGGCAATTAGATTCTGATGAAGTTAAGAGATTAGAATCTTCATAATGTGATTACTGTCCTTGCACAAAGAAAATGTTCTCTCTCTTTCTTTGCCTCCACTAAGTGAAGATCCAGCCGGTAGATAGCTATTTGCAGGAGGGAAAGAGGATGGCAAGCACCTTGATCTTGAACTTTCCAGCCTCCAGAACTTTGAGAAATAGATTCCTGTTGACTGATCCATGCACTCTGGTTTATTTTGCTTTGGCAGTCAAAACTGGCCAGGGGAAGTATTAAGAGGAATAAGAAAGTAGATTCTTCCTGTATACTAAAACTACTTATGTTGTCATAACTTTTTTGCAATATTATTATCCTGTGTGACTTTATTTGGTCAATATTGCTTGTTAATTTGTAACAATTGCAATTCTATCATAACAGGATTGATACTATGTTGTTCAAAATTCAGACTCCAAAAAAATAGTTTCATTATTTAATTAAATGATATTTGATAGCACTAATCATTTCATATCCTATAAGTTACCACATTTCTGTAGAATGCTGGAAATGTAATTTACATTTATAGAATGAATCTATAATATATATGGAATTAGACTATATCCATATAGAATATGTAAACTATATCTACACAATATTGTTTTTCCATAATTGTGTTGAAATTTGCATAGGAGTGGGAATTATATTTTAAACTACTCTAGCTTTTGGTAAAAACAGAAAAATTTCTGGATTAGTTACTACCAAAAATGTAATCCCTCAATATTCAGGGATGTTCTGTGCCTCCTTTCTGGGTTTTCCAAACCCTTGCCATTTTGCCCAGAAATATTCCCTACCCCCTGGCTCCCCACATCCTCTCTGGAATTCACAAAAAGCTAATTGATTGCTGGTGCTTCAATATTTTCAGTATGTAGATGGATCCACCCACAATGTTTGCTTTGACAATACTTTTTGTCCTCTCCTGGATGGTTGCCAAAAGACATTTCTTCCCAAAATCTTTGAGTCAGTACCTCCATGTAGTCATACTTTAATCTGCTGTATGAACTCATGCAAGTTAACTGACACTTTTCAGTCCATGACTCACCATGCTGTGTCAATTTATATGAATGGCCCTTTGTCAGTCCGTGGTTTCAAAGGAGTGATCAGTGTATCAGGCACAATATTGGATGGTTTCATTGTATTCATTTTTATTTTTCTCACACAGTGTTTTAACTACGGTGAGTGAACAATTCCATCATGTCCATCAAAAATTATATAAAGTAAAATTTCTCAAGTTCTTCTCCCTAGTTTTTCTCATTGCTACTTTTTCTTTTAAATGAATAAGCTTTATTATTTAGAATGGTTTTCGGTTCACAGCAAAATTGAGTGGGGAGTACAGAGAGATTCTGTATCAGTTGCTTTTCATCTCTGTGTGACCAAGTACATGACAAAAACAACTTAAAGGAGGAGCTATTTGTTTTGGCTTGTGATTTCAAAGATTTAGTCCATGCTTGCCCCATGAGCTTGGGCAGAACAATGTGTCATGGGATTGTGAGGGGAAAGAAGGCTGCTCAATTTATGGTGTACAGGAAGCAGAGAGTGAGACAGGAAGAGGCCAGGGACAATACATACCCAAGGACCTGTCTCCAGTGACCAACTTTCTCCACCTGGGTCCCACCTAAGTTTACAGACCTCCCAAAATAGCACTACCAATTATAAACCAACCTTTTAATACAAGAGCCTTTGGAGGAGGGGACACTTTATATCCAAACAATAACAGATCTCATAAAACCCTATGCTTTCACACATGCATAACCTCCACCACATATAGCACTGCACACCACAGTGGTACACTTGTTACAATCAATGAACCACTTTGACAAATCATTATCACCCAAAGTTCATAGTTCCCCTTATCTTGTCTTTACATTCTATGTGTTTGACATATATCTGCCACTATAGTTTTGTACACACTAGTTTCACTGCCCTAACAATTCTCTATGCCTATTCATACCCCTTCCATCCCAGGTAACCCCCAGCAACCATTAATCTTTTTATTATTTCCACAGTTTTGCCTTTTCCAGAATACCACAAGTTGAGATCATAAAGTATGTAGACTTTTCTGAATGGCTTCTTTCATTTAGTAATGTGTGTTTAAAGTTCTTCCGTGGCTTGTCCATGGCTTGACTTCCTTTAAGCACGTGTATTAGTCCCATATAATACTCCTTGGGTATGGAATTTGCTTATTTATCTACTCACATACATGGTCATTTTCATGTTTCGGCAATCTGAATAAAGCTGCTATAAAAATCTGTATGTAATTTTGTATAGACATAACTTTTCAACCCATCTGGGTAAATGCCAAGGAAAGTGATTGATAAATCTTAAGGAATATATTTCATTTTATAGGAAAATGCCAAGCTATCTTCCCAGGTGTCTGTATCATTTACATTTCCACTAACAATGAATGAGAATTGCTACTGCTCCACATCATCTGCATTTGGAATTGTCAGTATTTTTGGATTTAGTTATTCTAAAACTTATGTAGTGCCATCCCATCATTGTTTGGATTTGTAAATAACTGGCCGGGCACTGGTGGTTCACGCCTGTAATCCTAGCTACTCAGGAAGCAGAGATCAGGAGGATTGAGGTTTGAAACCAGTCCCAGGCGAATAGTTAGCAAGACCCTATCTTGAAAAACCCATTATAAAAAAGTGCTGGCAGAGTGGCTCAAGGGGTAGGCCCTGAGTTAAAGCTCCAGCACCACAAAAAAAAAAAAAAAATTGCCAATAACTATCAGCTTATGACATTGACCACCTTTTCATACTTTTATTTGCCATCTGCATTATCTTCTCTGATAAATGTGCCTGTTCAGATGTTTTTACATTTTTAAATTGAGTTGTCTGTTTTCTTAAGAGTTCTTTATTTTAGATGATGGTCCTTTATCACACGTCCTTTACAAATATTTTCTATCGATCTATGGTTTCTCTTATCATTCTCTTGACATTGCCTTTTGCAAAGCAGAATTTTTTAATTTTAATTAAGTCCAGCTCATCAACTATTTCTCTTAAGGATAATGCCCTTGGCATTTTGTTTAAAATGTTATCACCATATCCAAGGCCATCTTTCTCTGATAGTATTTTCTTGGAGTCTTACAAATTTACATTTTACATGTAAGTCTATGATGAGTTAATTTTGTAAAAAGGGTAAGATCTGTGTCTTGATTTGCTTTTTATCTGGATATCCAGTTGTTTCAGCCCCATTTATTAAAAATGATATTTTTGTTCTGTTGTGCTACCTTTGCTCCTTTTTCAAGCATCAGTTGATTATATTTTGTTGGCCTAATCAAGGCTCTCTTTTTACTTCCATTTATCTGTTTATTTTTTTGCCAATAGCAAACTATAACTGGTAGTATACCTTAAAGTTGTTTACTCTCAGTACTCTAGCTTTACACTTCCCCTTTAATATTAAGTTATCTATTCTTGGTCCTTTGCCTCTTCATATAAACATTAGAGTTATTTTTTAATATATGCAAAATACTTTACTGGGATTTTCATTGGGATTTTATTGAATGTATAAGCAAGGTTAGAAAGAATTGGTATTTTGACAATATTGAAATTTCCTGTCCATGGAAGTGAAATAACTCTCCATTTATGTAATTCTTTGAAATCATTCAACAGAGTTTTAGTTTTCCTTATATAGATCATACATATTGGATGGATAGATAGATAGATAGATAGATAGAAATTCTATATTACATATATAGTCATTGAGTTAGATTTCAACATAAGTGGATTTTTGGTGCTAAGGTAAATATTAATATGTATTTAACTTTAAATTTCATTTGTTCTTTGATGATATATGGAAAAGTGTTCAGCTTTTGCATGTCAACCTGTTATCCTGCAACCTTATTTGTCTGTTCCATGAAACTTTTTGTTCATTGCTTTCAGATTTTATACTTAGACAGTTATCTATGAATAAAAACAGTATTATTTCTTCCTCCCTAATCTATATTCCTTTAATTTCCTTTTCTTTACATATTGCATTAGCTAATATTTCCAGGGTGATACTAAACAACAGTGGTGAGAGAGGACATCCTTGCTTTTTAATTTATCTTATCAGGAAGCTTCAATTATTTATT
This sequence comes from Castor canadensis, assembly GCF_047511655.1. Lineage (NCBI taxonomy): Eukaryota > Metazoa > Chordata > Mammalia > Rodentia > Castoridae > Castor > Castor canadensis. The sequence continues at coordinate 34,626,417 of NC_133394.1, read as the reverse complement.
TTTAAATATAGTGTTAGCTATAGGTTGTTTGTAGGTGTTCTTCATCAAGTTGGTAAAGCAATACTCTCCTCCTGGTTTAATATGGGCTTTTGACAACAAGGAATGAGTGCTGTCACACCTTGCATGACAGGTCACAGTCAGAATGCAGTTTATTCAACATTCCCAAGTGAATAAAACCTGCTGAGCCCCATTTTGCTGCAATCTGTCTTTTTCATGTATGCTTAGATTTCTCCCATGTAAGCATACTCACAAATGATACCTGTACAGGTCAGATGAATCAATGGCAAGTTTCCTCACAATACCTACATACATTACTATGTGGTTTTTGGTGGTAGTGTGGGGTTTTTCCTGTTTGTTTTTATTGCTGTTGTGCTTATGTGCTGCTTTGTGGTGTAAAGACATTGTTGAACATGTAGAAAGACATACAGATATCCCTTAGGGGTAAAAGTGATAAGAAGAGAGAAGGCATTAAATATTTATCACTATTACAGAACATCAAACTGTGAGTGAAACTGAACAGCAGTTTAAGTATAGAATGGTTTACAGAAGATTATGGTGTTGGAGTGAGCATTGTATGACCTGAATAATCTGTTGTAGCTACATGTTGAAAGTAACAAACAGAAGTTAAAGAAAAATAGAAAACCACCAATATAAATAAAAATGAAAATCTTGATTATGTATTAAAAGAACGGATCCATCAATATTACACTGAGCACACACTACTTAATGGTATGCTGATCTTAAAACAAGCCATGATTTATTATGATTAACTGAAAATTGAAAGGAACTGTGAATAATCAACAGGTTGGTTGCAAAACTTTAAGAAAAAAACATGGTATTAAATGTTTAGAGATTTAAATGGTAATAAATCATTTCCTGACCATGAAGCAGCAGAGAAATTAATTGACAAGTTTGCAAAATCATTGCTAATGGAAATCTGCCACCAGAGCAATTCTACAATGCTGATGAAACCTGAGTTTCATCAGAAGGACAGCTGATGAGGCAGCCCCTGTAGGAATTAAAGATGTGAAGAACAGAATTATGCTGGAATATTCTAGTGTAGCAAACATTCATAACAATAAACTCGCTATGATAAATAAAACTCCTATCCTCGCTGTTTTAACAGAGTGAATTTCTTACCAGTCCATTATTACATTAACAAAAAGACATGGATCAAAGGAACATCTTTTCTGTTTGGTTTCACAAATATTTGCTACAAATAGATCACATTCACTGCAGGGAAGCTGAACTGTATGAAAACAGGAAGATCATGTTATTCCTTGACAGCTGTTCTGTTCATCCTCCAGCTGAAATTCTCATAAAAATAATATTTATGCTGTTCACCTGTAATCCCAGCAACTTCAGAGGCAGAAGAAGGAGGATGGAGGTTCCTGGCTAGCTTGGGAAAAAGTTAGTGAGTCTCTATCTCAAAACCAAATAAAAGCAAAATGACTGGGGATGTAGCTCAAGTACTAGAGCACTTGCCTAGCAAGTGTTAGGCTCTGGGTTTATATCATGTATTTACCTCCAAATATGACTTTATTAATTTGGCCGTGGACCAGGGTATCTTTAGGTCAATGAAGGGTAAATATTAAAACACTTTCCTGTACAGCATGCTAACAAGAGTGAACAGAGGTGTGGGGGTAGAAGGTTTTCAAAGAAGTTTGGCATAAATATACCATATATGCTCCTGCCGATGATTGGAGACAAAGACTGACCTCTGTATACAGTACAACCTCTGCTCCACAACTCTTCAGTGATAATAATTAATGAGGTAATGACTTTAAAACATTTGTATATCAAAGTGAAAAAATGATGTCTGACCTCTTTACATATGCAAAAACAAGTAAGCTGGACGAAGTGAATAGAGAAATGGTTTCTAACATCATAAGAAGGCTCAGTTTTTCATTCTTTAATGGTGAAATAGCTGAAGCAGTTCTCAATCAAGATGATCATGCCAATATTGATGACGACAACGATGATGACAATGTCAACACTGCAGGAAAGGTGCCTTTAGATAAACTGGTGAAAATGTGTGATGTGTTTATTGAAAGAGTAAAGCAGTAAGTTTCACGATACAATAAGAAATCATATCTGTTTATAAATCAAAGAGAGACTTCCAAGACAAAAAGCATCTTTAAGAAGGTAGGTGACTCTGGAGAAAACATTTAAAAAATCATCCAACAGAATGCCTCCTCATCCCAGATAACCCACTTTCTTGTTCCTCAACTGCTTCTTGATGTTTCTTCTGACCTAATAAAAAGTACAGCACAGTAGTCTTTCAGTGGAAAAACAACATGGTAAGTAGACACTGCAGGCTGCCATTGTCATTGATGCTCTTCTGCAGGAATTCTGGTGATGTGCTTGTGCTAGGCAGTTACTCTCAATACATTGCTTTCACTACTTTAATAATATGTGATACCTTATGGTTATATACATACATGAGAAAAAAGTAAGGAAATAGATGCTTATTGGTAATATATGAATTCAAACTCAGGAATGATTTGATTAATGTCTGCATAGTGTCACTTTCTCCATCCCTTTATTTTTAACTTACATATGTCTTTGTATTGAAAGTAGGATTCTTTAGACTACACATAGTTGGGCGTTGTTTGTTTCATTTTTACCCACTCTGATCATCTGTCTTTTAATTGGTGGATTTAGACTATTACCATGTAAAATTATTATTGATATAACTAATACCTACCATATATTATAACTTTCACTCATTGTCCTTTGTTCCTGATTTTTTTTCTTCCACTCTCTTTTGTGGTTTAATTGACCATTTTATAAGATTCTATTTTCTCTCTTTCCTTAATATATCAATTATACTTCTGTCTTTACTTTTTTGTCTTTTTGCCATAGAGATTGCAGAATACATTCACAACTAATCCAAGCCCACTTTCCAATGGTGTAGAATTACAAGGTAATACAATTACCTCGTAATTTAAAAATATGTCTAAGACCTCCCTCCCATCTGTGATAGCACTGATATCATTCATTTCATCTATACCTAAGCATATGTATGAATACATTATTGCTATTATTATTTTGAACAAAATGTTTTCTGACAAATTTTAAAAAGTTAAGTTACTTAACTTTTATTTATTCCTTCCTTGACATTCTTCATTTCTTTATGTAGATCCAAGTTTCTGAGCTATGTTACTGTTTACCTTTCCTCTAAAGAACCTCCTTTTAACATTTCTTGAAGGTCAGGTCTGGTGGTAACAAATTCCTTCAATTTTTTGTTCGAAAAAGTTTTATTTCTCTTTCACTTTTGAATGATAATTTTTTTCAAATTACAGAATTCTACATTTCTCTGAACACTTCACATATTTCAATCTACTCTCTCCTTGCAAGTATGATTTTTGAGAAGAAGTTGGATGTATTTCTTATTTGTGCTTTTCTATAGGTAAGATTTTTCCTCCCTCTGGCTTCTCTCTAGGATTTTTTCTTTATCTTTGTTTCCCTGTACTCATAAAATGATATTTCTAGTGGTTATCTACTACAATTTCTTCCTTGATTTTTTTGTGAGCTCACTGGATCGATGGGTTTGTGTCTGACATTAATTCAAGAATATCCCAGTAATTATAGCTTTAAATATTGGTTGTTTTTAACCTTTCTCTGTATATTTTCCTTGTGATAGTCTAATCATGCATAGTTAGTTATACCTTCAGTTGTTGCCCCACAGATTTTGGGTATTCTGTTCTGTTTTCATCTGCCTTCTTTTTCTCTTTGCTTTTTCCATATTGGATATTTCTATTGTTATAACCTCAAGCTCAAAAATTCTTCAGCTATGTCCAGCCTATTCAAGGATCCATCAAGGATATTTTTAATTTCTTTTTAAATGTTTTTGATATTTATCTTTTTTTTTGATTGTGCTCTTGAATCTCCATCTCTCAGCTTACATTTTCCATCTTTTCTTGTAATCTGTCTACTTTGTTTGTTAGAACCTTTAGCATAGTTACTTTAAATTTCTGGTCTAACAATCCCAACATCTTTGCCATTTTATTGATATGGTTCTGATGCTTGCTCTATCTTTTTAAACTGCATAGACTTAATTTTTTAATATGCCTTGTAATTTTTTCACAAAGAGTAGACATGAATAAGAAGATCTTACTGAGTAAGAACTGTGGTTAATAGATCTTTAGTATGTAGTATTAGTTATTTGTAGAGTGGCAGTATTCCGTAGTCTTATGACTAGGTATCAGTCTTTAGTGACCTTATAAATCTAGACTGCCGACTTCCCTGGTAATTTTCAATATTTGCCAACACTAGATGAAGCAAGATGTCTGTATAGGACTGGATTTATATATATCCCTTTCCCCACATAAAAGGCTAGAGGGAGCTAAGCTGAGTATTTCTCTTTCCTCAGATAGATAAGGCTCTTATATTACCTAACAGGTTTGTCTCTTATAAAATAGGTTCTCCTGAGGGCAGACCTTGTTATGAATGGAGTGTTTTGGCTTATTTCAAACTCATTCCTTTTCTTCTCCACCTGCCAGAAGGAAGGAATTTGTCTTTAGTATTCTGTATAAGGACCTGGTAGAACTCCCAGTGGTAAAACATAAGAGTCCACAAGTGTGAGGACCCTTCCATGCTACTGGCTCATCTTGGAATCATTCTCTCTCAAGTTTGTCCACACTGAACCTCTGGAAATTCATTAAACACAGTTTATGTTTTCCTGTTGATTCCTGTGAATAGTTCTACTTAGATGAGTAAGGGACAGCTATTTGCTCTGTAACCTCTCTTTTCTGATGGATACAAGAAGAGTTGTTGATTTTCATTTTGCTCAGCTTTTTACTTATTGCTCAGAGAGACGTCTCAGCTTCTAACACATGCCTGGCCCCAAACTGGAAATGTTCTTCCTTGTCTTTTTTAAAACGATAACATGAATTTCTATATTTTGGTTGATTGATTTTATTTAGAAATAGCAAAGAGGAGCACAGGTAGAAACAAGTTCTTTGAGAATTTGCAATGCAAATTTACAAAGGCAGTGTGCCTCAAGTGAGGAATTGTGAAGTTTATTCTTAAACCAGTGTGGAAGTAGAAAATAATAAGGAATGAATCATCAGAGAATCTATGAAATAGAAAAGTTCGAACAAAGTTGTTTTTTAAGAGAAGAATAAAATGAAGAAAATGTTTTATTCCATACTCCTAATCCTCATTCTTAGACAAATATAGGCAGAATAGAAATGGGAAATTTAGTAGGTAACTCTCTTGTTTCAAATGCATATTTAGTAAATAACCTCTCTACTTACTACTTGATTTATTGAATTTATCTATATACTCAACTCCCAAAACAGTACAGAGAATAGAGAAAGTTTTCAGTGCATTTGTGTTAACAGAATAAAACGAATATGTGTGTACAAATGCTGTCATTTGACATGTCATTATTTATCACATGAGAACTTCAGTAAGAGAATGAGAACAGCTGAGTGAAATTTCTGATGTGTATAAGCAACTGACACATGTGGCTTTCAGATTAAATTGAGTTTTTTTAAAGGATTTTGAGGGAGAAAATGCCAAGGAGATATTGAAACTTAAATGTGTGCATCAATAAACATTTACCACCTAATATTATTAAATGAAGTTAAAATATACTGATTGTTCCAAATAAAATCTTAGTTGGAAAAATATCTGTAGGAATAACCATTCTATTTTTAAAATAAAAGTAGGGGCAGGGAGGGGGAGGAGAAAGAAATGGTCCAAACAATGTATGCACATATGAATAAATGAATAAAATAAATAAATAAATAAAAGTAGTCATAGTAAGAAAGAAACTGTAAACCTGACATTATGGAAAATATTTTTGTATCAGTCTTTTTTTTAATTATTCATTTATTCACAAGCGCATACACTGCTTGGGTCATTTCTTGCCCCGTCCCCGCCACCACCATCTCCCCCGCAACCCTTCCTCACTTCCAGGCAGAACCTGTTCTGCCCTTATCTCTAATTTTGTTGAAGAGAAGACATAAGCATAATAAGAAAGACAAAGCATTTTTGATAGTTGAGTTAAGGGTTGCTATACAGAGAGATTCCTAGCATTGCTTCTATGTATAAATGTGTTACATTCCAAGTTGATTTAATCTCTAACTGATCTTTACAATGTTTCCTGATCCCCTTCTCATGTTGACCTCTGTCACTTTAAGGTTTCTGTATTAATTCCTCTGCAGTGGGGACATCAAACACTTTCATGTTTTGGGTTTTCTACCTATCCCCATATCTCCCATATGTGCTCTCCCCTTGTCATGTGACCCAAGTCCTACAACATTGCTGTATTTGCCCTAGATCTAAAGTCCACATATGAGGGAGAACATACGATTTTTGGTCTTCTGAGCCTGGCTAACCTCAATCAGACTGATGTTCTCCAGTTCCATCCATTTACTTGTGAATGATAAGATTTCATTCTTCTTCATGGCTGAGTAAAATTCCATTGTGTATAAATACCACATTTTCTTAATCCATTTGTCAGTAGTGAGGCATCTTGGTTGTTTCCACAACTTGGCTATTGTGAATAGCATTGCAATAAACATGGGTGTGCAGGTGCCTTTGGAGTAGCCTGTGTTGCATTGCTTTGATATATCCCCCCGAGTGGGATTGCTGGATCATATGGGAGATCTATGTTTAGATTTTTAAGAAGCTTCCAAATTTTTTTCCAGAGTGGTTGCAATAGCTTGCATTCCCATCAGCAGTGTAAAAGTTTCCTTTTTCCCCACATCCTCTCCAACACCTGTTGGTGGTGGTGTTTTTGATGATGGCTATTCTAACAGGGGTGAGGTGGAATCTTAGTGTGGTTTTGATTTGCATTTCCTTTATGGCTAGAGATGGTGAGCATTTTTTCATGTGTTTTTTAGCCATTTGAATTTCTTCTTTTGAGAAAGTTCTGTTTAGTTCAGTTGCCAATTTCTTTTTTAATTCACTGATTTTGGGAGAGTTTAGTTTCTTAAGTTCCCTGTATATTCTGGTTATCAGTCCTTTGTCTGATGTATAGCTGGCAAATATTTTCTCCCACTCTGGGTGGTCTCTTCAGTTTAGAGACCATTTCTTTTGTTGTACAAAAGCCTTTTAATTTTATGAAGTCCCATTTGTCCACTCTTTCTCTTAGTTGCTGGGCTGCTGGGGTTCTATTGAGGACGTCCTGCCTATACCCATTGTGTCCAGGGTATTCCCTGCTCTTTCTTGTACTAAGTGCAAGGTTTCAGGTCTGATATTAAGGTCCTTAATCCACTTCAGATTGATACTAGTACAGGTTGATAGGCAAGGATGTAGTTTCAGTTTTCTGCAGGCAGATAACCACTTTTCCCAGCAACATTTGTTGAAGATGCTGTCTATTCTCCATCGTACATTTTTGGCACTTTTGTCAAAAATAAGGCTGGCATGAGAATGCAAGCTGGTGCAACCACTCTGGAAAAAAATTTGAAGACTTCTTAAAAATCTAAACATTGACCTGCCATATGATCTAGCAATCCCACTTCTGGGGATATACCCAAAGGAATGCAACACAGGTTACTCCAGAGGCACCTGCACACCCACATTTTTTGCAGTGCTATTCACAATAGCCAAGTTATGGAAACAACCAAGATGCCCCATTACTGATGAATGGTTTAAGAAAATGTGGTATTTATTCACAATGGAATTTTACTCAGCCATGAAGAAGAATGAAATCTTATCATTTGCAGGTAAATGGATGGAACTGGAGAACATCATTCTGAGCGAGTGACCAAAAATCGTATGTTCTCCCTCATATGCGGACTTTAGATCTAGGGCAAATGTAGCAATGTGATTGGACTGGGATCACATGATAAGGGGAGAGCACATGCAGGTGATATAGAAATAGGTAGAAAACCCAAAACATGAAAGCGTTTGATGTCCCCACTCCAGAGGAGTTAATACAGAAACCTTAAAGCGACAGAAGTTATCATGAGAAGGGGATCAGTAACCAGTGTAAAGATCAGTTAGAGATGAATCAACATGGGTCATAACAAGTGTACATGAAAGCAATGCTAGGAATATTTCTGTATAGCTATCCTTAACTCAACTAGCAAAAACACTTTGTCTTTCTTATTATGTTTGTGTCTTTTCTTCAACAAAACTAGTGATACAGGCAGAACAGGACTTGCCTGGAACTGAGGGGGAAGGGGAGAAGAGGGGAGAGAGTGGGGGAGGGGCATAGGGGAGAGAGGGTGGGGAGGGGGACAGGGGGGAGAAATGACCCAAACAATGTATGCACATGTGAATAAATGAATAATAAAAAAAGAATAAGGTTGGCGTAGCTGTGTGGATTCATATCTGAGTCCTCTATTCTATTCCATTTGTCTTCATATCTGTTTTTATCTCAGTACCACGCTGTTTTTATTGCTATGGCTCTGTAGTACAGTGTGAAGTTGGATATTATGATACCTTCAGCATTGCTCTCTTTACTCAGTTTTGCCTGGCTATTTGTGGTATTTTGTGTTTCCAAGTGAACTTTCAATCTCTGTGATGAATGTCATTGGGATTTTGATGGGAATTGCATTGAACATGTAGATTGCTTTTGGTAACACAGCCAATTTTACTATGTTGATTCTACCAATCCATGAGCATGGGAGATCTTTCCACCTTCTGTAGTCTTCCTCAATCTCTTTCTTCAGTGGTTTGTAGTCCACCTTGTAGAGGTCATTCACATCCTTTGTTAAGTTTATTCCTAAGTATTTGAATTTTTTTGAGGATATGGTAATTGGAATTATTCTCTTATATTCTTTCTCAATTTGTTCATTGTTCATGTATAGTAAAGCTACAGATTTTTGTAAGTTGATTTTATATCCTGCTACATTGCTGAAGCTCTTTATGGTGTCTAGGGGTTTTTGGGTGGAGGTTTTTGGGTCTTTGAGGAATAGAATCATGCTGTCTGCTGGCTGTAAGTTTGTCATATATAGCCTTTGTAATGTTGAGGTACATTCCTTCTAATCCTAGTTTTATTAGAGTTTTCATCATGAACTGGTGTTAAATCTTATCAAAGCTTTTTCTGCATCTATTGAGATGATCAAGTGGTTTTTGTCTTTGCTTCAATTAATGTGCTACCATACATTTATTGATTTGCTCATGTTGAAACATCCCTGCATCCCTAGGATGAAGTTGACTTGATCATGGTGAATGATCTTTCTGATATGTTATTGTATTTGGTTTGCCATTATTTTCTTGAGAATTTTTGCATCGATGTTCATTGAGGAGATTGGCCTATAGTTCTCCTTTTTGGAGGTGTCTTTGTCTGGTTTTGGGATAAGTGTAATACTGGCTTCACAAATGAATTAGGCAGTGTTCCTTCCCTTTCTATTTCGTGGAAAAGTTTAAAGAGTGTTGGTATTAGTTCTTCTTTGAAGGTCTGGTAGAATTCAGCTGAGAAACTGTCAGGTCCTGGACTTTTCTTTTTTGGGAGATGCTATTGCTGCTTCAATTTCATGAAATTTCATGCTACAGATCTGTTTAGGTGATTAATATCCTCTAGGTTCAGTTTTGGATGATCATGAGTATCTAGAAATTTGTCCATTTCTTCAAGATTTTCCAATTTATTGGAATATAGGTTCTCGAAGTAGTCTCTGATGATTCCCTGAATTTCCTTAGTGTTTAATCTACTCTTTTGCATTTCTGATTTTAATCTACTCTTTTGCATTTCTGATTTTACTAATTTGGGTCTTTTCCCTCCTCATTTTAGTCAGATTTGCCAGGGGCTTGTCAATATTGTTTATTTTTTCAAATAGCCATCTTTTTGTTTTGTTGACTCTTTGTATATATTTTTTGGTCTCTAGTTTATTAATTTCAGCCCTTATTTTTATTATTTGTTACCTTCTGCTTGTTTTAGTTTCTGCTTCTTGTTTTTCTAGGAATTTGAGATGAAGTATTAGGTTGTTTATTTGAAATCTTTCTGTCCTTTAAATATATGTACTCCTGGCTATAAACTTTCCTCTTAGGACTGTCTTTGCTGTGCCCCATTGGTTCTGGTATGTGATGTTTTCATTTTCAGTAACTTCCAGAAAACTTTTGATTTCCTCTCTTATTTCTTCTATGATCCACTGATTGAGCAATGTGTTATTCAGCCTCCAATTATCTGCATATTTTCTTCTTTTTTGTTGTTGTTGTTTCATTCTAATTTTAATGCATTGTGATCAGATAGAATGCAGGGGGTTATTTTAAGTTTCTGATGTTTGATGAGGCTTGCTTTGTGCCCTAAAATATAATCTATTTTGGAGAACCTTCAATGGCCTGCTGAGAAGAATGTATATTGTGCTATTGTTGGATGAAATATTCTGTAGACATCAGTTAAGTCCATTTGATCTATGGTGTTATTTAGTTTTAGGATGCCTTTGTTGATTTTTTCTTGGATGACCTATGTATTGATGATAGAGGTGTATTAAAGTCTCCCAGTACCACTGTGTTGGAGTTTATATCTGCTTTTAAGTCCTTTAGTGTACGTTTGATGAAATTGGGTGCATATGGGTTGATAACTGTGATTTCCTTTTGATGTATTGCCTCTTTTATTAGTATGAAGTGTCCTTCATCTCGTTTGACCAGTGTAAGTTTGAAGTCTACTTTGTATGATGTAAGTATTGCTACTCCTGCCTGTTGTGGGGGGCCCTTGACTTGGTAAATCTTTCAGCCTTTCACCCTAAGACAGTGTTTATTTTTGTCAATAAGATGTGTCTCTTGTAAACCACAGATTGCTGGATCTTCCTTTTTAATCCACTTTGCCAAATGGTGACTTTTGAGGGACAATTTGATATTCAGTGTTGATACTGATAGGTGTGTGGTGATTCTTGCAATTTAGTTAATCCTGTTGTTAAAGGATTTGATTGTGTGCAGCCAAATCAATGCTACTTTCTATTACTTGTCTTTCTTCTCCTGTGGTTTGATACTGCCTGTCCTCTTGTGGTTTTGTTTGCTTTCATCTGCTCTGTGTAGAATTCCTTGTAGAATCTACTGTAATGATGACTTGGTGGTCATGTATTGTTTTAGTATCTGTTTATTGTGGAAGACTTTTATTGCTCCATCAATTTTGAATGATGGTTTTGTTGGGTAGAGTATCCTAGGCCAAAATTATTTTCAGTCAGTGCGCTAAACACCTCACTCCATGTCCTTCTTGCTTTTAAAGTTTCCATTGAGAAATCTGCTGTTATTTTGATGGGTTTACCTTTATACACTATTTGTGTTTTCTCTCTTATGTCCTTTAATATTCTTTCTCTGTTCTCTGTACTTGTTGTTTTAATGATAATATGCCAATGAGGGGGGGTTCTAGTTTGGTCAAGTCTGTTTGGTGTCCTGGATGCTTCCTATACCTGAATGAACAAAACTTTCTTGAGATTTGGGAAATTTTCTGTTATTACTTTATTGATTGTATTACGTATCGCTTTGGCTTGCACCTCTTCTCCTTCTTCAATGCCCATGATTCTCAGGTTTGGTCTTTTGATGAGTCTCTGATTTCTTGCATATTCCTTTCACAGCTCTTGAGTTGTTTGACTGAGATTTCTTCTGTTTTTCTTTAATTCCTATTTTATTTCAAACTCCTGGGATTCTGTCTTCCACTTGCTCTAGTCTGTTGGAGCCTGTGGTTTTTGTTTGACTAAAGGGACTTTTTATTTCCAGGATTTCCATTTGATTCTTTTTTCTGAGGTTGTCCATATCTTTGTCCAACTCCTCTTTTACATTTTATGTTGTCATCTTTAACTCATATATCTCTCCTTTTATAGTGTCCTTTGCTTCACTTTGGTGTTTGTTGAAGTTCTCTTTGAGTTCCTTTATTTGTTTATCTTTTCCTGTTCTTTATTTTTGGTGTTTTGACATTTCTTGAGTGCATCTTACACATTCTGGTTAACCAGGTCTAGTATCTTCTCTATGAATTTTTCAGTGATATCTTCCAAGATTTCTTTGAGGGTTTTTGTGGGGGTGTCACTGGGCTCCTTAGTGACATTTATAATTGTTTTGTTGAGGACAGGAACTGGGTATCTATTTGCTTCATTTCCCACTGAATCCTGTATTAAATTATTTTTTTAGGAGAGTGGTTGCCATACCTTCTTCTTATTGTTCCACTTGGTGCTGTGCACCTATGTTCTTGATAGGCTACTTGGTGGTTTTAATTGCCTGTTTCCTTTCCCTGATTTAATTTTTGTGTTGTGACTGACTTTGTTGTTAATTAGGTTGATGTGCTCTTTCTGTCCCTGGCCTGATGGTTTGATATAGCAATAACAAATTCACAGGTTCAATGCCAGACCAGTTGTTTATGTATTATATAGAAAGCCCCTTGGTGATAATATCTATAAACAGTGGGAGTTGGGGGCAGCAATGGTTATTAGGCTAGTTATAGATTTAGATAAATTAGTACAGGTGGCACCAAAAAGCAGGTGGCAGGGAAAAGGGTCAGTGGATAGGGGTATAGTTATGGGGGTTGCTAGTTTTTGTGGCCCTTGTGTGTGTTTGGGTGTATTTCTGTTGTTGTAGTGAAGGGTGCTTGTGTCAGGGATTGCAGGGGATTAGGATTGTGTACAGTTGGTACTGTAGGCTAGTCAGTGGGTGGTGAGTGTTTAGAAGGGAGTAGTAGTGTGGTGACAGGTTGGGAGATGATAGGAGGGGAACCTGAAGACAGGGGAAAGAGTAGATGAGAAGAGTCAGAAAGAATAGTTGGGAGGGAGAACAATGGATGGTAGCACAGAAGAAGGAGGGAAAGTGAAGAGGGTAAGAATAGGGATAAGTGAATAGTGATGGTGAATTTAATAATGCAGGAATAAAAAAAAGAAAGAAACACAATTTAAAAAAAAAACAGGTTTCAGGAACTACAGACTTTTGGTAAAAGTTCTGCAGTTATTCCTTTTGAGTTCAATCCTGGTATTGGCATACAAGCTAATGCTCAGATGTGGTCTCACCAGGTGACTGGCTTGTGAGTACTATTCAGTTCCTTCTGTCCAAAAGATTAGTTCAAATTGTGAGGTGAAGTAAGACTGCCAGCTCATGCAGGGTGGTCAGAGCTGTTATTTTCACCAGACAGTAGCTGCATTGCCCTTCAGCTACAACTTTGTTTGGTCATCTCTTCCCCTAGCAAGGTGAGGCAATCCAGTTTTGAATGCTGCCCTCTATCCCAGAGATCAGCTCCAGATCCACTACCTACCCTGCTTTGAGAGGTTGTCCTGTTGCCCCACCTCACTCTCACCTTTGTTCTTTTCCAGACCTCTGCTGGGTGTTAATGGCTCCTCTGGGAGGTGGGCTTGTCACCCCACTCTCACTCTCAGCCTTTATGCCGCTCTTGTTCTCTGCTGAGTACTAATGTCTCCTTGGGAGGTTGGCTTGTCGCCCCACTCCCACTCCCAGCCTTTGCTGCTTTACCCCTGTTATTTCACTGAGAGTCCAGTGCTGAGATTTTTGCTCCTTGCCCCACCCCTGTTTTCCAAAGCAGTTTCAGAGCTCCACCCCCACTTCTACTGTCAGTGTTAGATTATAGTTTGCTGTTTATGTTTTTCAGTTTTTCTGGGAGAGTTCAGTTTGCCCAGGGCCTGACTGGATTATTTTCCTGAGGGGTGGGTAGGGGAGTTGCACATTGTACATGATACCCATGTGTTCATTCTGTTGTTTCATGCAAGCATCTTTGGAGCCAGCTGGCGGGGAGAAATGGTGCCACTTTTTTTCAGTGTGGTATGGTAAGGGAAGCTTTCAATGGACTAGGGGTCCAGGATGTCACAGAGTTTGATTCTGATTGATGCTCTGACTTCTGCTTGTTGGTAGGAAAAACAGAAAGACAGAGAGAAAAAAGAGAAACAGCCAGGTGGCTTTTTTCCCCAGGGCTAGATACATTTTGCTGGCTGTGCCACGCAGGAATTTTGTGGCTGGTAGGTGCAATTAAAGGCTGATGTAAGGGTCAGTCTTTGAATTTTATTTGCACATAATTAGGTGGCAGTTATTATTTTGGCTAGGAGCAATCAGAATTATGCAAGTGTAGCTCCAATGTCTCAAGAAGGTTTCTGATGTTCTGGAGCTTAGGATTTCTGATTCCCTACTATAACTGCCATCTTGGATATCTGCATCAGTCTTTAAAATGAAAGAATCTTGCAACTCCTGAAACCTCCTACATAGGAATTGTTGAATATCTTTTCTGTGGAAGAGAAGGGATACTGAGGATTGACCCCAGGGCCTTATGCATTCTAGTCAAGGTTCTCCTACTAAGCTGTATCCCTAACCCTGTTTATATACATCTTAACCCATTTATACCCACAATTAGCTTATACAATACCGAATACTTTCCACAAAATAAAAAGTGGATTTATTGCAAAGATTGTTGCATTGTCATGCAAATATGAAATGAACACAGGTCAAAACTTGTATTCAATTTGTGTAATTCATGAGGAATCCAATATAATGTTATCACCAGTTCAAAGAGCATTTGAGGAACTAGTTATATATGCAATTAAATATAGAACCATTTGGATAAAAGAGCTGAATTAGAAACAAAGCTTTGTTATGTCTCACACAGTAGAGTGAACCATATCCCTTGGGGATGTCTCTTCCACAGGAAAGAAACTTACATCTCTATCAGCCAAAAATCTTCAAGTTAACCTGTGCCCTAACACAGTTGTAAAAGAACTCAACTTTTAGAAAGTCTAGCAGAGCACTACATTGAAAGGATAAAGTTGATTCTTTTGCTGATTTCTAAGTTTTAGGCAATTTTTCTGATAGCATTATGACATTTCTATTTATTAACACTCCCTTACTACACAATATAGTTAATAAGACCAATGTATATTTCATTGGAGTTGCTTCTAAACTTACCTTTTTTTTTTTTTTTTGGGAAAGGGCTAAAAGATATAGGATCAGGAAGTAATAGAAAATCTTAATTTGTTATTTTCTCCATTTTAAAATGCAATTTCTAGATCCCACTTTCCAGTTAAGCATGAAAGGAACTTAGAAGTCACTAGTTCATTCAAATAGCAAGTAAAAAGTTGAGCAAAGTGAAAGATCAACAACACTTCTTAGATCCATGAGGAAGTGAGGTTATTCAACTTGTTTAACCACTCACCAAAACTACAGTGAAATACAGGCAGACACAGAGAACCACAATCTAGAGGAGCAGAGAGGGAATGCCCTTGATGGTCTATTTAGTAAACTAGACATGGCTGAGGAAAGAATCTCTCAAGTTGAGGAAAGATAAACAAAAGCCTCCAAAATGGAAAAGCAAACATAATAAAGACTGACAAAAGTCTTTATTCTGAGCAGAAGATCCAAGAACCATGAAGAAATTACCAAAGCTATAACATATATAAAGGAAACACAAAAGTAGAAGAACATAACAAAAGAAGCATTTGAAAAAATGTCATTGGAAATGCCAGAAGAAGAAAAAAGTATCAAAATAAATATTTGAAACAGCACCAAAACTTCCTCCCTCCAAGTTAATGTCAATTGGTAAACTATAGATCCTGGAAGCCCAGAAAACATCAAGCATGATAAATGTGTAGACCTTCAATTGATTGAATGAGACCCATCCACATTATGGAGAGCAATCTGCTTTAGTCAAAGTTCACCAGTACAAATGTTAATTCCTTCCAAAAAACACCTTTCTGGAAACATCCAGAATAATGTTTTACCAAATATCTGGGCCCTGTGGCCCATCTAAGTGACCTAATAAAATTAATCATAATGGTATGCATCATCTGAATTTAATAACTGTTAACATTTTGTTGTATTTATCTGGTTTTTGTCTTGGAGGTTTTTTTGTTTTGTTTTGTTTTTTTACTAAAGAACTTGAAATAAATTTTCAGACATTATTTCACCCAAAATATGTCAGCATGCTTATGTAAAATGTAAGGATATCCTCTATAACCACATTAATATTATAGTACCTAGCAAAGTTATTAATAATTCATATATAACATCTATCTCCAATCAAAATTCAGTTGTGCCCAATTGTCTCAAAGTATTGTTTGGACAAAGTGATACAATTTAAACTCACACATTAGCTTTAGTTGTCTTAGCTCTTTAATATTCCTCTATGTGGACATAGCCCACTGAGTATTTTTTTATACATACTACCTTTATTTTGAATTTTTCCACATTCTTTTGTTGGAGAGATGATCTAGTACTTCTGTAGACTTCCCACATTCAAACTTTGCCTTACTACACCTTTGTGTTATCATTGAACTCCTTCCTTTGTTGCCTTTTTCTGTAAAGTAGAAGTTAGATTTAAAGATTGAATGGGGAAGTGTGGCTCAAGCAGTAGAGCACCTTCTCTACAAGTGCAAAGCCTGAGTTCAAACTCCAGTAATGCCAAAAAAAAAAAAAAAAAAAAAAAAAAAAAAATATATATATATATATATATATATATATATATATATATGTGTGTGTGTGTGTGTGTACATTTATATATATATATATATCTTTATATGTAGGTAGAGATAGTGAATGAAATATTTTTGTATAAATACTTCAAAACATCACTTTGTATCATACTAAAATGAGCAGAATGTCATGTTTTTTCAATGTAAGTAATCCTAATTTTGACATGGATTTGGAGTGATTATGAGTCCTTAAATTAAAAAATTATTTTTCCCATGTACCCTGCCAAATATATGGTATGCTACTTCGCAAATGTAATGATAGAGTTCTGTATCACTGTTTCACCTGATGGTATTTGCCTGAATCAGTTCAACATTGGGATTGTAAAACCATGATTATTTGACAGTTTTTATTTCTCTTAATCTATTGGCCTTGTCTATATACAAAAACTTACTCTCATCAACCAGAGCTATTTGGAATACACATATGATGGAAACAACACAAGGAATTGCCCTATATAGCTATCTTTATCTCAAAGTAGCAAAAATGCCCCTTTTTTCTTATTACTTTTATATATTTTTCTTCTATGAAATCAGAGAACAAGAAGATGGAACAGGCTCTGCTTGGAGCAGGGGCAGAGGGGGGAGGTGCCAAAATACTGTATACATATGTAAATAAGTGCAAAAATAATAAAATAAAAAAAGAAAAAATAATAAGCTCAAAACCAAAAAAAAAGGTTAGCTTATAAAGTTTTCTATCACTTACCTTTCTCTAGCTTGAACATCAAATATCAATAATAAATTGAAAGAAAAAATGTTGGATCCATATTGCTGACCACAGATTATTGCACAAAATAAATGAAGACAACAAATCAATGGCAAATGGTAAACAACCTGGTTTTTTAAGTGAGCAAAATGCATAAATAGATGTTTCATTAAAAAAAATTTCATGACCAATGAACATACAGATTCTAAACCTCATTTGTAATTAAGACAATGCTAATTAAAACCACAACTTTATATATACATGAAGATCATTAAAAATGTTTACAAGTCAGGCAATATGCCATAAAAAGAAATGAACCACCAAGTCAGAATGAGAGATGGAGGTGTCAGGACAGTGGTTATATTCTGGGCAGTTCAGGTGGGATTCAATAATAAGTGTAATGCAGCATGAGGAGGACTTCTGGGGATGGCATTCTACTTGTTCATCTACATTCTGCTAACAGCTGTAAGGAATACTTTAATTGGTAGCAACTTATTAAAAAGTGAAATATGATATGTGCATCTTTAATACATATATGGAAAATTTTAAGTTAATCATTACTGTAGCAACAAATTAGAAACTTTTAGAACCCCTATGTAGAAATTTAATAAAAGTTTATAAATCCAGATAAAAATAATAGAGATGGTGCCTGATTAGCAAGCATGAGGCTCTGAGTTCAAACACCAATACCACCAAAAAAGAATAATAATAGAGATGAGAGGTTTAAAAATCAGGAAAAAGTAAACATTAAAAACAGACATTAATAATTTTAGGTAACTCATTAAGGACACACATATTTGGGGGAAATCCACTTTCATATAGTTTATAAAAAATTTATTTAAAAATATAAAAATGAAAAATTATAAGTAATGGATATACAACAAAAATGCTAAGAGAAAGAAAGCAAGAATGGTGTTTATTACCATAAAAGAAAATGGAACTTACATAAAAATAGTTTGTAAAATACAAAAGAACAATTGTGTATTAAAGGTAAGTACAGATCTGGAGGCATGACTGAAGCAGCAGAGCACCTGCTTTGCAAGTTCTACAACCTAAGTTCACACCCTAGTCCCACTTAAAAAAAAAAAAAGAAAAAGAGAAAAGTACAATCTACTAAAATAACGCTAATAGTGGAGGATCCAAGACAGTGACTAGAGTGCAGAAGCAGACAGTGTGAACTCCATAAATAAAAAATTTTGCTGAGATGCAGGAGCCATACTTGGCAGAATAAAAGCATCAAGAAAAATCAAAAGTTCAACACCCTGAATCCCTAGCCCATTCAAAGCGTCTCCACACCACATTACACTGAGAAAACAGGAGGGATCCTGCGCTGCCAGACACAGGCTCCAAACCTGCTTGGAGACATTTGGCAGACCAATGGGTGAGCAAATAAGCATCATGTGGTATTCTCACAACCACCGCTGGGATAAACCAGCATTGCCCCCTGGACAGACTGACAACCCCCACCCCCCAAAAAAATCTCAATAATAAACAAAAAATTGAAAAGGAACACACAGCAGAGGGAGCAGAGTGTTCTAAACACACCAGAGAAGGTGGGAGGAGCAAGGAGCTGAAAACTCCTTGAAAAAAAACCTGAAAGTTTCTCCGTGAAAACTTTCAGTAAACAAAGACTGGAAAGGCAGAAGGGCCAACAGTGGGCAGGTGATAAGCCGCTGCTTGAAATAGGGCAAATAGTGCTCCACAAAGCTCACCTCCTGACAAACAACATTGCAAAATTGAAAAACAATCAGCAACCCAGCATAACGAGCTGACAGCAGGGAGCCCACTGACGGATATTTGACCTTGCCCCAGAGAAAGGGGACGAGGCAAACAAACAGGCCCCCAGTAAACCAATACAGAGAAACCCCAACTCCAAAGCAGGATGGCTGGTAGGCTACAGAGCTGATCTCCAGAACCTGAGGACAAGCCACACCTCACTAAGGGAGGAGCTGACTAAGCAGCTGCTGCTGAATGATAGGAAAAAAAATCTGGCAAGTCTCTACAACCACCTGGCAAGACTAAGACAGAGCTTCTGCTTAAGTACCAACACCAGGACTGCATGCTGACGGTGTAACACCAGAACTACTAAGACTGAAATTCTATTGTTCCTGAACATAGAATTTTTTTTATCTGTTTGTTTGTGTGTTTTGTTCCCTGTTTGTTTGCCTACCATCTCTTGCTAATTATTTCTTTGGTATTCTTTTTTTTTTTTCTTTCTTTCTTTGTTTTGTTAGTTTTACTATTGCAAGTTAGCTAATACTAAATTACACACAGACCAGGGACAGAAACAGCACACATCCACTAACCTAAAACCCAACACACCCACAAAACAAAATTAAATCAAGGGAAAGTAAACAGGTGACTGAAACCACCAATAGCCTATCAAAACATAATTACACAGTACAAAGTGGACGATTGCAAGACAAAAAAGGAATAGAAACCATTTTCCCTCTAAAAATAAATTAATACAGGATTCAGAAGGAAATGAAGAAAATAGATATCGAGTTCCAGACTCCATCAAAACAAAGATAAACTATGCTAAGGAACCCAATGAAGCCCACAAAAACATACTGAAAGAAGAAATCCTGCAAGTAATCACTGAGAATTTCATGGAAATGTTACAAGACATGGTCAACCAAAATGTACAAGTGGCACTCAAGAAATTCCAAGGCAACAAAAATAAAGAATATGAGAAGACACAAAAACAAATAAATGAACTCATAGGAGCCATAAATAGACATCAAAGTGAAACAGAGAACGCCATAAATAGAGAGATAAATGAATTAAGGATGAAAATTGACAATATTAAAGAGGAAGTGACCCACAATATGGAAAAACCTCAGAAAAAAGAATGAAACAGAAATACAAAACACAATGAAAGTCTGCTCCAGCAGATAGAACAAGCAGAAGACAGAATCTCAGAACTTGAAGATGAAATGGAAATTAAAGGAAAAACTGAAAGTGATTAGTCAAACAACTCAGGACATGTGAAAGGAATATGCAAGAACTCACCGACTCTATCAAAAGACCAAACCTGAGAATCATGGGCATTGAAGAAGGAGAAATCTATGCCCATTCAGGGAGAGGAAGCCTCCAGGACACCAAGCAGACTTGACCAAAATAGAATTACCCTGTGAGATATTATCACTAAAACAACAAGCACAGAAAATAGAGAAAGAATATTGAAGGCTGTAAGAGAGAAAAAACAAATAACATACAAAGGTAAATCCACAAATATTACAGAAGATTTCTCAACTGAAACCTTAAAACCAAGAAGGGCATGGAGTGAGGTATTCTGGGCACTGAATGAAAACAATTTCAACCCTAGGATTCTCTACCCAGCAAAACTATCATTCAAAATAGATGGAGCAATATATATTCCAATAAATTTCAAAATCTTGAATAAATGGACAAATTTTAGATACTTATGGCCATCCAAAATTAAACCAAGAGGATATTAACCACCTGAATAGATGCATAACACAAAATGAAATTGAAGCAGCAATAAAGAGTCTCCCAAAAAAGAAAAGTCCAGGACCTGATGGATTCTCTGCTGAATTCTATCAGACCTTTAAAGAAGAACTAATACCAATCCTCCTTAAACTGTTCCATGAAATAGATAAAGAACACTGCGTAACTCATTTTATGAAGCCTGTATTACATGCATTCCAAAACCAGACAAAGACACATCCAAAAAGGAGAACTATAGGCCAATCTCCTTAATGAACATCAATGCAAAAATCCTCAATAAAATAATGGCAAACCAAATCCAACAACACATCAGAAACATCATTCACCACGACCAAGCTGGTTTCATCCCAGGGATGCAGGGGTGGTTCAACATACACAAATCTATAAATGTAATACAGCACATCAATAGAAGCAAAGACAAAAACCACTTGATCATCTCAATAGATTCAGAAAAAGTCTTTGATAAGATCCAACATCACTTCATGATAAAAGCTCTAAGAAAACTAGGAATAGAAGGAATGTACCTCAACATTGTAAAGGCTATATATGACAAACCTACAGACAACATCATACTTAATGTTGAAAAACTGAAACCATTTCCCCTAAAGTCAGGAGCAAGACAAGGGTGCCCACTATCCCCACTCCTATACAACATAGTCCTGGAACTCCTAGCCAGAGCAATTAGGCAAGAAGAAGAAATAAAAGGAATACAAATAGGTAAAGAAACTGTCAAAATATCCCTATTTGCAGACGATATGATCCTATATCTTAAAGACTCAAAAAACTCTACTCAAAAACTCCTGGACACCATAAACAGCTACAGCAAGGAGGCAGGATACAAAATCAACTTAAAAAAATCATTAGCTTTTCTATACAACAATAACGAACAAACAGAAAGAATATATGGAAACAATTCCATTTACAATAGCCTGAAAAAAATCAATACCTGGGAATAAACTTAACAAAGGATGTGAATGACCTCTACAAGGAGGACTACAAACCCCTGAAGAAAGAGACCGCGGAAGACTACAGAAGGTGGAAATATCTCCTGTGCTCATGGATTGATAGAATCAACAAAGTAAAAATGGCTATACTACCAAAAGCAATATACATGTTTAATGTAATTCCCATCAAAATCTCAATGACATTTGTCACAGAGATTGAAAAATCTACCCTAAAGTTGATTTGGAAAACAAGAGACTGCAAAGAGCCAAGGCAATACTCAGCAAAAAAGGGCAATGCTGGAGGTATCACAATACCTGACTTCAAACTATATTACAAAGCAATAGCAATAAAAACAGCATGGTACTGGCACAAAAACAGACATGAAGACCAGTGGAACAGAATAGAGGACCTGGATATGAATTTATACAGCTATGCCCACTTTATTTTGACAAGGGCACCAAAAACATACGATGGAGAAAAGACAGTCTCTTCAACAAATGTTGCTGGGAAAAGTGGTTATCTGCCTGCAAAAACCTGAAACTAGATCCATGTTTACCACCCTATACTAGTATCAACTCAAAATGGATCAAGGAGCTTAATATCAGACCCGAACTCTGAAGCTAGTACAGGAAAGAGCAATGAATATTCTGGAAGTAATAGGTATGGGCAAGGACTTCCTCACTAGAACCCTAGCAGCTCAGCAACTAGAGAAAGAATGGACAAATGGGACTACATAAAATTAAAAAGTTTCTGCACAACAAAAGAAATGGTCTCTAAACTGAAGAGAACACCCACAGAATGGGAGAAAATATTGCCAGCTACACATCAGACAAAGGACTGATAGCCAGAATATACAGGGAACTTAAAAAACTAAACTCTCCTAAAATCAATGAACCAATAAAGAAATGAGCAACTAAACTAAATGAATTTTCTCAAAAGAAGAAACTCAAATGGCCAAAAACACATGAAAAAATGCTCACCATCTCTAGCCATAAAGGAAATACAAATCAAAACCACACTAAGATTCCACCTCACCCCTGTTAGAATAGCCATCATCAAAAACACTACCAACAACAGGTGTTGGTGAGGATGTGGGGAAAAAGGAACCCTCATATACTGCTGGTGAGAATGCAAGCTACTGCAACCACTCTGGAAAATAATATGGAAGCTTCTTAAAAATCTAAACATGTACCTGCCATATGATCCAGCAATCCCACTCTTAGGGATATACCCAAAGGAATGTGACACAGGTTACTCCAGAGGCACCTGCACACCCATATTTATTGTAGCACTATTCACAATAACCAAGTTATGGAAACAGCCAAGATGCCCCACTACAGATGAATGGATTAAGAAAATGTGGTACTTATACACAATGGAGTTTTACTCAGCTATGAAGAAGAATGAAATCCCATCATTCGCAAGTAAATGGATAGAACTGGAGAACATCATTCTGAGTGAAGTTAACCAGGCTCAGAAGACCAAAAATCATATGTTCTCCCTCATATGTGGACTTTAGATCTAGGGTAAATTCAGCAGCGTGGTTGGACTTGGGTCACATGCTAAGGGGAGAGTACATACAGGAGGTATGGGGATAGGTAGAAAACCCAAAACAGGAAAGTTTTTGATGTCCCCACTGCAGAGGAGCTAATGCAAGAACCTTAAAGTGACAGTGGTCAATATGGGAAGGGGATCAGGAACTAGTGAAAAGATCAGGTAGAGATGAATCAATTTTGGTTGTAACACACTTGTGCATGGAAGCAATGCTAGGAATCTCTATGTATAGTTGTCCTTATCTCAACTAGCAAAAATACTTTGTCTTTCTTATTATTGCTTATGTCTTCTCTTCAACAAAATTGGAGAAAAGGGAAGAACAGGTACTGCCTGGAGGCAAGAGGAGTTGGGGAGGAGAAGGAAGGAGTGGGGGAAGGAGGGAGAAATGGCCCAAACAATGTATGCATATGTGAATAAATGAATAAAAAATTTTTTAAAAATGAATAAAATAACACTAATAATTTTCTTGCACTGATCAATGTGCTCGGTCTCAAGATTGCCCAGTAATTAGAGCCTCGCCTCTCTATTCATGTTCTAAACTAATTATATAGGAAAAAAATTAAAACAAATAGAGATTAAATTACAGATTAAATGATCAAAGTTGATATTAAAGGAAGTGGCTTTTTCTGTGAAAGTTAAGACTATATAACGGTGAATCTTGATATCAGATACATAGTTGCAGTAAACACCAGGTCCTACACTATAACAGCAAGTTCTTTACTCCTAAGCTCATCATGTATACATGAGCAATTGAACACATACAATTTCTACAGAAAAGGTAGTAGCAAAAAGGGAAAGAAAGGCAGAATCAAGCACACCTAGTTCTTTATCCCTAAATCACCAGTTATTGAAGTTACTCTCCAAGGGAGGAATGAGTAAGAAGGGTATAGGATGCCCAATGGTGATAAGCTAATTACACAGCCTCCATCTGGCAGAAACTGCTTATTTTCACAAATATCCATACTCCCTTTTTCAAATAGCAACTTATGAAAATCTCCTTGGTCAGCAGGGTGTGGTGGCTCAAACCTACAGTACTAGCTACTCAGGAAGTAGAGATGAGGAAGATAGCAGTTTGAGCCCAGCCTAGGCAGAAAGTTCATGAGACCCAATCTCTACCAGTAGTTGAGTGTGGTGGCAACCAGACACTGTCATCTCCAGCTATGCAGGGAAGCACAATAGGAGGATCACAGTCCAGGATGACTAGGGAATAATGCAAGACCCTATCTCGAAAATAATCAACACAATGAGCACTGATGGAGTGGCTCAAGTGGTAAAGTGCCTGCCCACCAAGTGCCAAGACCTTGAGTTCAACTCCCAGTACTGCCCCCCCCACCCCAATCTCCTTAGTTTTAGCTGGATAACAGATGTCCAGTTGGACATTATATTTCCTAATCTTTCCATACAACTTGATAAAGCCATACTACTAGGTTCTAGCCAATGGAATGAAAATAGAAGCTTACATGTCACATCAAGCTTTTCCATGTTTATTTACTCCACTAAGAAAATATTTTAAAAATGGCCTTAAAGTTGTAATAAAGATAAGCAGCTCAACTATCTTCATCTCTGCCACACTGAAGCCACCTAAGTCATTTTATTTCAGGTTTTTTTGGTTATGGCTACTTAGTCTCAATCCTGAGTAACACAAAGCAGGTACCTGAAGTCAAGTTATGTTAAAACTCAACTAAGGGCATTAAGTTAGCTTTATGTTGGTAGGTAGCAATGATAAAAAATTATTGTATGGTAGAAAGTTGATGATAAAAGAGGAAAGCTAGAAGCCTTAAAATTTTTCCAAAGAGTATCTTTGAATATGTAGACCAATACCTTCCTAGGTTAGAGACAGCAATTATACTACAAAAAGTATAATAATATTTTTGATCTTCAAAAGCATGTGACTATTTCATCCTTCAAAATGATCCCTTGGTGCCAAACAAAGTTGGCAGGAAGCAGGTGCTGAAAGCCATTCAATTTCCAGTACCACTTCTAATATGTAGCTATAAAATGATAATGCAGTGATATTTCCCGTATGAAGGCAAATGCAGCAGCTATCTGAGTAATGGACTAGGAAGTTTTGTCCAGGAAGTAGTACCAACGCTGAAAGGAAGAACTCTCTCCATAATCACAGCTGGTAGTCGTGCAATTTTTTTGCAGCAAGTTTTCATTAGGACTATGGCTTGGTGACACTGTGATTCTTAGTCTTCCCTCTTCATATAGCAAATATTTTAACTAGTTCCAACTCACCATTGTAGACTGGATTTAGGAGAGGTATGGATAACACATCAATCAGGTCCTATATCTCAGGATAATTGGAAGCATTACTTTGATCTGGACATACCCCATAGCTGGGTTATTTTCTTTGAGAAAAAAGTTGACTATGTTCTAGGTATAGAAAGAAGGATCTGTCTGGATATGTAGGACATATCCAGAAGAAAGACTCTGGCAGGAACAACTAGTTGTGCAACTACCACTTATTCCTTACTTCTTTAATTATAGAATTTTGGAAGACTCTGGTAGGAACAACTAGTTGTCCAACCAGCACTTATTCCTTACTTCTTTAATTGTAGAATTTTGGAATTAGAACTGTCAATGTGTACTGTAAGAAGGTTAATATTGAGAATATATGGAGCATCTTCAAAAGTGAAAAGTATGAAGATAGAAAAACTCAATAGGAAAACAATGTTCTTCTAGTTAAAGATGGTCTATGGAGTTTATGACTTACCATTGAATTACACATGCACACACACACACACACACACACATTGTGTCTCATTCCCCACAATGCTAAACAAGCGAAGGGATTAAAAAAGAGAGAAAAAAAAGTACAACTCACAAAACCACTGTTAGGCTCCTGCAAGGTTCAGGAAATGAGACTAGCAGATGGACTTTGAAACTGGAAAGCTATAATACAGTAATCTTAAACACACCAAATTCCAAATAAGTAGTGGGCAAAGCAGAAAAGCATTACTATGCTATAAACCCCTGAAATGCTTAAGAACAGCAGCAAGAAGTAACTCAGGAGAGACTCCAAGTGGGGTTAAGAATGGAGGATTGTTTAAAATCTGGGTTAGGAAACAAGAGTTAGATGCAATAATGACAATCATCTCTTATTTCCTGGAGCCAAACAACTGCTACCATACCTACTAACTGCTCTGGTTCCTTCCTCCTCCCACCTTTATACCTCCCATCAGGACCTTCACTGAAGATGAAAGAGTTATTCTTTAGAAAGGTAAAGCAGAGAAACAACAGGCAGGGTTGACTGTAGAGGAACTATATCAAAAACAGGAACATTATGTGTGAGTTTTAAGAATGAACAACTAAGTTCTTTTTATATGCAGTTCTTGGTCTGATGACACTGCTACAATCTCTGGTTATTTTTATTTGAATTTACTTGATAAATATATGTATGTGCTTAAGAATATTTGCTTTTCACCTCAGTAGAGTTGGTTTGTTTGTTTTTCACATGCTGGCTTAATTCATTTACTTTTTAAGTTATCTGGCCTTACTTATATCTGATATTCTATGCTTGCTTTTAATGCTTCCTTGATGACATTGCTCTTACCAGTTTCCTTGTGTACAAATATATTTTCTTCCCATTTATGTTGTATTTTATAAGGTAAATTTCTTATTTTTGTTCTTTATTTCTTAACCTTTAAAACTTTGAAAGGGCATATTACACTTGAAGTTTAATTAAAGTCAGAACCAAGAGTGAAAGGGCATCATTTGTATGCTACCTCCTTCCTTCCAATGTGTTAAATCCTTGTCCAATCACATGTGTGCTGGGCACTTTTTCCATCAGCCTCCTGATCTGGGTTAAACTAAATGGGGATTTTAAAGCCAGATAATTTGTATTTTGTATTTTCTTTATATAATATCTATTTTTAATTTGAAAATAATTTTTATTGAGTTTATTCACTTTTGAAGCATAATTATAATTTGGTTTTTATATATTTACCTAGTTTATCAGTCAGGGTCCAACAACAATATTACAGCAACAATAAAAGAGAGACTGCCTTGCCTTAAGATGCTAAGATTAATGCAGAAAATTAGTTATACAGATGAAGAATAGGCTGAGAAGCCAAGCAAAAGATAATTATATAACCCAGAAATTAGATAAAGAGCCATACCTGTCCCTAGGATTAATGGACAAGAGGAGGAGGTTATACTTGCCCAGTCATGACCTCCTACTCTAAACCTAGATCACACAGTGGTCATTATGGTAAGACTGTCCAGAGGAGAGCGATCTGGAGCCAGGAGGGCACTGCAGCAACTGCTAAATACACTGTGAAGGAAGCAGCCTTCTTCTTTGTTTTTTAATCTCTCAAGTGAGCCTGTCATTGACTGAACTTCAGCCAGAAGTTGACAAAGGCATGGAGATGGTTGACTAGGGTAGATCTATGTCATGGCAGAGCTAGGAGAAACAAGGAATGGATTTGAAGGCCAAGAGGTCTAAGACTTTCACTGTTCATTTCCTTCTATTACTGAGCATCAATTCTCATCATTAGATTGATATTTAATAACTACATGTTTGTACATCATAGGAGGAACCTGTCTATTATACAAAGATAAAGAATCTTATCCTCTTCCCAAAAAAAGGGAGACAAGAAGAACCATCAGTCATTAACTCAAGCTCAAGTTTAAGATCTCTAAGTCCTTCCTGTTCAGGTCTAGATATTTGTCTTTGTAGATCATGACTTAAGAATTAAGTTAAGCCCTACCCTTACATCACATAGAAAATAATTGCTGTAATTTTGATCTGGAATATTCCCCAAAGACCAATGTGTTGGGAGCTTGGTCCTCAGCCTGTGGTACTAGTGAGAGGTAGCAGAAACTTTAAAATGGTGGCACCTAGTATAGCTCTTTAGGTCATTGGACCCATGCCTTTGAAGGAGATTGTGGGAATTTAATTTCTCTCTCTTCTTTTTTTTTGCTTCTTGGCCATGAGGTGAGACATTTTGTTCAACCACAAATACCCCATCATGATGTGCCACCTCATCACAAGCCCAAAACTAACAGGGCTAACCAATATGGACTGAAACCATGAACCAAAATAAATCTTTTCTCTTTATATGTGGATTATTTCAGGTATTTATTATAGTGATAAAAAGCCAACACAGAAAATTAGTACCAAGAAATGAGATGGTCTTTACCATTATTAAATGTGGAAAAGCCTTTGAAATTGGTTTATAGGAGGAATTTAGAAAAGCTTGGAGGAGGACACTAGTTAAATCCTGGAATGTAGCAAGTGTTGCTTAACTGGAAACTCTGGTAAGGGCTCAGAAGACCAGAATTTTGATGGGAATGTGGACAGGAAAGGCTATGTTGGTGAGGTTTCAAGTAAAAAATGAGAATACTATTGGAAATTAGACTAGAGGCCACTTTTGTTATACCATTGCAAAGTACTTCACTGCATTTTGTCCATGTCTTCAGACTTTGTAAGAGCCTGAGCTCAAGGGTAATAGACCAGATTATCTGACAGAGGAAATTTCAAGGCAGCTAAGCACTCAGGCTATAGGAGAGATATTACTGGCTTCTCTTTGCCAAATTTGCAGTGAGAATTGGTAGCAAAAGGAAAGATTTAGGAAATTTGAAGTTTGGCCAGAAAGAGAGAGCAAGTGAAGGTCTAACCAATGAGGGTACCTTTGCTATTAGAAACAGGTTAAGTGCCAGGACCATAGGAAAAATGCCTGGAGGGCATCTCAGAAATCTACAAGGCCACAGTCATCAAAAGCTAGAGATATGGGAATGCAAATTTCTCAGGAAGAGACTTTTTAAAAAAGAAAGCTTCGAGGCAACCTTCTCTCTCTAGACTGATTAAACCAACAAGTTAGAGGTCATAGCACCCATGATTCAAGCCAGCCTAGGTATAGTTTATGCCAGCAGCAGATCTTAGTATCATCCACATGATGCTGGTTTTATAGACATGTTAAATTCAATTTACAGGGTCATGAAGGCTACCACTGAGATTTCAAAGAAAATCCTGAGAGGTCAAGCAGTGTGTGGCAGGGTCAGAGTCCCTGCAAACAGCCCCTGATAGGGCCATGGAGCTATGAGAGTGAGCAGAAGATGCAATGCAAAATCCAGGAAGTTGGAGATGCCAGGAATGTGGAATACCGGCCAAGGGAAACTCCAGGCAATGTGCAAAGTGTGTCCAAGAAAGAGGCCATATGAGCTGTAGTGAGCAAGGCTATAGGGGTGAAGAAGCTACCCAAGCCCTTGGGAGTCCACATCCTACCATAGTATGCCCCATATGTTGGACAAAGAGGCTTGGTTTTTCAAGTTTGCCCTGCTACATTTCAGTCTTAATTTGTTCAAGTCCCCCATCATCTCTCTCTTTCTTCCTTTTGAAATAGTAATGTTTCTCCACTGCTGGTGTCACCACTATATCTGGATATAACTTTCTTTTTGATTTTTACAAGGGGTCACAGCTAAGGTTCCAGTTTTTGAAGAGATTTTGGATTTGGATTTTTAAACAATACTGAAATAGTTAAGATTTCAGAAAAATCTTAGGGATGGACTGAATGAATTTTGCATAGTGTGATGGATATAAGCTTTTGAGGGCTTGGATAGAGTGCTATCCATTGAATCTGGAATGTCCCTTAAAGGATTGCATGCTGGAGATTAAGTCTTTAGCATATAGTGCTGGTGGAATATGTTGGAAATTTTAAGACATGGAACCAGGTAGGAGGTTTTTGTCACCCTTGGAGAAAACTGTGGAACTCTGCCCCCGTCTTCTCTCTTTTTTTCACATCCTAGACATGAGATGAGTCGGTTTTTCTCTACCCGATGCTCCCCACCATAATGTGCTGCCTTCCCTTAGGCCCAAAAGCAAATGGTTCACTTTTTCTCCAAGAAGTATAGTGCTGGATGTAGGTTTGTCATATATAGCTTTTATAATGTTGAGGTACTTCCTTCTATTCCTACTTTTCTTAGAGCTTTTATCATGAAATGGTGTTGGATCTTATAAAAGGCTTTTTCTGCATCTATTGAGATGATCAAGTGGTTTTTGTCTTTGCTTCTATTAATGTGGTTTCTTACGTTTATTGATTTTCATATGTTGAACCACCCTTGCATTCCTGGGATGAAGCCAGCTTGGTCATGGTGAATAATCTTTTTGATGTGTTGTTGAATTCGGTTTGCCATTATTTTGTTGAGGATTTTTGCTTCAACGTTCATTAAGGAGCTTGGCCTATAGTTCTCCTTTTTGGAGGTGTCTTTGCCTGGTTTGGGGATAAGTGTAATACTGGCTTCAAAAAATATGTTAGGCAGTTTTCCTTCCCTTTCTATTTCATGGAACAGTTTAAGGAGGGTTAGTATCAGTTCTTCTTTAAAGGTCTGATAGAATTCAGCAGAGAATCCATCAGGTCCTGGACTTTTCTTTTTGGGGAGACTCTTGATTGCTACTTCAATTTCATTTTGTGTTAATCAGGTGATTAATTTCCTCTTGGTTCAGTTTTGGATGATCATATGTATCTAGAAATCTGTCCATTTCTTTAAGATTTTCAAATTTATTTGAATATAGGTTCTCAAAGTAGTCTCTGATGATTTCCTGGACTTCCATGATGTTTGTTCTTATCTCCCCTTTTGCATTCCTGATTCTACCAATTTGGGTTTTTTTCTCTCCTCATTTTAGTCAGATTTGCCAGGGGTCTGTAGATCTTGTTTATTTTTTCAAAGAACCAACTTTTTGTATCATTATTTCTTTGTATAGTTTTTTTGGCTTCTATTTCATTGATTTCAGCTCTTATTTTTATTATTTCTCTCCTTCTATTTGTTTTGGATTTGCTTGTTCTTGTTTTTCTAGGAGTTTGAGATGTACCATTAGGTCATTGATTTGGGTTCTTTCAGTCTTTTTAATATATGCACTCATGGCTATAAACTTTCCTCTCAGGACTGCCTTTGCTGTGTCCCATAGGTTCCAGTAGGTTGTGTTTTCATTTTCATTGACTTCCAGGAACTTTTTAATTTCCTCTTTTATTTCATCAATGACCCATTGTTCATTAAGTCATGAGTTATTCAGTTTCCAGCTGTTTACATGTTTTTTGTCTTTAATTTTGTTGTTGAGTTCTACTTTTACTGCATTGTGATCAGATAGAATGCATGGTATAAGTTCTATTTTCTTATATTTGCAGATACTTTCTTTCTGCCCTAGGATATGATCTATTTTGCAGAAGGACCCATGGGCTGCTGAGAAGAAGGTATATTGTGTTGAAGTTGAATGAAATGTTCTGTAGACATCAAATAGGTCCATTTGATCAATGGTATATTTTAGATCTTGAATTTCTATATTGATTTTTTGTTTGGATGACCTATCTATTGATGATAATGGGGTCTTAAAGTCTCCCACAACCACTGTGTTGGAGTTAATATCTGCTTTATACCTTTTCAGAGTATGTTTGATGAAATTGGGTATGTTGACATTGGATGCATATAGGTTGATAATTGTTATTTCCTTTTGGTCTATTCCCTTTTATTAGTATGGAATGTCCTTCTTTATCTCGTTTGATCAATGTAGGTTTGAAGTCTACTTTGTCAGAGATAAGTATTGCTACTCCTGCTTGTTTTCGGGGGCCATTGGCTTGGTAAATCTTCTTCCAGCTTTTCATCCTAAGCCTATGCTTATTCTGTCAGTGAGATGGGTCTCCTGTAGCAACAAATTGTTGGATCTTCCTTTTTAATCCATTTCATCAAACGGTGCCTTTTGATGGGTGAATTAAGTCCGTTAACATTAAGTGTTAGTACTGATAGGTATGTGGTGATTCCTGTCATTTAGTTGTCTTAGTTGTTTGAAGGTTTGATTGTGTGTACCTAAGTTGAGGTTGCTCTCTACTCTCTTGCTTTTTCTTTTCCTGTGGTTTGGTGCTGCCTGTCTTTTCATGGTTATGTTGGGTTTCACTTTCTGTGTGCAGAATCCCTTGCAGAATCTTTTGTAGTGGTGGCTTTGTGGTCACATATTGTTTTAGTTTCTGCTTATCATGGAAGACTTTTATTGCTCCATCTATTTTGAATGATAGTTTTGCTGGGTAGAGTATCCTGGGGTTGAAGTTACTTTCATTCAGTGCCTGGATGATCTCTCCCCAAGTTCTTCTTGCTTTTAATGTTTCTGATAAGAAGTCTGCTGTGATTTTGATGGGTTTACCTTTGTGTGTTATTTGTTTTATCTCTCTTACATCCTTCAGTATTCTTTCCCTGGTTCTGAAATTGTTGTTTTAATGATGATATGTCATGGGGTAGTTCTGTTTTGATCTGGCCTGTTTGGTGCTCTGGAGGCCTCTTGCATCTGTATGAGAATATCTTTCTCTAGATTTGGGAAATTTTCTGTTATGTTTTTGTTGAATATATTACACATTCCCTTTGCTTACACCTCTTCTCCTTCTTCGATGCTCAGGTTTGGTCTTTTGATGGAGTCGGTGAGTTCTTGCACTTTCTTTTCACAAGTCTTCAGTTGTTTAACTAATAGCTCTTCAGTTTTTCCTTTAATTACCATTTCATCTTTGAGTTCTGAGATTCTGTCTTCTGTTTGTTCTATTCTGCTGGATTGGCCTTCCGTTTTGTTTTGCAATGCTGTTTCTTTCTTTTTTCTGAGATTTTCCATATCCTGGGTCATTTCCTCTTTGATGTTGTCTATTTTTGTCCTGAATTCATTTATCTCTTTATTAATTGTGTTCTTTGTTTCACTTTGGTGTTTATACGGTGCTTCTATGGTTTCCTTTATTTCTTCTTTTGCTTTCTCAAATTCTCTATTTTTGTTGTCTTGGAATTTCTTGAGTGTCTCCTGTACATTTTGGTTGACCATATCCAGTATCATCTCTATAAAATTCTCATTGAGTACTTGTATTGTTTCTTCTTTTAGATTATTCTTGTGGGCTTCATTGGGTTCTGTGGCATAGTTTATCTTCATTTCGTTGGAGTCTGGATCTGAGTATCTGTTTTCTTCATTTCCCTCTGGTTCCTGTACTAATTTTTTGCTGTGGGGAAACTGGTTCCCTGTTTTTTCTGTCTTCCCATCATTGCCCTAGTGTTGTTATTGTCCCTGTACTCTGTGCAATTAAATATTTTCTAGCTTGTAATAACAGCACTGGTGATATTTAGAATGGAAGGGTGAGAGGAAATGAAAAGCAAAGAAGTTAAAGAAAAGGAAAAAACAAATAAACAAGTAAAAAAAACAAAACAAAGAAACAAACAAAAACGTTTCAAAGATATAAACAGGGAGAGACAGTGTACTAACCAACTGTAAGCTGAAAAGGCATTAGAGAGACAGAGAGAGTATTAAAAATAAAAAAATAAAAAGTAAAAATAAAATAAAAATGAAAATAAAAACAAAAAATAAATAAATGAAAATATATATGTATATGTATATATATATATGTTTTAAAAAACCTCCAAGTTCAAATGCAATAAAGTTTCAGTCTTAATAATTTTGATGTTCATCCCTCAGCTTCCCATCCTGGAGATAGTGCCTCAGAAGTAGTTCTGTGGTTGTCTCATCAAAGGGGAAAAAGACTAGAAAAACCAAAATAAAACAAAACCACACAAAACAAAATAAAACCCCACAAATTGTCCCAAGTTTAAATGCAACATAGTTTCAGTAAGTTCAGCATCCAGGTGTAGTTCAGTTGTTGTCTCATCAAAGGTAGTGAGAGAGAAAAGAAAAAAAAAAAAGATTCTGGAGACAGCTCTGTGAATGGTATCTGCGGCTGTGACTTGCCTGCCTGCTGCTGTCAGCCTGCTGCTGGTGGAGGCTTTATTTATGCAGATCTCAGGGGTGAGCTTGACACTCATCTGGCCCTGCAGGCTTTGTTTACTCAGAGTTCTCCAGTGCCTGAGCTGCTGCTACAAGCTTTCCCCTTTCAAAGCACACTGGGGGAGGTGACACTGCACCCACTTTCTCAGGTGGGTGTGTTTATTTACAGCTCACGTGGGAAGTCGTCCTTCTCCCTTCTCCTGTGCAGTTTTCCTCCCACTGCTGCATTTACAAGCTTTCCCACTCCTGCTGGGCATGTGCTGCTGCTCCTGCCTTCTCTGGCCAGCTTGTTTGTTTACAGCTCATGTGGGATGTGGGTATTCCCCCCTCTCCTGTGGAGTTTTCCTCCCACCACTGCTTTTACAAGCTTTCTGCTCCTGGTCTGGGCGTTTGCCACTGCTCCTCCCTTCTCCAGCCTGGCTTCTTTATTTACAGTTCTGTGAGGGATTCCCCTCCCCCTCTTTGGCACTCAGGGAGCCCCACCTTCTTTTCTACATGTCTTTTTTGTTGTTATTGCTCATTACTCAGTTCCTCTTTTTTTCCCCATGTGGGGTTCGGTCTGTCCAGGGGGCTATGCTGATCTGGCCCAGGATTGTCTGTGGAGTACCACATTCCACTTAGCTCACCTTGTGGTCTGCATCTTCCCAAGCCGTCTGGACACTGGCGTCTGGCGGCCCGGGAGCCCTCCTGGTTTCTCCATTTAACGTGAAGTGGAGATGCTCTGCGCAGGCTGGAGTTGTGGAGGAGTCAAAGTTTTGCCTCTTCTCAGTGGTTTTTCCCATAAGTTGTGTCTCCAGCGTCTCTCCAAGATTTTACTTTAGGAGGCATGCTTTCTGCTTCCTCCCTCTAACCACCATCTTGGAATCTCCAATTGTTCTTATTTGTAAAAGCAATCTAGTGTCCCATTTGTAAATGGTAGCAATCACTTAATTTCCTTTTTCAACTGTTAATTCTGTGGCTTGAAGGGTCCCAAATACTGAGGTTGTGGTCTGACCTTCTACTTTGATTGGACCATGGAAATAAAGACCTCATTTCTACATAACTTCCCAGTAAAATCAGTTCCTTGGTCAGAAGGAACATGTGGAATACTACCATTATTTGCCATTGCTTAAGGCAATAGCATAGTGAGTAAAGAAGGAAAATTCAAACCCAGAGTAAACATTTATTCTAATGAGGACAAATCATTGTGTCTCCCATGATAGAAGAGTGGCAATGCAACTAGTCTGCTAATGGAACTTTGGCTAGTTTCCATGAGAAATGGAGCTATAATGTGTCTTCAGAATTAACCTCTACTATTGTCAAGTTGGATAGCAGACAGGGAGAGTGGACACCATACCAGCTTTGATGACTAGAAGACTGCACTAAGTACATGTAAAAGTCCCATCCCTGTCAGTAGGGTCACTGTAAATAGTTATAAGATGTTTATGGAAAGAGACTAGCTGCAATTAGTAAGATGGGCCAGCTAATTCACCTCATATCAGCACTGGCTATATTTTTTTGAGAAATCATATGGCACATATCATCCTACTCTCTACCAAACAAGAGACTCATCCATGTGCATCTTCTTCAAACCTCCCTTGCCATCAATCATCCAATTCCTGTTCTTGCCAAGTTCCTTATTAATAAGCCAAGGTATTAGCTACTGACCATGAATAAGATCCCAAAATGATGCCTCTTTCCAGAGAAAGTAGAAAATATCATTATTGATCTCCTTGGATCTACCATTTTTAAAGGAAAGGAGACACAATAGTTCCCCTTCAACAATGTCCATGTCCTAACCTTCAGAACCTCTGAATAAAATACATCCCAAAGCAAAGAGCAAATAAGTTTGAAGATGAATTAAGATTGCTAATCATTTTACTTTGAGATGTGGTATTTGGATTATCCAAATGAGCCCAATATAATCACTGAGGTCTTTGTAAATGGAAGAGAGGAGCAGAGGAGTTAAAGTTAGAAAGATGCTTAAAGATGCTATGCATCTGCAATTGCAGTTGGAATAAGGGGGAAATGCCAATGAATGTAGGCAGCTCCTAGAAACTGAAAAAAGCAAGAAGATGGATCCTCTAAAGTCTCAGAAGAATGATACCTCTAGTTAGCTCAGTGAAGCTTACTTCCTATTTCTAGCCACAAGAAATATAAATTTGTGTTGTTTTAAGCCACTAAGTGTGTGGTAATTGTTACAGTAGCAATAGAAACCTAGTACTGGGCTAGAGATCTACCCAGCCATATTTTTACACTGTAAACACTTTAGCAAAATGGAGCTACTTCTTCTAATTTTTGAGTAAATAATTCTTAAAGATGACATGATATATGTGCATATATTGATATAAATATATGCATATACATTCCACTGTATCTAAAAAGGTTGCTGGGTGCAGTGGGCTGCAGCCTATAATTCTATCTATTCAGGAGGTAGAGACTGGGAGGATGGCCATTTAAGCCAGCCAGGCAAATAGTTTGCTAATAAAGCCAATAAAAGCTGGGTGTGGCAGCATGTGCCTGTCATCCCAACTACTCAGGAAGCTCAAGTGGTGGAGTGCCTAGCAAACATGAGGTCCTGAGTTCAATCCCTAGTACTGAGAAAAAAGAAGTTGGAGAAGGAGTAATAATAACTACCTGTCAGGCACTGTTTCTTTGCTTTGATTTACTAGCAACAATTTACAGTTGAGAAACTTAAAATGACAAGACTTGCTAATAACTGGTTCAACTGGGATTTCAACTGAGGGAGGCTAGGACCAGAGATTTTGTCTTTTACCACTATAGTATGTTGACTCAGTATGGACTGGTATCTAAAATGGCATCAAAATGCTTAGTCAAAAATGCACAACTACTTGAACTCAGAGCAGCTTCTCAATTCCTTTCCTGTGTGATGACTCCATATCCCAAAGCTGATGAAGGTGCAATGCTATTCTGAGCATGTGAGAATTTAAGTGATCCTAGTATCTTCCTCTTTGGTAAAGAAAGTTTCGCAAAATACCGATGTGCACTTAATACTGACCTGTCATCCCATGTCGTCTGTAACATTCCAAGACAGTCTAAAGCCTTCTTAGAAATGCTAGGTTGACTTGTACTGTCCTCACTACCTGAATATTTCCCAGTCTGGCCATAAACCCTACACATTATAGAAAATCATCAGTACAACATGTGAAAGAAAAGAAAAATGGAAAGGAGGGAATGAAAAAAAAAGCACATTTTTTTAAAGAGAATTATTTAAAGAAAAGAATTTGCTTCCTTGTTGAAAAATAAAATACAAGCAAAGTAGTGTCTGACCTATATGTTTTCTCTTCTACCTTCCCCATGTCTTGCCAATTTTCTCATTTGAGCAATTCACAGAAAATAAAGAGAGCCTAGTAACAGAGCATAGCATAGGCTAAAGCAGAATGATTTACAAAAATGTGCCCTATTGTACAATTGTCCGGCTTCAGAACTGTCCACTGTTTCTTAGCAGAGCAATGGGAACATTTTTGTATTCCTAATCTTTCTTCATTTACTTACAATTTCTACACCTCATTTGATCATTGCATATGTGTTCATCTTCCAGGAATATATCCTATAGAAATATATACCTGTGTCTGATACATATATTTTACATTTCTCTGATGACTAACACATTTTGAAAGAAGACTACTATAGAAAATATTTGTAGTTCTTTGGTAATCATTCCTTGCAATTTATAGGGAGAAAGCAAATCAAAAATTTTTTTTAAAAATTACAATATCCTTTAATTTTCTGCTGTTATTCACCCTGCCCTCCTTCAGGCAGGTGGATCCTGAATGTAATAAGGAGTATCAAGTCAGCTATAATACACTTTTACAAAAAAATCTTCAAGTTAACCTTAATTTTTCTCTAATGATTATGGTCCCTTGTGCATAATAGAGCATTCCTATATGTGATAGAATGAATCCTCATAGAAGGAATAATATTTATAAAACATAATTACAGCTCTTCTCTACTTTTTCCTGGTAAAAACAT
Source organism: Castor canadensis (assembly GCF_047511655.1). NCBI lineage: Eukaryota > Metazoa > Chordata > Mammalia > Rodentia > Castoridae > Castor > Castor canadensis. The sequence continues at coordinate 34,588,685 of NC_133394.1, read as the reverse complement.
TAAAGTATTTTAGATAGGACTGAGAGAAGATGGAAAACTTGCAAGAGATCTACAGACTGTATAAATAATATGTGGATTTTTATTGACCTATTTCAGAAAGTCAATGGAAATTTTGCTATATCAGACTGATATCTGATGAATGCCATCTTCCATTTTCCTATGGACTATGTAGTTATTACATTTCTCAATTTTGTTATAACTACCTTTAAAACTTATGATTTTCAACCTCTTACAAAATGTATATATTCATATTTCATGTTCTTCTGAAAAACTTAAAGCAGATCATAGAAATAGATGGCAAATAAGAAGACTTTATAGTGAAAATTTAACATCAAATGAGTCTTAGACACAAAGAGTAAAGAAAATTGTTTCAGTACAATGTCAAGAAGAATATACAAGTAAGGTACAAGGAACCAGCACTGTATAGTAGATGAAGGGCTATTTATGTCATAAAATTCAAGAAATACATTGTTGCTGAGAGAAACAAAACCAGAAACTATCAGGTGGTTTAAAAGTTTTATTTCTGAAGGCAGAAAAATGTTCAAGATAGTAAGCTGGGAGTTCACTAGAACAATTTAAACTTCTTATGAAAATTGTAGAAATCCACGCAAAAATAGCAACACCTACCCACCTTCACAAAGTTATCTAGAAAGGTCAACTATAAAAGAAATTGATAAATAAATACTACTACAGAGGTCTTTACTAAATAAAGAAAAATAAATGTCAAAATGTAATTTTTAAAAAATTCAACATTTATTTCCAACTTTAAAAAAAGATCAAGATAAGAATAGACGAATGTTTCATTAACACAACACATATCTTTGTAAAAATAACAACTCATATGCACATACAGGGAAAAATTAATGGCTGTATCATTAAGCTAAGAACTATTAAAATGATGCCCACACGTTTATTTGATGTTTTTTAAAGTGATAACCAAAAGTAAGAGAAGAAAAATATTTCATTTAGAATAAAGAAAAGCCAATTATCATCTTCTGAGAAAAATCTAAGAAATTGGCTGAAATTATTTTTAAATAACTTACAAATACAAACCAATGAAATAAAACAAGAAAAAAATTGACTATGTGTAAGTAATTTTAGAAGCACCAGTGAATGAAGAAGAAAATTTCAAATTTATAACACAGAAAAATCAATATCTATCTAATATAGCTGAGGTAATTTGCTGAAATTATTTTTAAAAGAGAATTTCATGAGAATATTTTACAAATATTAAACATAAAAGCAAAACACTATCTAGATATGTGCAATAATTAGATATTAAACTTTATGAAAGACATTCTCAGGTAAATCACCCAATTTGCACATACTGCTTTATGCCACACTCTCTCAAAATAGTGGTAATTTAAAAGGTTAAGGCATTAAGTTATAAGGACAAAGGGAATGGGACTGATAAGAGATGAAAGCAGACAAAGTAAACCACAGTCTTAGAACTTGGAAAGTAGTCAATCAAACAAGAAAAAGGTAAAAACTAAGATTCCACAGAAGAAGAGGCCAAGGAACAAGCCCCATGGTGCAAAAAGTCAATCATGAGGCCACAGGTGCCTCTGAGGTGAGGGCACAAAAGACTTTCACAGGACTGGCTGAATTTCTTTTTTTTAATTATTATTGTTATTGTGCTGGGGTACATTGTGACATTTACAAAAGTTTTTACAGTACATCAAATATGTCATGGTTGAAGTCACCCCCTCCATCATTAAGGAAAAAAAATAAAGCCCTGACCCCTATATCCAACTCCTAAATATGGAAAGGAGAACTCAGGGAAAGGAAAGTGGAGGCAGGGAGGTGAAGACATGCTCAGAAGAAATATAATTAACAACCTCTGAGGAATGTATTTTTTAAAAATACTGTATTCTTGAATAAAAGAAGAGAATAACATTCCAACAGACTTATCGACATTTAAACTATAAGTGAAATAAAAATTAGCTAGAAGGATGGGAAGATAAAATTGGGGAAAGCTCTCAGAAAAGTAAGGAAATTGAAGATAGGATAAAAACATTATTTTTCAGGAAGTCTACTAAACACACAATTCCGAAAATAGAACAATAAAATTCAAGGAGGATAAAAGCAGAGCACAATGTACACAGAGAAAAGTAGGAGAACTAAGTAAACTTCCAGGTGGAAAAGACCCAGTGAATACTCCACAGGTTGAATGGAGAAAAAAGAAAATCCTCATCAAGACACATCATCATGAAATCCCAGAGTACCAAGAGAAGGGAGAGATTTCATGTGGTAACATTTTAAGAAAGAAAAACAAAAGGTCATTTGCAAAGAAATTGAAATAAAAATAGCACCCTTTAATACTGGACTACATCTGAGGCAGACGTCCCATTGAGGAAAGCAAAGGGAAGGATACATGGGACTCCATACAATTGCTGTTTTCTCTGAGTCCATAATTTCTTCAAATCAAAAAGTGAAAAAGATTGCATCAGACCCCACAACAGCAAATTTTACAGCTAGAAGACAATAAATTAACTTAGCAAGGCTTTCATACATCTGATGGAAAAATCACTTCCCCCACAGACTTCTGTACACAGCCAAACAAATACTCAAGTGTGAGAATAAAGATATATTTGATGTGTAAAATCTCAAACAATTCTACTCCAATGACCAACTTTTTATATTAATGGAAGATATTCTACCACCAAACTAAGAGAATGAAATCAGACAAGTCAAACATGAAATCCAAGAAACATGGGTCAATTGAAAGAAGGCTCAGGAAATCTTCATAGTGATGAAGATATAGAAAACCAAAGTAGAGAAGGGCTAAAGTTTCCTAAAAATGATGTCTCTAAAATAAATAAGTAAAATCAACATAATAGTTGATATGCTTGAACTCTTTGAAAAGAGATTCCTATTTTTGGTGAGAATCTGGGGATAAAGTCATATTAGGATGGCAGGACTGGGAGTGTGGCTCAGGAATAGTGCACTTGTCTACCGTGTGTCTTTGGGTTTGTTCCTCAGCACACACACACACACACACACACACACAAATGTTTGCAGAAGAAAATAAGGCAAAAGAAAAATAAATTGCTAATCAACTCACAGCAAAATAAAAGGATGAGCAAGGAAAGCAGTGTACAATGTACAATGAATTTATCAATTACTAATAATGCTAGCAAGGCCATAATAATTTAAATCACTTAATATTAACTTAGCTAAAAATTTTTGGGTGAGATCACAAATCAAAAAGAATATATAAGCAATATCTAAAATCTAAAGGTCAAAAAATAGTAATATGACTGACTCTTATTTAGAAATGCAGAAGCAAAAAATTGATTAATTAAAAGCTAAGAAATCAAAAACAGTTTCCTCTAAAGAATAACATTCAGATTGTGAATGAGTGAAGCTACTTGACATTTAAAACTATATTCATGAAATACTTAGACTATTAGATTAAACTCAAAGTAAAAAATAAAGAAACCTCTAGGTTATCTTGACAGAACATGAACAATACTTATCCATCCATCCTTGACTACTTACTTAAAGAGTTATGAAATTACGTTCTAAAATTTAAAATTTCAAAAGCCTTAGAAACTTCAGTGATAACTGCCACCCATTTTTACAAAGTCAGATAGTGATGGTGTTAGGAAAATTTTGGAGAGAATCCCTTGAGGGGAACTACAGGAGACAGAAACGCAAGAGGGATGATGGTCCATGGCTTGGGCACAGATTCCTTTACTCATCAGAAAGAGAGGAGCCCCAATCTAGGCTGGGAGTTGCTTTCCAAGAGAATCCCAGCTCTGTCAATATCCTCCTCCCCATCATCCTTCCCTTTTAATGATTTTTTGGCACCAATTCTGGAAATAAAAGGGCACTGGAGCTAAAAAGTCACTTACATGTGGGAATCTGGTTGACCAAAGATCCTTGAAATGGAGCACTTGGAAGATTGCAGGTTGGTTTATTTAGGTTTTGTTTTGCTTTATTTGTTTGTTGTTGATCTTAAATTCACTGTTTCTAATAAAGAAAGAATTTTGAAAATCCTAAGGTATTACAAAATAATGTTTATTTCTTACAAAAATAAATATATGAAATAAAACCAAAAATTACTTCTTCTATCTAAAATATCCAATTTCAATATCTACAAAATAACAGAAACCTGGCTAGGAGCCCTAAGATTAAAAGAAAAGGAGAAATCCTTTCCCCCACAAAGCCTGTCCTGGTGACTTGTGAAAATTAAACCATTCTCATAACTCCTCCACTTTCTCTTCTCCTTTGTCTTACTTCTTTCTGGAACAGTTGCTATCATCTAACATGCTAGGCATTTTACTTACATATATTTTATTTTCTGTCTCCTTGCCCTGAAACTAGAAGTCATATAGGATAGAGACTTATCTTTGGTATGTTTTTACTGATAAAGCGTAATGGCTGGAAGAGTCCCTGGCACATAGTAAGCAACAAAAGATCACTGCATGAATGAGTGAGTTCTAACCAGTACCATAGGGCTACTGAGGAGGGCCTAGGGCAGCTATAGCCCCAGTTTACAGAGATCAATCCTGAAGAACTCTCCTCATAAAAATAAACAGAAAAAAATCAAGGCCTATAAAAATGGTTTACAATAAAAAAGATCCAGCAGGTGAACATTTTTAAATTTTACTATGTTTTAAATAGATCATGCAAATGGTTCAAAATCAAATCCATAGGAAGAGATATAAATGGGAATCTTGTTCCCACTTGTGTCCCTTCCTCCTCCTCCCCGTCCCCACTGGTCACCATTCTCCTCCCATCTGTTCCTGAGCTTTTCAGTGTTTCTTTACACTAGCACAAACAGCAAAGCAAAGTCTCATTTTTCTTTTGTTTCAGAAACATTTTTAATTTATATTTTTAAAGGTTTTTTCTATGTTTTGGTTTTCTTCTTCAAGGATTTCAAATAGGGGTGAGAGATTCCAACATGGCAGCTAGAGGGAGGAAGCAGAACACGTGCCTCCTATAGTGAAATCTTGGAGAGACGCTGGAGACACACCTTGCAGGCAAAACCACTGAAAAGAGGCAAAACTTTGACCCCTCCACACCTCCAGCCGGTGCACAGCATCTCCACTTCACGTTAAACAGCAGCCACCAGCTGCCTGTGCCCAGACAGCTTGGGAAGAAGTGGACAAGGTGAGTTTAGTGGTACCACGGTACTCCCACAGACAACCCTGGGCCAGATCAGCATAGCCCCCTGGACAGACCGACCCCCACCCAGGGAAAAAAGAGAAACTGAGTAATAAGCAGTAAGAACAATAAAGACACGTGGGAAAGAGGGTTGGGTGCACTGAGCGCCAAAGTGTGGGGGAAGGGAAATCCTTCCAGAGACTGTAAATAAACAGGACAAGTGGGCCGGAGAGGCTCCGATGGGAGCAGGGGCACACGCCCAGCAACCTGGAGCAGGAAAGCTTGTGAGAGTGGCAGAAGGAGGAAAACTCCACAGGAGAGGAGGGAAGACCCACTTCCCACATGAGCTGTAAACAAACATGGCAGCTGACAGGAGCAGCAGCACCACCCAGTAATCATGAGCAAGAAAGCTTGTAAAAGTGGTGGTGGGAGGAAAACTCCACAGGAGAGAGAGGAAGACCCACTTTCCACGTGAACTGTAAACAAACACACAAACCTGAGAAAGCGGATGCAGTGTCACCTCCCCCAGTGTGCTTGGAAAGGGGAAAGCTTATAGCAGAGGCTCGCTCACAGGAGAACTCTGAGTAAACAAAGCCTGCAGGGCCAGGTGAGTGCTAAGCTCACCCCAGAGATCTGCATAAATAACTCCTCCAGCAACAGCAGGCTGACAACGGTAGGCAGGCAAGCCACAGCTGCAGATACCATTCACTGAACTGTCTTCAGACTCTTTTTTTTTTTTCTCACTCTCCCTACCTTTGATGAGAAAACAACCGAACTATACCCGCATGCTGAAAAGCTTACTGAAACTGTATTGCATTTGAACTTGGGACATTTTGTGGGGTTTTTTGCTTTTTGTTTTTTATTTATTTTTTTTTTGTGCAGTTTTGTTCTACTTTATGCATCCCCTTTGATGAGACAACTACAGACAACATCTGAGGCACCATCTCCAGGATTGGAGACTGAGATGGACACCAAAATGATTCAGACTGAAACTTCATTCCATTTGAACTTGGAGGGTTTTTTTTTTTTTCCTATTTTTCATTTTGTTTTATTTTATTTATATATATGTTACTTTCATTTACTTATTTTTTATATTTATTCTTTTCTTTATTCTTTTTATTTTTTATTTTCAATCCTCTCTCTGTCTCTCTAAGGCCTGTTCAGCTTACTGTCGATTAGTACACTAACGCTCCCTGTTTATACCTTTGAAACTTTGATTCCTTGTTTTGTTTTTTCCTACCTGTCTGTTTTTTTTCCCTTTTCTTTAACTTCTTGCTTTCCATTTCCTCTCACCCTTCCATTCTAAATCTTACCATTGATATTATTACAAGCTAGAAAATATTTAATTACACACAGTACAGGGACAATAACACCACCAAGGACAATGACAGGAAGACAGAAAAAAAAAGGGAAACCAGTTTCCCCACAGCAAAAAATTAGTACAGGAACCAGAGGGGAATAAATAAATCCAGACTCCAAAAAAATGAAGATAAACTATGCCAAAGAACCCAATGAAGCCCACAAGAATAATTTAAAAGAAGACATACTACAAGTACTCAATGAGAATTTTATAGAGATAATACTGGATAGGGTCAACCAAAATGTACAGGAGACACTCAAGAAATTCCAAGACAACAAAAATAGAGAATTTGAAAAAGCAAAAGAAGAAATAAAGGAAACCATAGAAGCACTGTATAAACACCAAAGTGAAAGAGAGAACACGATGAATAAACAGATAAATGAGCTCAGGACAAAAATAGACAACATTAAAGAGGAAAACTGCCAGGATATGGAAAACCTCAGAAAAAAGAATTAAACAGAACTGCAAAACAAAACGGAAGGCCAATCCAGCAGAATAAAACAACAGAAGACAGAATCACAGAACTTGAAGATGAAATGGTAATTAAAGGAAAAACCAAAGAACTGTTAATTAAACAACTCAAGACCTGTGAAAAAAAAATGCAAGAACTCACCGACTCCATCAAAAGACCAAACTTGAGAATCATGGACATTGAAGAAGGAGAAGAGGTGCAAGAGAAGGGAATGCGTAATATATTCAACAAAATAATAACAGAAAATTTCCCTAATCTAGAGAAAGATATTCCCATACAGATGCAAGAGGCCTCCAGGACACCAAACACACCAGATCAAAATAGAACTAGCCACGACATAACATCATTAAAACAACAAGTTCAGAAACTAGGGAAAGAATATTGGAGGCTGTGAGAGAGAAAAAACAAGTAACATACAAAGGTAAACCCATCAAAATCACAACAGACTTCTCAACAGAAACATTAAAAGCAAGAAGAGTGTGGGGTGAGATCTTCCGGGCACTGAATGAAAATAACTTCAACCCCAGGATACTCTACCCAGCAAAACTATCATTCAAAATAGATGGAGCAATAAAAGTCTTCCATGATAAGCAGAAACTAAAACAATATGTGACCACAAAGCCACCACTACAAAAGATTCTGCAAGGGATTTTGCACACAGAAAGTGAAACCCAACATAACCATGAAAGGGCAGGCAGCACCAAACTACAAAAAAGAAAAAGCAAGAGAATAGAGAGTAACCTCAACTTAGGTACATACAATCAACCTTCAAACAACTAAGACAACTAAATGACAGGAATCACCACATAACCTATCAGTACTAACACTTAATGTTAACGGACTTAATTCACCCATCAAAAGGTACCACTTGACGAAATGGATTAAAAAGGAAGATCCAACAATTTGTTGATTACAGGAGACCCATCTCACCAACAGAAATAAGCATAAGCTTAGGATGAAAGGCTGCAAGAAGATTTACCCAGCCAATGGCCCCTGAAAACAGGCAGGAGTAGCAATACTTATCTCTGACAAAGTAGACTTCAAACCTACATTTATCAAATGAGATGAAGAAGGACATTCCATACTAATAGGGAAATAGACCAAAAGGAAATAATAATCAACAATCTGTATGCACCCAATGTCAACACACCCAATTTCATCAAACATACCCTGAAAGACCTAAAAGCATATATAAACACCAACACAGTGGTTGTGGGAGACTTTAACACCCCATTATCATCAATAGATAGGTCATCCAAACAAAAAAATCAATAAAGATATCCAAGATCTAATATATACAATAGATCAAATGGACCTACTTGATGTCTACAGAATATTTCATCCAACTTCTACACAATATACATTCTTCTCAGCAGCCCATGGAACCTTCTCCAAAATAGATCATATTCTAGGGCACAAAGCAAGCCTCAGCAAATATATGAAAATAGAAATTATACCATGCATACTATCTGATCACAATGCAGTAAAAGTAGAACTCAACAACAAAATTAAAGACAAAAAACATGCAAACAGCTGGAAACTAAATAACTCATGACTTAATGAACAATGCATCATTGATGAAATAAAAGAGGATATTAAAAATTCCCTGGAAGTCAATGAAAATGAAAACACAACCTACCAGAACCTATGGGACACAGCTAAGGCAGTCCTGAGAGGAAAGTTTATAGCCATGAGTGCATGTATTAAAAAGGTTGAAAGAACCCAAATCAATGACCTAATGATACATCTCAAACTCCTAGAAAAACAAGAACAAGCAAATCCCAAAACAAATAGGAGAGAAATAATAAAAATAAGAGCTGAAATCAATGAAATAGAAACCAAAAAAATCATACAAAGAATTAATGAAACAAAAAGTTGGTTCTTTGAAAAAATAAACAAGATCGACAGACGCCTGGCAAACCTGACTAAAATGAGGAGAGAAAAAAACCCAAATTGGTAGAATCAGGAATGCAAAAGGGATGATAACAACAAACACCATCGAAGTCCAGGAAATCATAAGAGACTACTTCGAGAACCTATGTTCAAATAAATTTGAAAATCGTGAAGAAATGGACAGATTTCTAGATACATATGATCATCCAAAACTGAACCAAGAAGATATTAATCACCTGAATAGATCTATAACACAAAATGAAATTGAAGCAGCAATCAAGAGTCTCCACAAAAAAAAAAAATCCAGGACCTGATGGATTCTCTGCTGAATTCTATCAGACCTTTAAAGAAGAACTGATACCAACCCTCCTTAAACTGTTCCACAGAATAGAAAGGGAATGAAAACTGCCAAACACATTTTATGAAGCCAGTATTACACTTATCCCAAAACCAGGCAAAGACACCTCCAAAAAGGAGAACTATAGGCCAATCTCCTTAATGAACATTGATGCAAAAATCCTCAACAAAATAATGGCAAACTGAATTTAACAACACATCAAAAAGATTATTCACCACAACCAATAGGCTTCATCCCAGGAATGCAGGGGTGGCTCAACATACGAAAATCAATAAATGTAAGAAACCACATTAACAGAAGCAAAGACAAAAACCACTTGATCATCTCAATAGATGCAGAAAAAGCCTTTTATAAGATCCAACACCATTTCATGATAAAAGCTCTAAGAAAACTAAGAATAGAAGGAAAGTATCTCAACATTATAAAAGCTATATATGACAAACCTATAGCCAACATTATACTTAATGGAGAAAAATTGAAACCATTCCCTCTAAAATCAGGAACCAGACAAGGATGCCCACTATCTCCACTCCTATTCAACACAGTACTGGAATTCCTAGCCAGAGCAATTAGGCAAGAAGAAGGAATAAAAGGAATACAAATAGGTAAAGAAACTGTCAAAATATCCCTATTTGCAGATGACATGATCCTATACCTTAACAACCCAAAAAACTCTACTCAGAAGCTTCTAGACATCATCAATAGCTACAGCAAGGTAGCAGGATATAAAATCAACGTAGAAAAATCATTAGCATTTCTATACACTAACAATGAGCAAACTGAAAAAGAATGTATGAAAACAATTCCACTTACAATATCCTCAAACAAAATCAAATACCTAGGTGTAAACCTAACAAAGGATGTGATTGACCTCTACAAGGAAAACTGTAAACTTCTGAAGAAAGAGATTGAGGAAGACTATAGAAAGTGGAGAGATCTCCCATGCTCATGGATTGGTAGAATCAACATAGTAAAACTGTCGATACTCCCAAAAGTAATCTACATGTTTAATGCAATTCCCATCAAAATTCCAATGACATTCATTAATGAGATTGAAAAATCTACTGTGAAATTTATATGGAAACACAAGAGGCCACGAATAGCCAAGGCAGTACTCGGTCAAAAGAACAATGCTGGAGGTATCACAATACCTGACTTCAAACTATATTACAAAGCAATAACAATAAAAACAGCATGGTACTGGCACAAAAACAGACATGTAGACCAGTGGAACAGAACAGAGGACCCAGATATGAAGCCACACAACTACAACCAACTTGTCTTTGACAAAGGAGCTAAAAATATACGATGGAGAAATAGCAGCCTCTTGAACAAAAACTGCTGGGAAAACTGGTTAGCAGTCTGCAAAAAACTGAAACTAGATCCATGTATATCACCCTATACCAAGATTAACTCAAAATGGATCAAGGATCTTTATATCAGACCACAAACTCTAAAGTTGATACAGGAAAGAGTAGGAAATACTCTGGAATTAGTAGGTATAGGTAAGAACTTTCTCAATGAAACCCCAGCAGCACAGCAACTAAGAGATAGCATAGATAAATGGGACCTCATAAAACTAAAAAGCTTCTGTTCATCAAAAGAAATGGTCTCTAAACTGAAGAGAACACCTACAGAGTGGGAGAAAATATTTGCCAACTACACATCAGACAAAGGACTGATAACCAGAATATATAGGGAACTTAAAAAACTAAATTCTCCCAAAACTAATGAGCCAATAAAGAAATGGGCAAGTGAGCTAAGCAGAACTTTCTCAAAACAGGAAATTCAAATGGCCAAAAAAAACACATGAAAAAATGCTCACTATCTCTAACAATAAAGGAAATGCAAATTAAAACCACACTAAGATTCCACCTCACCCCTGTTAGAATAGCCATCATTAGCAACACCACCTACAACAGGTGTTGGCGAGGATGCCGGGAAAAAGGAACCCTCATACACTGTTGGTGGGAATGTAAACTAGTACAACCACTCTGGAAAAAAAAATTTGGAGGCCACTTAAAAGCTAAACATTGACCTACCATTTGATCCAGTAATACCACTCTTGGGGATATACCCAAAAGACTGTGACACAGGTTACTCCAGAGGCACCTGCATACCCATGTTTATTGCAGCACTATTCACAATAGCCAAGTTATGGAAATAGCCAAGATGCCCCACCACTGACAAATGGATTAAGAAAATGTGGTATGTATACACAATGGAATTCTATGCAGCCATGAAGAAGAATGAAATGTTATCATTTGCCAGTAAATGGATGGAATTGGAGAACATCATTCTGAGTGAGGTTAGCCTGGCCCAAAAGACCAAAAATCATATGTTCTCCCTCATATGCAGACATTAGATCAAGGGCAAACACAACAAGGGGATTGGACTTTGAGCACATGATAAAAGCGAGAGCACACAAGGGAGGGGTGAAGATAGGTAAGACACCTAAAAAATTAGCTAGCATTTGTTGCCCTTAACGCAGAGAAACTAAAGCAACTGAGGCCAATAGGAAAAGGGGACCAGCAACTAGAGAAAAGGTTAGATCAAAAAGAATTAACCCAGAAAGTAACACACATGCACAGGAAATTAATGTGAGTCAACCCCCTGTTTGGCTATCCTTATCTCAACCAGTAAAAACACTTGTTCCTTCCTATTATTGCTTATATTCTCTCTTCAAGAAAATTAGAGATAAGGGCAATATAGTTTCTGCTGGGTATTGAGGGGGTTGGGGGAGAGGGTGGGGGTGGTGTGGGTGGTAAGGGAGGGGGTGGGGGCAGGAGGGAGAAATGCCCCAAGCCTTGTATGCACATATGAACAATAAAACAATAAAAATAAATAAATTTTTTAAAAAAAGGATTTCAAATAGGTACATATTAAATCTCTTTTGTCTTACTCCTGTGGATAAAATATCTAATTTTTTGAAACTTCCTTCTTGTTTTCTTCCACATTTTCTATGCCTTTTATTGCTAACCTATGAAACTCTTCCTATACTTTCTGTACTGTCTTTTCACTCTCAGGGTTCTTGTAATTTGGTCTTTATTCCCCAATGACTTTCTCATAGTCTACGTCTTTCCTGAATCCTGACAGTTCCCACCTTACCTTCTCCTGTTTTTCTGGTCTTTTTTTCTCATTGGCTGGCCATCTCTTTCACTGAATTCTTGTATTATTGTTATCAGTCTTCCTTCATAGCTAGAATTACTTCATTACATTTCTTTTATTCAAGTTAGAATTAGGTGCTTATTTTCTTCAGTCTTACAGCAATATTTTTAAATATGTTCTTCATATGTAATGAATTTTTGTACTCTTCTACATACTTTTTGTTCATAATGTCACTATATAAAAATTAGACTTATTCCTTCATGTAATTCATTTCTGAAATTATTCCTTTTAAATCAGCTATGAGCAAGAGGTTCCTGGAACAACAGGAGAGGCTAGGATAGTTGACAAGTTTACTCTGCCTGTGGAATCTCTCTGTAGTTTGTTTAAAAATATAGCCCCTCTGAAACTGTGGATACTTGAGAATGGAGAGTTGTTGTTTAATGTATATAGTTGCAATTTTGAAGGATGAAAAGTTTTAAAGATCCATTGCATAACTGTATACTGAAATAAAGTAGTTAAGAATGCAAATTTTAGCTGGGCCTGGTGTCACAACACCTGGAATCCCAGCTACTTGGGAGACAGAGACAGAAGATTCCAAGTTGAGACCAGCACAGACAAAGTAAGACCCCGTCTCAAAAACAAAGGGATTGGGCACATGACTCAAGTGGTAGAGTGTGTTTGCCTAGCATGCATGAGGCCCTGGGTCTAATCCCTAGAACTAAGTATGTATATATAATAAACTTTATGCTATCTGGATTTTATCACAATTAGAAGGATTTTTAGTTTAGTATGCATACTAAACTAGTGTAATATATTGATGAAGGCTTCTGTCATCACTCTGGTTTCCCTGGCAGTCTCCCAGCTGGTGCTAAAGAAGAGCAATGTGTTCCCATGTATTTCTTCATGTTCTAGAAGGACGACAGTGTGAGATCTGCCAATTCAGGGTCTTTTCATGGAATGCAATTCATTCTTTCTCTGCTTCCCCATGTACATATTGCCTATTTAGTTTCAATCCTGCTTACATAACTTCCAAATTAGGAAGGGTGCTCTCATTCTGGAAGTGAGTATTTAGTCATAGTTTCTGAGATCTAATCACTATTCTGCTTACTTTGAACTAGATTCTGAATGAGATAAAATAAAAGGATAATTAGAAGGACTAACTAACCTCAATAGTCACTTAATGAGATACCAACAGATAAATTCTAAAACATGGGGGGATTAAAAGTCTTTTTTTGACAGTAGTAGTATACAGTATATTATAAATTCTATTTGAACTTGAGAAAACCATCTATTCTATGGGGATTAATTAAGGAATCAAGCATAGAGGACTGAATTTTGTAGCAAGCTGCCAGGTTTGAAATTCAGCTTTGCTACTTACAAGGCGTATAATCTTTCTTGAAGTCACTTAATGAATAATTCTGTATCCTAGAGATCTCATATATAGGATGGGAGTACTAACTAATAGTACATGCCTCATACATGTACATGTACATACATTCTTCTAAGTGTTAAGCACTTAGAAGAATGCCTAAAACATAGTTACTGTTTTAGCAACTATATGAGAACTTTGATCTATAACTCAGTGGTTTTCAAATTATTCTAAGCTATGAGACTCTGGTTCAAGTGAAATGCCACACAGATGTCCAAATATTAAAACAGATGAAATTAGATATGTTTTCGTCTCTAATTCTAAAGCAAAAGAGAATTGGGGAGCCATGCCTTCCATCTTTCCAACCCTTCCCAGGTGACTACTTGGACAACATCAAGAAACCACAAAACTATGGAATACAGTTCAAAATACTAATGAGCACTTCCAAAGCTCTCATAGCATATATATCTGTTGAGAATTGTGGCTAGTAATAGAAATCTGACTGCAGTGGTTTAAACACATAAAGATCTGTCCTCTCATACAGACATTCAGCAGTGGGCAGCTACAGTTACATGGCAGGTCTCCAATGCCATCAGGAAACCATGCTCTCTGTCCTCTGGAGCTCTAGTCATTACAGTCATGATCCAGACAGAAAACTACAGGGTGGGGAAAGGGAAAAAAAACAACTTTTATTAACAAGTACCATCCAACACTTTCTGTTAACATCACAGCATTGCTCTGTTCATAGGGAGGAGGCTAACTTTTTTTCCATTTCCATACATACGCAGATAATATTTGGAAGAATGAGAACTGTTGAAACTATTTCAGGAATGGGAGGAGGGGAGGACAAAGGAGAATGATGGAGGAGGTGAGTTTAACTACGGTGTATTGTAAGAACTTTTGTAAAAGTCAAAATATACCCACAGTACAAAAATAATTTTAAAAATAAATTAATGAATTAAATAAATATAAAAATAAAGAAAATATAATCTTTTAGTTAGATGTACTTCTACCCAGAATTATGTAAGGATTCTGTTATTATTACAGTTGAGAATGGATTATATTAGGCAATCACCTTCTACCTATTAATTTTATGTGTTTTATGAGTAAAATGGATGTATGGTTACCTTTTACATCAAGGAGCAATGTAATGAACAGTACATTAATCAAAATATGACTCCCTTAATTGGATTTTAATCACCCTCAGAATTTATATGGCTTCTATAAAAGTGTATCAATTCCTATGGTAATAAAAATACTCCTCAGTGAAAGATTGATAAATTAGTTTTACTTTTTGGCCAGGGGAGTCAAAGGTTAAAGAGATGTTCACCTGCAAAGTGAGCATAAATTTGTAGATAGATATTATAAAAATTGTAAATAGAAAAATCACATAATTGTTATAATAGAAATTGGGAAATAATACCTTCATCAAGTATAGAATAACACCAGCATATATTTGGTTTATAATAAGGGATAATTCTCTATTTCCTCCTATATTAATCTGGACCTCCATTTATTCATTTATGTTAAATTTAAGCCACATAATTCCTAAGATTTCATAAAATCCCAATATCTTATGAGACAATAAGAAAATTCTAGAAATTCAAATAATTTTAAATGTAAAGAGTTTCTGAAACCTTTAAAATAGGCATAAAATATGTGACCACTGGAATCTAAGCTTTTATATAAAAAGTAAACTAGGAGTACTACCCCTGTATGGTAAAAGCTAACTAGAACTCCAAATTAAACTTCTTTGGGGAATATATTTTGCTCCATTGCCAAGCTAAATTTATAGAATTGTAAAGGAGAGAAAAAATCTTTACACTCACAATTCACTTCACTTAGCTCAGCAAATTGGAAATTATCAGTAATCTTATCAGTCAGATTCATTGAGGTCCTGCTATTTCCACCACTTCTACAATTTGTAAAGCTTTATGGAAAACACAAATAAAAGAGAAATTGAAGTGTATGTCTCAGTCTTGAGCATATCCAGTAAGGGAGCAATGGATCAAAAAATATTCACATAGTTCCTGAGATATATCAAGTCCCAAGTAAGGAATTGTTTTTTAAATGTTGAGAAAGACACAAGGCTTAATATCAAGGTAGGTCCAGCCATCAAGTGTTACGATCAGGACCACTATATCCCTGCTGGGCAATGGATACAATGCTACATTATTACTCAAACCCAATCTTATAGCATTATCTACCAAAGAGCTCTTCATGTTCTATAAGACTTCTTTTCTTTTCAATATTTAAAGCTTATTCAATTTCTTTAGGCTAAAGAAAGCTCCACTGCTATGCAGAATGGATCCACAGAGTCTTCATAGGAATCTTCACTGTTCTTACAAATGCCTGGAAGCTAAACATCTTGTTAAATAAATTTCTTTTTTGCACACCTATGACTATCAGACTCTGGAATTTGTAATAATGCCAGATTGGGGGGTGAGAAAATCTGCTGCCTAAATTATGGAGAAAACCCATTAACAAAGTTGAGTTCCATTTTTAAAAAGTCAAAATGAGAATTGAGATGGTTCTGTGTTATGCTGAACCTAGTTTCCTCATCAACTACTTTCTATAGCATCCTCTCCATCATTTTTCTCTATTTTGCCTTCTATTCCTTTTTTAAAAAAATTATTAGCATATTTTGTTTGTACAGGGGGTTCTATTATGACATTCCCAAACATGCTTACATTATACCTCGATTAGGTTCATCCCCACCATCATTCTCCCTCATCCCCTTCCTCCCCCCAACTTAAAATGATTTCTACAGGCTTCAGTGTTCTATCTTTATCCAGTATGTAAAATACATCGACCATATTCACCCTCCTTACCCTGTCCATTCACCCTCACTCTCCCATGAATACCCTGGCCCTAGCAGGACCTGTTTTAAGTTCCTGTCCATTATTTGAGTATTTATTGCTCAAAGGGGTTTTGCCATAGCATTTCACCAATCTAACCCCCCCATTACCTTCCTTACCCTTTCCCTCTGCCACCTATTTTTCAACAGCTTTCAGTGCATTCACTAGGCCTTCTTCTTACACAGATGTAATGTATTTCAGTATTAACTTCCTATCATTCTCTTTTCCTATCCCTCCTCTTCCTAGTCCCCTCTATTTTCCACATATGAGAGAAAACATTGAACTTTGTCTTTCTGAATCTGGCTTGCTTCACTTAACAATGATTTCCTCCAATTCCATCCATTTGCCTGCAAAAGACATAACTCCATTCTTCTTCATGACTGAATAATACTCCCTGTGTGTGTGTAAAAACATTCATTTTATTGAACAATTTAGGGCATCTGCACTATTTCCATAGCTTGGCTATTGTGACTATTGCTTCCAAAAACATAGGTGCGTAAGTATCTTTATTGTCTCCTGACTTACTTCCTTCAGATATATGCCCAGGAGTGGTAGTGCTGGACCAAATGGTAATTCTGTTTTTAGTTTTTTGAGGAACTTCCAAACTGCTTTCCATAGAGGTTGTACTAATTTACATTCCCATCAACACTGTATTAAAGTACCTTTTTCCCTGCATCCTCACCAATATTTGTTGGTGTTTGCGTTCTTGATGATAGCCATTCTGATTGGAGTGAGGTGAAATCTTTATGTTTTGATTTGCATTTCCTTTATGGCCAGGGATGTTGAGTATTTCTTCATATATTTATTGAGCTCCTTGCAAGTTCTGGTATTAATTCCTTGTCAGATGTATACCTGGCAAAGATTTTCTCCCATACTTTGGGCTGTCTCTTCAGTTTAGTGACTGTTTCTTTTGTTGTGTTTTTTAGTTTCATGTAATCCCATTTGTCAATCTTTTCTCTTAATTGCTGAGTTATTGGAGTTCAATTCAAGAAGTTGTTGCCTTTGCCTATGTGTTCCATTGTTTTCCCTATTCTTTCTTATGGTAGTTTCATAGTTCTAGAACTTACATTAAAATCTTTGATCCCCCTAGAATTGATATTAGTATAGGATGAAAGACAGGGATCTAGTTTCAGTCTTTTACATGCAGATATCTCAGCACCATTTGTTGAAGGAGCTATCTTTTCTCCAACAAATTTTTTGGGCTCCTTTGTCAAAAATCAGATGGCTGTAATTGCATGGATTTACGTCTGGCTCTTCTACTCTGTTCCATTGGTCTTCTCTGTTTTTGTACCAGTATCATGCTGTTTTTATTGTTATCATTCTATAATATAGTTTGAAGTCAGATATTGTGATGCCTCCAGTGCTATTTATTTTGCTCAGGATTGGGTAGGCTATTAGTGGTCTTTTGTGCTTCCATATGAAATTTAGGATTGATTTTTCTATCTCTGTGAAGAATGTCATTAGAATATTGATGGGAATTTAATTAAACATATAGACTGCTTTTGGTAGTATAGCCACTTTCAGGATAATATTTCTGCAAATCCATGAGCATGGGAAATGTTTCCATCCTCTGAGGACTTTTTTGATTTCTTTCTTCAGTGATTTACAGTTTTTGTTGTAAAGGTCTTTTACTTCCTTTGTTAAATTTATTTCTAGATATTTTTTTGAGGCTATTATAAATGGGATTGTTTTCCTGAATTCTTTCTCAGTCTCCTCACTGTTGATATATAGAAAAAGTACTGATTTTTGTGTACTGGTTTAGTATCCTGCTACTTTTCTTAAAGTAGTTATAATGTCTAAAAGTATTTTTGATGGGGTTTTTAGGGTCTTTTAGGTATAAGAGAACATCAAAAGCAAATAAGGATAATTCTACTTCTTCCTTCTCTACTTGAATTCCTCTTATTTATTCTTTTGTCTTATTGCTCTAGACTTAGGAATTCAACAACTATATTGAATAAGAGTAGGGAGAGTGGACACCCTTGTCTCATTCCTGAGACAATTTCAGTTTTTCCCCATTTTTTAATAATGTTGGCTATAGGTTGTTGTATATAGCCCTTATTGTGTTGAAGTACATTCCTTCTATTCTTTGTTTCTTCAGAGCTTTTACTATGAAAGGATGTTGAATTTTATTGAAGGCTTTTTCTAAATCTATTGAGACGATTGTGTGATTTTTGTCCTTACTGCTGTTTATATGCTATATCACATCTATAAATTTGCATATATTGAACCATCCCTGCATCCCTGGAATGAAACTGACTTGATCATGATGTGTGATCTTTTTGATATGTTTTTTAATTCAGTTTGCCAGTATTTTATTGAGAATTTTTGTATCTATGTTCACTAAATGTATTCGCATATAATTCTCTTTTTTGTTGCATCCTTGTCTTGTTTGGGGATGAGTATAATACTGGCTTCATAGAATGTGTTTGGTAATGTTCCTTCCCTTTCTATTTCATGAAAAAGTTTGAGGAGTGTTCATATTAGTTCTTCTTTAAAGGTGTGGTAGAATTCAGCAGTGAATCCACAAAGTCCCAGGCTTTTCTTTATTGGGAGACTTACTCTTCAATTTCATTGCTTGTTATAGATCTATTTAGGTGTTTTTTATCTTATTGGTTCAAGTTTGGTTGGTCAAATGCATCTAGAAAGAGATCCATTTCGTCTAGATTTTCCAGAGTTCTCAAATAGGTTTTTGAAGTATTTTCTGGTGTTCCTCTGGATTTCATTGCCATTTGTTGTGATAGCTTTTTTATCTCTAATTTTATTAATTTGACTCTTTTCCTTCCACAATCTTGTCAGATTGGGTAAGGGTTTATCAGTCTTATTGATATTTTTGAAGAGCCAACTTTTTGCTTCACTGATTCTTTGTCTACTTTTTTTTTTGGTCTCTATTTCATTGAGTTTGGCCCTTATTTTTATTATTTGTCTCCTGTTAATTTGGGTCCAACTTGTTACTTTAGGAGCTTGAGATACAGCACTAAGTCATTTATTTGAGATCTGTCTATGTTTTTAATATAGATACTCATAGCTATAAACTTTCCCCTTAGCCTCTGCTGTATCATAGGTTCTGGTAGGTTATACTTCCTTTCAATTGGAGTCAAGGAACTTTTTGATTTCTCCACTTATTTCCTCAGTGTCCCATTGGTCATTCAATAACTGTTCCGTCTTCATGTGTTTCTTTAATTTCTTTTGTTGTTGACAGCCAGTTTTATTCCATTCTGTCCTGATAGGATATAGGGAGTTATTTTAA
This sequence comes from Castor canadensis, assembly GCF_047511655.1. Classification (NCBI taxonomy): domain Eukaryota; kingdom Metazoa; phylum Chordata; class Mammalia; order Rodentia; family Castoridae; genus Castor; species Castor canadensis. The sequence goes on along the minus strand of NC_133394.1, from coordinate 34,568,908 downwards.
TTTTCTTGTATTTGTTAAGATTTACTTTGTGTCCTAAAATATGATCTGTTTTGGACAAAGTTCCATGGGTTGTTGAGAAAAATGTTTATTGTGCTGCTGAGTGAAATACTCTGTAGATGTGTGTAAGTCTATTTAGTCTATGACATCATTTAATTCTGAAATTTCTTTGTTGATTCTTTGTCTCAATGACAAATCTATTGGTGGGGTATGAATTTTCTCACTATCATTGTTTTGAGATCATCTGTACTTTTAAGTCCAGTAATGTTTGTGTAATGAAGTTGGGTGCCCCAATACTGGGCACATGTAAGTTAACAAGTGTTATTTCCTTTTGGTATATTATTCCTTTTATTAGAAGAGAGTGACCTTTTTTTTCTCTTCTGACTAATTTGAGTTTGAAGTCTACTTTACCAGATATAAGTATAGCTACCACTGCCTGTTTTCAGGGTTCATTTGCTTGGAATATCTTTTTCCACCCTTTCACCCTATGTCAGTGTTTCTCAGTGAGATGTATTTATGTAGGCAACAAATTATCAAGTCTTGCTTTTTAATCCTTAAATCTTGCCATTCTATGTCTTTTTATAGGGGAATTGAGATCATTAAAATTCAATGTTAATATTGAAAGGTCCGTGGTAATCCCTAGCATTTTGTTGCTTGTGTGCATGTGTGTGGGTTTGGGTGTGGGTGTGTGCATGTCTGTGTGTTTGTGTTTGATTCTTTCCTGGTCTTCATTGGCTTATCTACTCATCTCATAAGATTTATTTATTCCCATACTTTCATGGCAATGTTTATCTTCATCTTCTGTGTGTAATCTTCTGGGGTGCTGGTTTAGTGGTCATAAATTGCTTTAGTTTCTGTTTATCATGGAATGTTTTTTATTTCTCCTTCAGTTATGACTGATAGCTTTGCTGGTAGTTTTTTTTCTTTCTTGAAATACCTCATTCAATGCCCTTGTTGCTTTTAAAGGTTTTTGTTGTGAAATCTGCTGTTATTTTGATGGATTTGCCTCCACAGGTGATTTGATGTTTCTCACTTACAGCTTTCAATATTCTTTCCTTGTTCTCTGTACTTAGTGTTTTAATTATACTATTCATGGACAGATTCTACATGGGCTGTGTCTGTTTGGTGCCCTACAGGCTTCCTGTACCAGGATGGTTATCTCTTTCTCAAGATTTTGGAAGTTTTCTTTGATTATCTTGTTGAATATGTTTTCTACACCTTTGGCTTCCATTTCTCCTTCTTCAGTGTCCTTGATTCATAACATCTACTCTTTCAATGGAGTTGCAGAGTTCTCGCATATTCTATTCATATTTATTCATTCCTCTTTATATGTATTCATCTATTTTTATCTAATATATTGACTTTGTCTTCAAGTCCTGAAATTCTGTCTTCTGCTTGTTGCTGGAGTGGCTTTCAACTGTATCTTTCACTTGACTTAAAAAGCTTTTTATTTCCATAGTCTCATTTTGTACATTTTTGAGGCATTCTATGTCTTTATGAAGTTCTCCTTTCATGTTTTATATATTATCTTCCTTATTTCATTTATCTGTTTATTTGTATATTCCTTGAGTTCATTCAGATGTTTGTTTGTATCCTCTTTGAGTTCATTTTGTTGGCTATTTGCATTCTGATTGAATTTATTTAGCTGTTTTTTCATATTCTCTTTAATGTTATTGACTTGTTTTTGCATGTACTCTTTTATCTCATGAATCATTTTTATCATTGTTCTTTTGAGCTCAGAAATTGAGGTTTCATTCCCTTTATTATCCATTGATTCTTTACTGTAGGATTGTTGGCTTTTTTTTGGTGGTGGTGGTGGTGGTATTGGGGTTTGAACTCAGGACTTTGTATTTGCAAAGCAGGCACTCTACTTATTGAACTCATCTCTAGGATATTTTACTCTGGTTATTTTGGAGATGGGGTCTTGCAAACTATTTGCTTGGACTGACTTTCTTCCTATCTCAACCTTCAAAGTAGTTAGAATTACTAACCACAAGTGCTCAGCTGATTGCTGATTTTTTGAAGAGTCATATTCTCCTGTTTTTTCATGTTTTAAGATATGCTCATATGTAGTTGATTTATTTTGGGGGAGTTTAGTAACCTGAAGTCTCTCCCTTGAATTAATTTCTCTGTTCTTGAAGGACCTGGTTATTGTTTAAGTTGTTGTGTTGATTCTAACCACTTACCTGGGGTTATAACTTAGCAATAGCAAATTCAACAATTCAATTCCAAAGCAGATATTTACATGAAGTATAGTACCTCTGGTAGTATTATCTACACACAGTACAGGGTTAGAAAAATAAAACTTGTTTACATAGAAGATAAAACTTAGGTAGTAGAAATAATGAGAGTGGAAGAGGAGATGAGGAAGGAAGATGGAGAGAAAAGAATAGTTGTGATGTGTGAGGGCTGATAAGGTTTAGATATATAGTTCAATTGTATTGGAGAAGGATGCTATTGTCAGGGACTGCAGGAGTATATAAGAACTGAGAGTAATATAAGAAAGAGTTAGAATAAATCACTAGTTGAATGGTTTTATACAATATATAAGAAAAGTGAGGGTGAAAAAGAAAAGAAGAAACAAAAAGGGGATGGAGAAATGAAAAAGCAAGGAAAAAAACTGGCAATATAAGAGGGATAGACAAATTACAACTCTAATAACAACAAAAAAAAACCCCTTTTTTAAGTACAAATTTCATCCTTGTTGAGGAGAAAGGTGGACACCTTTTGTGCTGTGTCAGTACACTGGATGCTCCCCTCCAATCTCTGGTCCTCAGGTTTTTGTCTGCAGCTCTCCTGTTGTGTTTAATCAATGTGTCGCTTGGGGCTCTGGATTGCCCAGGTGTAAACTGTGGATGCTGGGGGCTGTACATTAGGGTACATGCTGGAGTGAGATGAGGCAGCTCTAAGTGTGTGAGGTAGCCATTGTGGGTCAATTTGGGGTTCTTTGAGCACAGCTAGTGGGTTAGACAGATTCTGTCTCTTTCAGAGCCCACAATTTCTCAATTCAATGACTGCTCTCACTCATTCACGATGAAGTTTGTTTTCCTTTATCCAATTTTCTACCTAATCCTCTAGTTTAATGTTTTGTTTGGGAATTGAGGGGCAAAAAATTCCTGTCACTTGTGTCAATTCATATGCTGCTCTATCAGGTGGTAGGTTAAGGGTTAAGCTAGCTGGTTAGCTCATCTAGGCATATGCCCCAGACCCAGATACTGAGCTCTAGCTGGCTACCCTGCTCACTCCTTGCCCTTCCTTTAGATGAAGATGCTGTGCTGAGCAGCTTCACCCTCCTCCACTGGGCCAGTCTTGGAGACTTCAATCAGTCCACTTAGCCAAAAGGTTTTTTTTGGGGGGGGAGGTACAGATTCAGCCCACTTAGCCACCAGGTTTCTCAATCAGATAGATTGTTTTCCATGAGCTACTGAACTATGCATTAGCCCTCTGGAATGAAAACAGCTAGCTCACCTGGTTGGTTTGCAGGTTCATCTCCTTGGTAACAGAGGGAACACAGGCCAGCAGTCAGGGACTATCCCATGGCTCAGGCAAGGCTTTTAGTCCTACAAGTTAATGTTCAGCATGTCATGTGGTCTTTGTGAAGGGGAGGCAACTTAAGTCTACACAGGGAAAAAAATAAATAAAATTACCAACAAAATTCAGGCAGTGGCCCAGAATGAAGCAGGTCCCTGTGGCACTCTGTTTGTAGCAGATTTGCCCTTTTAGAGACTTACTTAGATGTTGGTCTCTCTAACTATGGTCTGTTCTTATCTGGTGCCTTCTTCTTCTTTTTTTGGCAAACTAACCTGACCACCTACCTTTGTAGCCATGAACCTTAGTTTTCCTTCAAGTTCATGAGGACTTGGGTATGTGGGGACTGTAAGCAACCCACCATCATGGAAAAAAATCCTTGCCTTATATTTCTGATTCTATCTCTCTATGAACTGAAGAGCAGCTGAAGGTGCCAGGTAGAGCACGATCTATTTCAGGTTACATACTAAATCCAAGTCTTCTTCCCTACATACAGTACCCATAGCAGGCATGGAAGACACCATTATCATTCTCCTTTAAGTTCTTTCATGGATTTTATACTTTAAAATAAATTAATGAATCTCTGAGTAAGTTTACTGTATTTGGGGTTTGTCGTTGTTGTTGTTGTTAGAAGTACTATGGGGGAAGATCTACTTCATTGCTATGGAAAGGATAATACATCTAGAATAAAAGTGATGTGACCCCCTATGCCATAATAAATAAAAAAATCATCAAGAAAATGCCTTTTTATCACCTACTATCATACACTGGACAAATCTAAAGACTTGAGAGCTGCCTAGCTACCAACACTCATAGACTTAGATGCTAACACTGCAGTTTCTATTCACACTCAAAATTGAGGTGGCTGAGTCTATAGCAGAAATATAGTAATCTGTGCTTCTACCCAGAAACAGAATGTCTGAGAGCTAAGAACTAGTTTTTATTGAAATTTTATTTTAGAATTATGTCCTCATCTAGGGTTAAAAGAAAAACATAACTTCTAGGAGTAGGAGAATGATAGATGCCATGGAAATGATCTAAAAAGAAGCAGTTAGTGATTCAACAATGAATACTGGAATTAAAACTCTCCATGTAGGAAGTGGGTTGATGATATGATACTACTAATTGAAAGTCATGATACTACTGAATAGGGTATAAATCAACTTTTAAAAGTAGATAGTAAATTAACTGAAAGAAAGATTTTGAAGACTTTAGTAAGCAACCAAGTTCCATTATTTGAAGAACAAAATTATTTTTTTCTATAAAATCAGGGATGTTGAGCAAGGTATATTATATACAGGTATGGTGGTATACAGTGTGTATGTATATGTTTCAATACAAATATTATATTTGATTATAAACCAAGAGGTCTGGATTGTGGTGCCATAGATTTAGTATTATATGTGGATTTTTATTCTTTCTTCTGAGACTATGATTAAATACAATAAAATAATTCAGAACTGAAAGAGCTAAATTCAATGAAGTAAAAAACTGCCACAAAAAAATAACAAAAGAAAGATCAATGGCTATTCTTTAGGATGAGTGTTATATGCCAACATTTTTCTAATTCTAAAATGTAGGCCTGACAGAAAAAATTTACCTTAGGGAAAAATCCTAAGGCTCCAATGTTATCAATAGGGTCAATCAATATAATCCAGAGTATCACAATGTACCAAAAGTATGATTGGCACTGGGGCACTGGAAGATTCTGCTGTACCCTGATTCTCCAGGAAGTGCCAAAAGCACTTGGATACAAGAGTATGACTTACCCATCTCTGAGTTGAAACCAAATGGAATCTTCCTCCAACCTAGCTGTTTCCATTGCAATATGTCACACTTAAGTAGAGGGCTAGTCTCTTTAGAATTGCTTATAAGGATGAAAAGTTTATAGACAATGTCACTCTTTCACTATATGTTTCACTGATGTTGTAATTCAAGTGGGACTCAAATTACTGTGTGACCTCAGTGTAGGTATTTACACAATCTGTTTTACTACTGTTGCCCAAAGTTATTCTATGAAGAACTTGCAAGGGCTTTGTAATCATGCCCATAAAAATCCCTTTTACATCTTAAATCAAAATTAGCACAATTCATTTGATGAAAAAAGACCATCAGATTTTCATTACAACAATGAAATATACGAAACAATTAGCTTCATAAAGAGAAAAGGATTATTTAGCTCACAGTTATGCAGGTTCAAAGTCTAAGATAAGGTGACTCCATTGATTTGGCCTCTGTGGGGTGTCAGAGGGCAACAGATCATGGCAGGAGCATATGTAGAAGTAAACAGTAACATCTCAAACTGAAAAGCAGAGAGGAAAGATAGGTGTGATCCCACAATTGGATATGGTTCCACAATCCCTTTGAAGGTCATATCCCCAGTGACCTAAGGACCTCCCAAAAGTCCTGAAAGGTCCTTAATGGTACTTAAAGGTCCTTAATGGTCCTTAAAGGTCCACAGCACCTCCCAATACCACCACCCTGGGAATCAAACCTACAACATAATGGACTCTTGGGGCATGCTCAGATTACACACAAACCATGGCAGAGAAGAAGGAAATGACAAAAAGACTTCAGATAAGCATACTACTTCATTTGTTACTTTTCTAATGTAGGAAATCTGTGGACATTATGTTCTTGAAACAGAAAAATGGATTTCTTCACTTACATCATACAGTCACTTTTCTTTTAGGAACGTTATGTGTGTTAAGCCCACTGTGATAGTAAGAGTTTGAAAGACTGAGAAAAGTGCAGTTTTAAATGAATATAAAGAACTTAAATATATCTACCATTTTGTTACCAAAAGTTCTAACTTGAAGAGTTATTGTAAAAATGATTACTTTTAACAAATATATTTTCAATGATTCTAGTGAAATTATAACATGCTCCTTTATATTTAGAAATGACTATCACACAAGAAATTTAGAATGGTATAAAGATAGCAAGTCATCAAGTAGTCACCATTTCTTTAGGGTATCCAAAATATCTCTTTTCTCCTAATGAGGGAGAAGCATATGTATCTTATAAATTACTAAAATCAAGTAAAATTGCAGTGTCAAATATTGTAACAGAGACTAGAATTTCCATTCTTCATACACATATATACACATACGTGTTGTGTGTGTGTATATATATATGAAAAAGACATATCCTTTTCTGTTGCAATGAGTGTGAATTAGAGAAACTCATCAAAGGACCAAAAATGTATTAGAAAAGTATCCAAAAAAAATAACATAATAGTGATACCAAGACAAGATTGGAGTCCATCAAAATTTAACTGTCTTCTCTGGGCATTCTGTGAATTTTTAAAATTCACACCAGAATAGGAAAACTGGAGTTTTGAGTGAATAAGATAGTTCACAAACTCATACACACACACACACACACACACACACACACACACACATAGAGTATACATGGTTTTGGGGGGTGATTTATCTTTGTTTTATAACTGAAACAAATGTTGGACTTAAAAACATTATTTGTATCAATTGTACTGATTATACTGTAGGTTGAATAAATCTGCTGTAGATGATAAAAGTTGTACAATTTGTGTAAAGATATTAGAGTATGTCTACTTTCAAGTTGTGTTCTATATGCATAATTGTGAAGATAAATAGAAAACATATAGAAATACTGTTCTTTGATACGTGAGTGAAGTTCTTCAAAAGAGCAAAACAAATTGCAACCTGACTATAAAGCATGTTGAAACTGAGAAGGAAGAAAAGCTCTGACCTCAGATGAAATTAGTAACAATTCCTCATGCATGGACAGGAACTACCAAAGTTCATGTGCTCTAGGCAACTTGGGTATAAAATGATGGGTCACAATGCCGAAACCTATGGTATGAGTTTACAGAAGTTTGTAAGCATTTTTAAAAAGGGAAGAGAAGAGCTAAATTTTATTATAAAGTCTCATTCATATGAAATCCTCAAAGGTAACACTAAACACAGATATATAGGAACTGAGGGAAATACAAATGAAGTGGTAAAGGAGAAAATATCAGGGAAAGAAGCAGACACGTTTGGCATGTGCAGCATGGAGAAAATGATTCTGTTCATTAGCAACAGATGAGCTAAGTTCAGCAAAGACTTCCTGAAAAAGAATACCCCTGAAGTTATAGTTACACTGATTGGGAGAGAAGTTAGTTTACGAATTTTTAATATTATTGTCAGTCCAAGATCTTTCCTAAATTCACAGTTTATCTCTGACTATGGAATATACACGTCAAAGTTTCTTTGTAGTCTAAACACTGAAGATCACTAAACAAATCATGGAGTTTTATCCCAAAAGGTTCCTAGCAGGGAAGAGATGGTACAATGGGATGATCAACGACAATTAAATAAAATTACAAGGCATAGGCAACTCTTAAAGAAACCAAGTACAGAGATATAGCGATAAATCTCAGGACTAGAATGAGTCAGAAGCCACTGCAATCCCAAGAGAAACTAGTAATATACATACTATTCAGGGAGAACCTCATTTCAACAGTTTGGCCTGTTATACAGGAACAAAGCCTTGGGCAGGACTATATTGAAGCAAGGATGTAGGGAAGTAGGAAGGGCGGATGAACACCAGGGCCTCTTTATTTTCTCATCCTCTGGTTTCCTGCCAATATTTTCCTTAGGAACAACCTAACTGAAAATCAACAGGAAACAGGGCCCATTGTTTTAGTCTTTAAAAGGCAGCATCCAAGTGCATAGAACAGAGTGAGAACAAAAGTACAGCATGGATCCCAAGAGTCAAATGAGACTATCTAGTACAACCTCTGCCTATTTGAGACATTCTCAGAGTTGCTTCAGTGGTTTGCTGAAAGTCAAGAGAATGTTTAGGCAAAACCAAGTTCCATTTTGTCCTAAATTCTTCTGTGTATTGTTCATAACCAACCAATATAATGAAAAAGTAGAACTGCCAGTGTGCAATTATAGAATGGTAAGTAAAAAATGAGTGATTTAATGTTCTAAAGACAAAAATGATGAAAAAATGAGGATGTTACAATAGAAATCTATAATTTTCTTTTTGTATTACAATTAAAACAATGCTATAAAATGCAAATATAGACATGAGAATGAATGATATTGATATAGAATAGGCACAGAGAAAACATTAACAAGTGACAGCCTTTGGTTTAGGGTAATAGAGCGCACTGCAATAATCTCAACACTAGTTGGAAACAAAACAATTAAAAAACTGTAAGAATATTTTATATCCAATTTAGCCAGCTTTAGTGCTTACAAACTGATTAAGTATTGAAATCAATTTTTATGAAGTAATATCAAAGCACTGAGCTGTGCAGAAAAGTAAAGAAATTGATGGAGATAAGGTCAGGACATTAAAAGAACTGGGAAAATGAACACAAAAAATTTGAAACTATATAGTTCTTATGTTTTCATGTGAGTGTTCCAATACCCAAAATATACCTGAAAGCAAACATCAACTGGTATAAAACATGGAAAGTAGATCAGTATCTAAAGACAAGTTCAGGTTAATGAATCAATGTTAGAGGACATTGCAGAGCCAGACTCCTAGATAATTGAACTTACAATATACATAAATTAAACATATTCTTTAATTCTGTCCTACACTTCAGTTCCATAAATTTCTACTGAACGATGATTCTTTTCCAAAAGCTAGAGGCAGAAATGAGTAAGTCATGATTATTTCCCCCTGGGAGGCTGTAGGTTAGTGAGGGAAATAGACACAAAGATAGAACTTAATCCTTTTCTCTGAAAAGCCCAGTTCAAAGAGGTTATAATGACATGGGATGACCTTGAAAAATGGCCAGGGCTGAGGATCATGAATACCTAAATCCATTTCTGCCACAGCTACCTTCCTCAGGTTCCCTAAAGGAGATTTATGTTCAAGGGAAGATGTCTAATGGAGAAAACCTTATTGAAAGCTTTGGCAAACAAACCCTTGTTTAGAACCTGGAAGTATATCAGAACTCAAGAGGCTACTTTTGTCCAGCCTGGGCAAACCTGAAAACCTTTTTTACCTACTATTGATTTTTCAGAGGGAGATAAATCAATTAGCAAGTCTAAAAGTGATGGAGATCTTATGGTATTTTCATAACACAACCACATATTAGACAAAGAGAAGCAAGCTGACAGCATCTTGTGACATAACCACCCTTTCTCTTCTTGATATTGTCAGTTCCTACTACCATCACTGAACAAAAATCCCTGTTTATGTAACCTATTTGGGACAATTGAATGCCATTGCACCTAATGGCTTGAAACACCACTATCTTAGTTTCTCTCATAATTCTGTAGCTCAGTGAGACTCAGTGGCCAGTTCTTCTCTTCCACTTGATGCTGGTTGGGGCTGTAGCTGTCTGAGGGTTCCACTGGGCAGAAATACCTAAGATGGCTCCTTCCAGCAGTCAATGCTGGCTATTGGCCAGGAGCTTAACTGTGGTTATTGTCCTGGGTACCTGCATGTGTCCTGTATTCTCTTCATGTGACTGGAACTTCTCACCATGTGTCAGTTGGTTTCCTAGAGACAACATCCCAACAGCAAGTATCTAAAGAGGAAGAAAGCAAAGTTGTCAGTGAGGCTGGAACAAGCCTCTACCTCATTCACTGGGTAAGGAATCATAGGGCTGGCCCAGATTCAGGAGGACAGACAATTACCTACCACAGAATTCCCCTTTATCCTTAGTTCACCGTAATCCTTGAAAATAAAATATTTGTATGAGCACCTCCAAGAACAATATAGAGGGTTAGTGAGGAGGGAGTGTTGCAGATAGCAGCGTTGAGTTCTCTCCAGAGGCCAGCATTTTTTTCTCTAGAAATTTTAAGTAGCAATCAATAATATTAACTGACTAATATTGTCAACCAGTAAGTGGCTGGGAGACAGTTGTTTAGTTGCTGACAGACTATATTATAAATTGGAATTTACAAATGAAAGTATATAAGTGTAAAAAGGAATCAAAAGAATGGAACATCAAAATGAGATGAGGTCAGGGAAGTAAACCAAAGAAACCTGGGACTAAGAATGACTTCCCTAAATCTAGAATGTACTTCATACATAAAACAGGATTCAGTTGGAATTAAATGAAAACCCCAGGAGTTAATACAGCCTTTTGCCTTTTCTGAGAAGATGCAAATGGAACATTCAGTGTGAGTACACTTAGTTCAGTTTCTTGCAACTTAAATTTCTGTTCCTGTTTTCTCCCTCCCTCCAATTACATAAACTTGATTACTATTTTATAAATATAATTATGATATGCTAGGATATTTCTTAAACTACCTGGACATATAGTCTGTCTAAGCAAAGGAAAAGACAGAGTAACATCCTGTTGCAGAATGAAAAGGAGTGGAGACCGAAAGAGATGGAGGAAACTGAGTCAAAGGTGGTTTATTTTTCCTATTTGAAATTAATGTATTTTACTTTTCAAATTTAAGCTAACTCAGAAACATAAAAATAACTCTTAGTATTTCAAAGTAATTTAAATGCTCTATGTATTGCATTAATCAATTTTAAATATGTCTTAAATTTGTTGCCTTTCATGTGTTTTTATTATATTTGCCAGAGATTTTCTAGGGGAGCCTCCAATTTTATGGAAGTCAACAAGCTCAGCTTTCATGAGCAGAGGATTGCTTTCACAGGCAAAACTTACTTCACCAGGAGAGGTTCATCTGTATTCTGCAGCTGACAGTTCAGAGCTAGTAGCTATTCTTTGTGCCTACTTTTCTGCAATTACCTTAACATCAAACATTTGAGATTATTTATTGGATAGGGAAAGAAAAAAAGACCATGAAACAAATAATATCTAATGGCTGAAACAGAAGTAGTCAGGCAAATTTCCAGAGAGAAGTCAAAGTTATAACTGCCCAGTTCTCACTGACATCAGTGTGAGTAATAAAACTAAATCCTCTGGAGATACTTTGAAATTTTAGCCTGCAGTATCTTTGGAAATGTTTCACAGTGAAATTGTATTTCCAATTCCACAGCCAATAGTCTCCCTATTCCTTTCTCTTCTTCTCCCAAACACACAATCATAGCTAACTTGGATCATTTACAGTGATCACTCCCATTTATATTAACTGCACGCTGGGAAAGGTCATCAGGCAGCACTTTTGATTTGCCCATTTCAAATGGTCCGGCAAGAGTTCTTTACCCAGTCCAGTTGAGAAAGGGGATTGTAGAAAGGTCTTTAGCAAGTCTTCTGAGCTCTACCTGAAGTATATTTTCAAACAGAATGATTGCTAAGCACTACAGGTATGGGTTCATTCTTAAGACCTAACAGATGAACCTCATTCTATCTAAAGGACAGAAGAAAGAGAGAGAAATAGGAGAGAGAGAGCACATAAACTTGGTCTCTATTCTACTTTCACTATTGTTTTTAACCTTTCCCCCAAAAGACCCAAACCACAGCTACCATAAAAGAATATGTACTATGTGTGTCATACCTATGTAGATGTATTCAGAACATTTACTCTATAAGGTGATTTTAAGGATTAATGTGTATAAAGTTCTTAGAAATATGTCTAACATATAGAAAGAACTCAATTTATGTTATCTGTGCTTATAAATTTTAGCACAAGATTTAGATTGACCTGTATCATAATGCAGTCCTGAGCCTCTTCTGAGCAGTTCATTTATAACATATACACACACATTCATACACACTAGCTCACCCTATTTTCATAGGCATAAAATAATTAAACCTTGTATCCAGAATTCCAAAGTAGTAGATAAGCTAAAAAGCATTAGAGCTTCAAATGACTGACAAGATGACAATATATGAAAACCTCTCAGAAAAATACCTACCTCAAGAATTAATTTAGAAGGTAACACACATGTACAGGAAAGCAATGTGAGTCAGCTCCCTGTATAGCTATCCTTATCTCAACTAGCAAAAACCCTTGTTCCTTCCTATTATTGCTTATACTCTCTCTTCAACAAAATTAGAGATAAGGGCAAAATAGTTTCTGCCTGGTAGCTAGGGGGGAAAGGGAGGGGGTAGAGGAAGGGGTGGGGGAAAGGGGGAAGAAATGACCCAAACATTGTATGCACATATGAATAAAAGAAAAAAAAATTTTTTAAATGATAATGATGATTGTGGTGGTTGGAGTGGAAGTTCACATTTACTGACTACCACCTGCTGTCTTAGAATTGTGCTTTGCCAGATAGATGACAGATAGATAGATAGATGATAGACAGACAAATGATAGATAGATAGATAGATGACAGATGATAGATAATAAGTGTACATATACATATTTAAATATATATTTATATATCACACTACACATTAGCCTTTTGCTCTATGAAATGGTTTGGATATGGCTTGAGTATTCCACAAGGGTCCATTATAATTAAGGACTTGGTCCCCAGCGTGGTTCCTCTAGAAATTGCCGGGACCTTTGGGAGATGGGACCCTGGTCCTACTCCACTCTCTGTGCCTAGTTTGAGATGTAATCATTCACATGCTTCTGCACATGCTCACATTGTTGTAATACATGCCCATTATTGATACAGTCATTGGGCAACTACCTCCACAGACTGTGCTATGCAATTTGGACTTTGAACTTCTAAAACTGAGCTAAATAAACCTCTTCTTCTTCATAAGTATATTGTTTTAGGTATTTTGTTAAACTGGTGAAAAACAGACCATATAAATATTCCTGTGTATATTTTAGATGTAAGAAAAACTGATTTAAAAAGATTTTATAAATTGCCTCTACCTCCTTTTGCTCTGACCTTTAAAGTCAAATTTATGAAGTATTGTCTAATTATTTGTCTCTACTTCTTCATTTAATTCTTTCTTTCATGAAGAATTCTTTCATAAATTCTTTCATTTAATAAAGAAGACTTAGGAGAGGAAAAAAATGGCAGCTAAGGTAGGGAATCAGATCTCCTAAGCTCCGTAACTTCAGAAACCTCCTTGAGATGCTGGAGCCACACTTTGGTAATTCTGATTGCTCCTACCCCAAATAATAACCACGATCACATTAGGTCCAGATAAAATTCAAAGATTAAATCAGCTTTTAATTGGACCTTACAGATGTGAAAATCCCACCCAGCACAGCCAGCAAGGCGAGTCTGGCTCTGGCCATGGGAAAAAAAGTCCCCGGCCATCCATTTCTCTCTCTCTCTCTCTCTCTCTCTCTCTCTCTCTCTTTTTCATCTTCTTTTCTTTTCATTCTAATCCCAACAAACATAAGACAGAACATCATTCAGAATCAAACCTTGTGACAGACATCCTGGACCTGTAGCCTGTGGAAAGCCTTTTCTCCAGACAGCTGTCTCCAAAGCTGCCTACATGAAATTACAGAACATACAGGTGAGCATCACACACCATGTGTGGCTTCCCTACCCAACCCGTACTCCGAGAAAATAATCCCACTCAACCCCTGGTCAGACTGAAAAGCCATAAACAAAAGCCCCCAGCAAAACTGAAAGCCATAAACAGCAAACTGTAATCTAACACTGACATTGGAAGAGAGAGTGGAATGTTGAATCCACCCTGGAGAATGGGGGAGGGGGCAAACAGCCGATCTCTCACTGCTGAACTGTCAGGGTTGTAGCAAGAAACTGATTTCCCAGCACCAAAATCTCAGTGACACACCATAAAGCAGCAAAGGCTGCAGTAGGGGTGGGGCCAACAAACCAACTGCCTACAGGAGCCGCAGGTACCCAGCAGAAATTGGGGAATCATAAAGGCTAAGACAGAGAGTGGATCAACAAACTAACCTCCTAAAGCAGGGCATGTGGTGGATCCCAGATCTCCAGGACAGAGGGCTGCATTCAAAACTGAATTGCCCACCATGCTCAAGGAGGACCTGACCAAACAGAGCTGCAGCTGAAGAGTAACACAGCTGCCACCTGCTGAAAACATCTCTGACCACCCTGCATGAGCTGTCAATCTTACTTCACCTCACAACCCCGACTAACCTTGTGGACAGCAGGTCCAAATACCACTCACAAGCTAGTCACCTGGTGACACCACATCAGAGCATCTGCTTACCAGTACCAGGATTGGACACTTAAGAAATTTTATTAATAGACTGAACTGAACCAGATTCCTGAACCTGGTGGGTTTTTTTTTAATTCTGTTTCTTTTTCTTTCTTTCTTTCTTTCTTTCTTTCTTTCTTTCTTTCTTTCTTATTCCCATATTATTAACTCTATTGTCACTATTCTCTTATCCCAATTCTCATCCTCTTCACTCTCTCTCCTTTTCCTGTACTAAAATCCATTGTTCTCCCTCCCAACTACCTTTTCTGCCCCTTCTCTTCCACTCTTTCCCCTGTCTTCACCTTTCACTCCCATCCTTCCCAAACTGTCACCACACTAACCCTCCCTCCTACACACTACTAGCCTACTCTATCAACTGCATACAACCCCAGCCCCCTGCAATCCTTACACAAACACCCTCCTCTACAAAAACATAAATACACCCAAACACACACAAGGGCCACAAAATTCAGCAACTCCCATAACTCTTAACCCACCCACCTACTCCTTTTCCCACCACCCCTTTTTTTAGTGCCACCTTCACCAATTTCCCATAATCTATAGCTAGCCTAATAACCATTACCCCCTCCTCCAACTTTGAGTGTTTATAGATATTGTCATCAATGGGTTTTCTATAGAATACATTAACAATTGGTGTGGCATTGAACCTTGAATTTGTTAATGCTAAATTACATCCCAAGACCAGAGTCAGAAAAAGCATGTCAACCTAGCTAACAACCAAGTCAGCCAGAACACAAAAATTGAATCAGGGAAAGAAATCAGGCAATCAAATCCACCTGCAAGCCTACCAAAAATATGGTGGCACAGCACCAGGTGGAGGGATGGGAAGAAGAAGAGTGGAAACCACTCTCCTCTAAAAAATAATTCAATACAAGATTCAGTGGGCAATGAAAAAAATGGACACATAGTTCCTGACCCCAACAAAACAACAATAAATGTAACTAAGGAATTTAGTGATGCCCGTGAAAAAAACCCTTAAAGAAGAAATCTGGGAGGAAATCTCTGAGAAATTCATGGAGAAGATAATACACATGGTTGACCAGAATGTACAAGATGCGCTCAAGAAATTTCAAGACACCAAAAACAAAGAACATGAGATGACACAGACACAAATAAAGGAATTCAGAGAGGCCCTCAGCTAACACCACAGTGAAACAAAAGACATTATAAAAAGAGAGATACATGAATTAAAGATGACAACATAAAATATAAGAGAAGATTTGAACAAAGATTTGGAAAACCTCAGGAGAAAGAATCAAAAAGAAATCCTGGAAATAAAAAGTCCCTATGGTCAAACAAAAAACACAGTGGAAGGCCACTCCAGCTTCCAACCATAGATCAGAACTCTGCTTACAGAATGATACTCAGGTGGAAGGACTCACTCCATGCCAGAGAAGATGGAACCACTGACCACTATACCCATCACTGCCCAAGCTCCACAGTATTCCTCCCTGGGTCCACATCAAACCCTCCTGCTCTCCACAAATTCTCTCTATTGGCCATCTCCCACACAGACATTGTGGCAGGGTTTCCCCAGGCTCCCTGAGACACAGTATTTCCTTGATTTCAGATCCCCAGACTAGCTCATTCTCAAATAAAAGGCACCCTGTCAAGATGGGACCTGGCTATGGCACTCCAATATATGGAAAGTGCAGAATGTCTTTCTTCTCCAGTTCTAGCCTACTATACAGGAGCAGTCACTGTCACACTAAATTCCCCCACTGGGCTTAAAGCTTTCAAGAAGTATGGGCTTACCTCACAGCTAGGTCTACCAATCTTTAGCCAGGGACACCTGGCTCACATTGTGCCTCTATCTTCAGCTTCCCTTCTCCCCTGTGGAGCTAGAATTGGAGCTATAGACTGTCTTCAAATTTTCTCTGTCACCTTTCTGTTTCTCAATGCGTTTCAGCTGCCCTATCCCTCTTTTGTGATTCCTGATGCTCTTCTGCTTCTCTTTTCAGAATATAGTCTCCCTTTTGTTACGCTGACTCTTCTCATTCACAGAGTTAGACAGGAGTTTCTTTTTTATTATTATTATCATTTTTACATTAATTCACATGTGTATACATTGTTTGGGCCACCTCCCCCCCAACAGTCCCCAGACCCCCTCCCTCTGCTTCAGGGCAGAACCTTTTCCACCCTCTTGTTATCTGATTTAAGAAAAAACATAAGAGACAATAAGAAAGACAGGGTTTTTGTTAGTTTGAGATAAAGATAGCTATACAGAGAGATTCCTAGCATTGCTTCCAAGCACTTGTGTATTACAACCCACATTGGTTCATCTCTACCAGACCTCTTAGTGACTTCCTAGTCCCCTTCCCATGGTGGCCTCTGTCAGTTTAATATTACTATATTTGCTCCTCTACAGTGAGCACATCAACTGCATTCAAGTTTTAGATTTCCTTCCCTTTCCCTGTTCCTCCCGTGCATGTCCTCCCCTTAGTGTGTGGCCCATGTCAATAATATTACTGCATTTGTTTTAGGTCTATAATCCACATATGAGGGAGACATGTGATTTTTGGCCTTCTGAGCCTGGCTAACTTTGCCTAAGATGATGTTCTCTAGTTCTATCCATTTACTTGTGAATAGCAAAATTTCATTCTTTCTGACTGAATAAAATTCCATTGTGTATAAATACCACATCTTCTTAAGCCATTCATTGGTAGTGGGGCATCTTGACTCTTTCCATAGCTTGGCTATTGTGAATAGTGCTACAATAAACATGGGTGTGCAGGTGCCTTTGTAATAACCTGAGTTGCATTCCTTCAGGTACATCCCTAGGAGTATTATTGCTGGATCATAGGGCAGATCTATGTTTAGTTTTTTAAGGAGCCTCCATAATGTTTTCCAAAGTGGTTGTACTAGCTTACATTCCTATCAGCAGTGTATGAGGGTTCCTTTTTCCCCGCATCCTCACCAACATTTGTTATATGTGGTGTTCTTGATAATAGCTATTCTAACATGGGTGAGGTGGAATATTAACCTGCTTTTGATTTGCATTTCCTTTGTGGCCAGGGGTGGTGAGCATTTTGTCTTGTGTTTTTTGGTCATTGGACTTCTTCCTTTGAAAATGTTCCATTTAGTTGAGTTGCCCACTTCTTTACTGGTTCATTGATTTTGGGGATTTTAGTTTTTTGAGTGCCTTGTATATTCTGGTTATTAGTCCTTTGTCTGATGGATAGCTAGCAAATATTTTCTCCCACTCTGTGGGTGGTCTCTTCAATTTAGAGACCATTTCTTTTGTTGTGAAGAAGCTTTTTAATTCCATGTAGTCCCTTTTGGCCATCTTTTCTCAGGTGCTGGGCTGATGGAGTTCTACTGAGGAAATCCTTACCTATTCCTATTGTTCCCAGTGTATTCTTTGCTCTTTCGTATACTAACTGCAAGGTTTAGGGTCTGATATTAAGGTCCTTCATCCACTTTGAGTTGATACTACTAGCACAGGGTGACAGGCATGTATCTGTTTCAGTTTTCTGCAAGCAGATAGCCATTTTTCCCAGCAACATTTGTTGAAGAGGCTGGCTTTTCTCCATCACATGTTTTTGGCACCTTTGTCAAAAAATAAGGTGGGCATAGCTGTGCGGATTTATATCCAGGTTCTTTATTCTGCTCTACTGTTCTTCATATCTATTTTTGTGCCGGTACCATGCTGTTTTTATTGCTATGGCTCTGTAGCATAGTTTGAAGTAGGGTTTTGTGATACCTCCAGCATTGCTCTTTTTGCTCAGCATTGCCTTGGCTATTTGTGGTATTTTGTGTTTCCAAATGAACTTTAAGGTAGATGTTTCAATCTCTGTGATGAATGTCACTGGGATTGTAATGGGAATTGTTTTGAACATGTAGATTGATTTTGGTAGTATAGCCATTTTTACTATGTTGATTCTACCAATCCATGAGCATGGGAGATCTTTCCACCTTCTCCAGTCTTCTTTGATCTCTTTCTTCAGTGGTTTGTAGTTCCCCTTGAAGAGGTCATTTACATCCTTTGTTAAATTTATTCCTAGATATTTGAATTTCTTTGAGGCTATTGTAAATGGAATTGTTTTCATATATTCTTTCTCAATTTGTTCATTGCTGGTGTATAGAAAGACGATTTTTGTAAGTTGATTTTGTATCCTGCTACATTGCTGCAGCTGTTTATGGTGTCTAGAAGTTTTTGAGTGGAGTTTTTTGGGTCTTTGAGGAATGGGATCATGTTGTCTGCAAATAAGGATACTTTAATTATTTCTTCACCTATTTGTATTCCTTTTATTTCAGAAGTTTCTGATCTGCCATATTGCTCTGCCTGCATAATTTTTTAAAATCTCAGTGTTCTTTAATCATACTCTTTGAATTGATAGACTCAAATTCAACCAATCATTTGTTTTTTTCTCTTATTTGTATAAGTTTCAAGTATTATTTCTAGTTTGAGATTTATGTCTTAGTAAACAATCACTATTTAGACCTACATCACTACTATGATTAAGTTTAATTCATGTCGCAAATATTAACCATCAACTATTTGTTAAA
The DNA here is from genome assembly GCF_047511655.1 of Castor canadensis. Classification (NCBI taxonomy): domain Eukaryota; kingdom Metazoa; phylum Chordata; class Mammalia; order Rodentia; family Castoridae; genus Castor; species Castor canadensis. The sequence goes on along the minus strand of NC_133394.1, from coordinate 34,549,890 downwards.
AACAGATAACAAAAATATAAGTAAAGTAGATTTCTGTCTAATGAGATGTATTTTCATGACTTTAGCAAAATTCCTCATTTAGACAGCACCCTGCTATTCATTGTTTTCCAGTGTCAGAGAAAATTAGAGATTATCTTTCATCTTCTCAGAGCCTAATGTATATTTTTAGTCCAGTAGATTTCTTTTCCAGTCAGGACATATAAATCTTTACCCAGTAATTAAATCATGGAGCTTGTTAATAACATCTAGTTCTATAGGCACTGTAGGGTGATTATGCTGTAAAACTGGTGATGAGGACAGGGGTCTTGCTATTCTGTTGGTGCAGTATGGCATGCAAGGTACAGCTGATCCCAAAGGCTTTCTCTTTTTGTTTGGATTGTTATCCAAGCATGACATCCCAGGTGATAGAGGGAAATATTAGTCTACAATCATACCTAGGAGAGGATGAAGGTACGTGGACCCTATAACACAAAAATTTCACTTTAAGATTTGCATTCTTGCGTATATAACAAGAGAACCTGCATGTATGAAGGTGTTGCTCCAGCCATTATTTGTATTCATGAAAAGTTGGAGAGACTTCAAATGTCCAATACACATGCATACACAAATGCACATGCACAGTATAAAATTCTATTCTGTTAATACTGGAAAATGAATAGCCTACATCAAAACACATAATTAACTGTAAATCTGACTACAGAGTGGCAAAAGTGTAATCCAAAGATATCACATGTACAAATTTTAAATGTACACAATGGAAGTACGGTAATTATAAAATTTAGATAGAAGATATATAGATAGATAGATAGATAGATAGATAGATAGATAGATAGATATAGATATAGATATAGATATAGATATAGATATAGATATAGATATAGATATAGATATAGATACAGATATAGATATAGACATACATTCAAAAGATACTAGCCTGCCTGGTCAGAGGACACCAGATGACAAACTGGTACACAAAAATAAACTACATTGAGACAATACCCAGTGGTTTTCATGACATTCCTAATTTCCTCCATGCCTTGTCAAACAATATGAAGTAGACAATGTGCCATAGATGCTCTCACATATATTGCTGCATTTTATCCATATGTCTACTTTTGAAATTACTGTCAAATTCTGTAGATCAGGGGACTGAGACACGAATACCAAGAGCTGAACTAGAGGTTAAACAGGAAAGGGAAGGGAAGGGGATAGAAGAAGAGGGGAAAAAAGTGGAGGAGAGAGGAAGGAAGAGGAAGCAGGGTAGGGAAGAAAGAAAGAAAGAAGAAATTCCCTACAATGTATTTCAGTAAAAGTAAAGTTTAAAATACTCAGAAGGCCAGGTGTCAGTGGCTCACACTTGTAATCCTAGCTACTAGGAAAGCTAAGATGGGAAGGATCCCAGTTCCAGGCCACCCTGGGCCAAAAAAAAAAAAGAGGAGGGGTGTGGTGGTACATGCCTTTCATCCCAGAAATGACAGGAAGCTTAAAATAAGAGGATCAAAATCCAGGCAGCCTATGCAAAAAGTGAGACCCTAAATCCAAAATAACCAGAGCAAAAAGGGGCTGGAAGTATGGCTGAAGTTGTAGAGCACTTGCCTAGCAAGCATGGAGTCTTGAGCTCAAATCCCAGTACCACCAAAAAGAAAAATACATATAAAATATTATATATATATATATATATATATATATATATATATATATAAAGAGAGAGAGAGAGAGAATAAAATAAAAAGAAACTCATGTAATATAAGGCTGACAAAAATTTTTTTCCATCTCCAAATCCATTGTTACAAATGGATAACTTAATCATGCCTCTCCTTACAGAATTTGTAGGAACTACCCTAATGCAAACAATACTTTTGATTCTATTTCAAGAATTTATATGGTCTTTTCTATGTTTTTAAACTGAAAACAGCAGGTGAATAAACATAACCGAAAAAGAATATACATGATTTTTCATAAATTTTAACCAACATTCAGTTAAGAAGTAGGAAGAAAATGGAACATATACCATTCCAATGAGAATTTTATTCGTGCATCTTATGTTTGACATTCTAGTCTTATGAGGAAATGTAATTTTGACATGTTTTTAAAACAAAAGACTGTTTATAAAGCTTGTATTTTGTTGACTGCTATTCTCAAGAGGCAAAATGCAGTGGAGACTGCAAGTCTGAGTGACTGAAGGTCATTCAGGAATTCAGTTGTTTGGGCAACTCAAAAGAGATCTGAGGAGAAAATAAGTCATTCAGGGAATAAATTCTAAGTGACCCAGCAAAATAATATATGACTTGGGATAATTGGAAATATTTTTAATTATAGAGAATTTAACTACTCTACTGTTTGAGAGTTGGGCAAATATTTGTTCTCAATAGTTGAAAATAAAATACCCTGCATGATAAGAATAAATGGCAACTACTTTACCTCATTTTTCTGCAGTCCCTTGACCCTCCCCCCCCCAGTCAGAGGCAAGAGCCAGTAAATTCAATAAATGTAATTGAGACTTAAGTCACTCTCTAGATAGCAGAAAGTGGAGATTTTTCTAAAATTCTGGGAAGCATCAACATAGAACAGAGAAGAAGATTTATGGTCTTCTGTAAGATTACAGGACTTGACTCAAAACTTTGCTATTTGTAAAGTAGGTTTTCCACGTGTTATCTTGGCAGGGAGCATATGATTAAGATGAGACATCAAGATAGAATAAATGTATATGCCATAGAAAGAGTTAGACTAAAAAGTCAAGTTCAAAAAGCAGTTAACAAAAAAGAAAAACTGTTACATGATTCTTGAACTTGTTTAACCACATGAGCTGATGAAAAGGCCAGAGGGATTGGTGAGGATGAGGTTATTTGTTTGTTTGTTTTGCAGAAAATTCCTTGGAACTGCAATGACAATGCAGTAATAAAAAATAAAAATTGTAAAGTTTGAAAATGGTGTCTTTCTTAATATCTCTTATGTTTTCTTTTCAACAAAATTGGAAAACAAGATGGCAGAAACTGGAAGCAAGGTGGGGGTGGGGGGAGGGGGGCAGGGGGTGGAGGAAGAGATGACCCAAACAATGTATACACATATGAATAAATGTGAAAACAATCAGACAAAGAAAAAAAAATGGTAAAGTTTGGCCAAACACTGGTGGCCTGTAATCTTAGCAATTTGGAAGGTTGGGATCAGAGGATCGTGGTTTGAGGAAAGCCAAAGCAAAAATTTTGTGAGACCCCTCCACGCCACCATCTCAATAAAAAGCTAGAAGGCATGGTGCCTGTCATCTCAGGTACACAGGAGGTATAAATAGAAGGTTCAAGATACAGGCCAGCCTGGGCATAAACCGAGATCCTATTTAAAAAGTAGCAAAAACAAACAGGGCTGGGGGTATAGCAAAATTGGTAGAACACTTGTCTGGCAAGCTCAAGGTCCTGAGTTCAAATACAGTACTACCCCCCCTTCTGCACACAAATGGTAATGTTTGAGAGAATTTCAGATAAAAGCTACTCATAAATGGAGAAGGACTTTCACATAACCCGATAGAAAAGCTTCACAAAATAATCGGCTCAACTGTCCACTAGAATCAAAGCCTAGAGCCAACTTTGGTCCATATTGCCAAGATAAGAACTTTTATGCTCCTCTTTAATCCTCCATTCCCCTTCCTTTATGCTCAACCTACTCTTAAATGTAGCTGAGACAGAAAGAGTAACCAGTAATTGGGAAAGCAAATGAAGAAAAAAAGAAACAAACTTTCTCTTATCCCAACTGGCATAGAAAAAAATAATGATGAGTATCAAGTCATTATAGACAAGAAAATTAAATACTCTCTGATTTCCCATAAGTAAATGATAAACATGAGAACAGAATTCTTTACAGAATGCCAGATAAGTAGATCTATTTTAACTTTATCAATTTATATGTAATGAATTTTTCATTTTTCAAGTTATTATTTTAAAATCTATTTTATTTCCTCCACATTGATATTAAATCCTTACATATCAATCACCAGCTCTGTTAGAAAAGTAGTCTTACTCTCTGTGTGTCAAGAGTAACATGCATACAATGCTAACATCTGTGTCTTCCCTTCATCTAACAAACCCTGGAGGAGCCAGTAGTCCTGCAAAGGATTTGGAATGGGTTTATTGTGGAAAAGCTTTTACTAGCTCACAAGTCATACAGCAGTTAAAGATTTCTTGCGACAAGTCAAAGGAATAGTGTTTTGGTTCACTTGTTATGCTAAAACAAAATACCTGAGACTGGTTGATTCATAAATAATAAATATTTATTTTCCCACAGTCCTGGAGGCTAAGAAATTCAATTCCAAGGTATAATCAGGTTCTATGTCTGGTGAGAGTCAGGTCTTTCCTTCCAAGAGAGTGCCTTGAATACTTTATCCCTATGTGGCAGAAAAGGTTAAAAAGCCTCATGTTGCAGGAAACCTCTTTTATAAAGGCATTAATACCATTCATGAAGTTCTCATGACTTAAACACCTCTTAAAGGCCCCACTTCTTAGTCTAAAACATTAGCGATTAAGATTCAGTACATAAATTTGGGGGTGCAGTCAGACCATCTCAAAAGGATCTATTTTTCAATTAAAGGATAACAAACAGTGTTAAGTTGTAGAGTGGCTAGTCTTAATTGTCAGTTGGTTTGGATTCAGAAATGACTAGGAGATTAGTAAGGCACACTTCATGGTGTGTCTGTGAGGGAGTTTCCAGAAATGATTAAATGGTTTTGTTGGCTCTAACCTGATGAACAGACAAATCCCTCCATGGATTCATAATATGATAGCATTATTGGGAGGTGGTGCAAGGTAGAAGGTGGGGCCTAGTTGGAAGAAGTAAGTCACTGGGGCGTGTCCCTGGGGAAATCATTCCTGTGTTCCCTTTCTCTGTTTCTTATCCACCATGCGATGAACAGCCTCCCCGTGCACATGCTCCTGCCACCACAATAGTCTACCTCATCCCAGGACCAGAATCAATAAAGTCGAGGGCTATAGACTGAAATCACTGAGACTATGAGCCAAAATAAATCTTTCCTTATCTTAACTTGATCTCTCAAGGTATTTTGGTCACAGAGATGGAGAAAAAAAAAAAGAAAGAAAATTGGCTTCTAGATGTTGAATGTATGTGCTTGGTTCTGCCGGTTAGAGATAGGACTCCTCAGGCTGCAGAAAACCCCATGAAGGGATTAATAGGACTTCTAACACCTCTGACCATATTAACCTAAGTCTTCAGTGTAATTATCTAAGATGATTGCAAAAACTGCCTTCAACAAGGTGGAATTACCAAGCTTTATGATCTGGGTTCCAAGTAAAGATATTACTCTTGCGAATTATTATATAGTAAATAGGCATCACACATGAGCAGTCACACAGCAATCACTTAACAATAACCAAGCTGTAAACATGCCTAGTAATTAGAAGGCCTATGAGAGTTTGAGCATGGCAAACCAGAGTCTGCAAAGACAGAACCCAAACGAAGATGTTACATTAATGAAACAAATAATATTTTAAATAAAATCGTTTCTTATAACATTATTATTTATTAAATAAATAAGAAATAGAGGTACAGGATGTTTTTGTGTCCCATCCTGCAAGACAAGGCCGTTTAAAAAATATTCAACATTTTCTGAACAAATGTCTGCCATTGAAAAGCAGTTCCTGCAAGATATAAAGACAATCTTCTCTCTGGAGAATGAAGTAGAACCATTCCTTAGGGTCACAGACAACCAGAGCACCACATTATTCAGTTGACTGAGAGACCCTTCAGGAACATATCCCCAGTGACCTATTTCCTTCAACTTAGCTTCACCTCCTAAAGTTTCCACCACTAGCCAATAGTACCAGCAACTGGGGCCAAATGTCCACATGACCTTTGGTGGACATTTCAGAAGCAAACCATAACAATCTCTTAAATAAAAGGAATTCAGACATTGTAAAGAGAACATGTAGTTTGATCTTTTCTGATGATGATAAACATTATATATTATAAATACTTGATAAAGAAATGTGTTTTTTCCTCAAAGCATTTGTATTAACATATACTACTTGTATGGGGGGAAGTATATTGCATCTAAGAAGCATATTTTAACACGGATTAAAGCTGACACAGTGGTTCATATTTGGCATTACAACTACTTTGGAGGCTGAGATAGGAGGATAACAGCTTGAGCGAGGTCAGCCAAGACAAGAAGTTAACAAGACTCCATCTCAAACAAAAAGCAAGTGTTGGTGGCACATGCCTGGAATACCTGTACACTGAAGGCGTAGGTGAGAGTATCATGGTCCAAGGCCAGTGCTGTGAGAAACCCTATATGAAAAATATGTAAAGCAAAAAGGTCTGGAGGTGTGGTTCAAATGATAGAGCTCTTACCTACCAAGTGCCAGGCCAAAACAAAAAATGTACTTAAACACTCATTGTGTTCACATATCTTTTACTACAATTCATTGTTATAATTGTTCTATTTTTATTAGTTATTATTAATCTCCATGACTAATTTATAAACTAGACTTCATCATAGTTGTGCAAGCATAGAAAAATGTAGTATGCATAGGGTTCAGTAATCCATGTTTTCAGGTATCATAGTAAGTCTTGGACTACATCACTCTCAGATGGGAGGGGGACTACTACACTACTTAACCCAGCAATTCTACCTTTGAGTATTTGTCCAACCTATACACTAGGTCATGTGTGAAATGGCATATAATAATTATTCACATAGGCATTTTTTATAATATCAAATATTTCAGGAAAAATACCTATAATAGAGTCTGTTTTAGTAATTTATAGAACATTCATATATTATACTAAGCAGATATAAAATGGAATTCGTGTGCTCATATAGGTTTCTGAAGTTTTTTTTTTATTCATTTATTCATATGTGCATACATTGTTTGGGTCATTTCTCCTCCCTACATTCCGACCCCTCTCTCTCCCCCCCACCCCACTTCGCTTCCAGGCAGAATCTGTTTGGCCCTTAACTCTAATTTTGTTGAAGAGAAGACATAAGCAATAATAAGAAAGACAAAGCATGTTTGCTAGTTGAGATAGGATAGATATACAGAGAGATTCCTAGCATTGCTTCCATGTACAAATGTGTTACAACCCAAGTTGATTCATCTCTAACTGATCTTTACACTGGTTCCTGATCCCCTTCTCATGTTGACCTCTGTTGCTTTAAGATTTCTGTAATAGTTCCTCTGCAGTGGGGACATCAAACACTTTCATGTTTTGGGTTTCCTACCTATCCCCATACCTCCCTGTGTGCTCTTGCCTTATCATGTGACCCAAGTCCAACCACATTGCTGTATTTGCCCTAGATCTAAAGTCCACATATGAGGGAGAACATACGATTTTTGGTCTTCTGAACCTGGCTAACCTCACTCAGAATGATTTTCTATAGTTCCATCCATTTACTTGTAAATGACAAAATTTCATTCTTTTGTGTGGCCGAATAAAATTCCATTGTGTATAAATACCACATTTTCTTAATCCACTCATCAGTAGTGGGGCATCTTGGCTGTTTCCATAACTTGGCTATTGTGAATAATGCTGCAATAAACATGGGTGTGCAGGTGCCTCTGGAGTAACCTGTGTCTCTTTCCTTTGGGTATATCCCCAGGAGTGGGATTGCAGGATTATATGGCAGATTTATATTTAGATTTTTAAGAAGCCTCCAAATTTTTTTCCAGAGTGGTTACACTAGTTTGCATTCCCACCAGCAGTGTATAAGGATTCTTTTTTCTGAAGATATTTAAAATGAAGAAAACTAAATGCAAAATATTATATGTGATTTTTTGCTTAATTTTGCTTAAATTTTTTGCTTGTGGTGCACATGAAGAAATTCCAGATATAGCCCAGACTCTAAAATAAGAAAATAATTTCAAGGGTTATAGTGAAATGGGCATAAGAACTGGGTGAATGGTAGACAGGGAAGTGAAGGTTTTTCACTGTATTTATCAGTGAGGCACTCAGAAGGAAATACATAGTTAATTTGAATAAAATAAATTCAGGGATACATAATAAAGAAATTTTAACAATGATGTAGGAAAGGTGTAGTGAAACCAAAAGGAATAGTTGAGTACAACATCAGTAATTAATATAATTCCCCCTCATCATGAGGGTCGGGGGATGGAGCAGCCAGCAGAACCTAGAAGAAAGGAGCACTGTATAAGAGAGCAGCTGGAAAGAAGTATCTGTGAGCAACACAGAGAGCCTAAGGTGACCTCACAGACAGACAAATAAGTGCCCTAGCTCACATTCCTCTTCCTGCAGAACCTCTTTTATAGCTACCTAGAACACAGTGAGCAAGGAGAGCTGATTATGTAATTCATAGATGTCAGATTCTATGGACCTACTGCAGAGAATATGGAAGGGCAAAAGCAAGGTTATCCATTCTTACCCTTTATTCCTGTATAAAGATTGTATCAGTAATTCAAGGAACATGCAAAATCCCATTAATAACCACATTATTATTGGCAGCACTAATTTTGTCATATCCTCACCTCACACATCTTCATTGTTCTTAATTTAAGATGGAGAAGAAAAGGGAATAAAAGAGTTAAATAACATATATGTAAATGCTACTGCCACTGTAAACATACGTGATTATGGAAAGCTGTGCAGTTCTGCCATTCTTCTCATTTCCAAATCCCATACCAAGTACCTTGTCTCAGCATACTTTTTTTCTAAGTGGGATACTCATTCATTATGAGAGTCTACTCTTTGGCTTTGTCTTTATTTATTATGATGCAGTGTTTTATTGACTAAAACTGCTATGAAAAGAAGTAGAGTGAGGTACCCTAGTGAAACCTCAAGGTTCCAGAAATCTTTCTTTTTCCAATATATATTAGCCAACAAATTTCTCCCCAACAGTTGGGAACAAATTCTTGCATAGCCATACCTATGTGACTCTTAGCTCAATGGAAGAAGGATCTCAAAATAGCCAGGCATTCTGATCCTTCAAAACCATAATTTCCTTAAATTCTAGCTCCTCCACATCCACCATATTTAAAGAACATGAAATAACAAGAAATAAAATTTCTTAAAACCAGTTGTTAGATATCAATCTGAAAGTACCTACTTTAATGTCAAACCCTTCCTTCTGACTGTGGCATTGCTCTCCTGGTGTATGGCCTACTGGAGTAAGATACATGTCATAAATTTGCAACTTTTTTTCAGTATCACAGGCCTTCAGTCAGCCATTCCACCATTCTATCAAGCCCTCTGTTTTTTTGATTATGTGGTACATGGTAACCACAGTTTTATGAGCATAAGCCCATTGTTGCAATTCATATGTTGCAATATGTGTGCCTTATTCAAAAGAATGTTTGTACAGGATATAATGGCATTTTGCCAGTCCACAAATTGAGGTGCTGAGAGAAAAATTGAAATCAAGAAAGGCCAATGTAAACCTGAAAAAAATGCCTGTTTCCACGAGGAAAAGTGCTTCTCTCGCTAATGAGAAAAAGTCTAATATAATCAATGACTACTCCTCAGCAGTCACCTCTCAGAAATGGCCACACTTTGGGAATGTAGCATTGAACTCTGTTGTTGTCTATATGGTTAATCAACAATGACAGCAGTGAGATCAAATTTGGTGAGAAGTGTACTTGCTTGAGTCCATCTGTAACCTCTGTCCCTGCTGTTATGAACCATTTTGATCATGGCTCACTGTGCAATACTGGGGGAGCTAGAATGACTGATATTAAGAGGCAGTCATTAATTACTGATAACCTCCCTCGTTGTGGATAATTATGATGAACATAGGATACACAGATATTCATGTACTTTCCCATTATGAAGGGTGTGTTCATATGTTTTCCCATATCCTTTCTGGTCATTAACTTTCCAATTCTTTATACCATGTCACTAGCCAATTAAGCAAACAATAACCAATGCCCATTAGCCAATATAGAAATAAACTTCAAATCCTTTCTCCTTCCATAAAAATAGATAACCAAATGTCCTGGTCCTATTTACTTGAAAGATTATACTTCACCTCACTCTTTCATGGCCACTCCTCAAATGCAGAAGCTATACACTTCCACATAACAACAGCATACTGTACAGATTCCTCTATAAACCAGGCTCACTTTCCTTAACTGGAAACAGGGGACCCCCTATGAAGATATAAGTATGGGTTGAGAAAAAGGTAGGCAAAGAATATATTCATGAAGTTCATGCTCTAGACAGGTATAACCCAAGCATATAAACTACTTCCATTTTGCAATGGAATAGTGCTATACATTTTTATGTTTTAGTAGATCAGATAACTCCAAGTTCATAAGGGTACATGGTATTTCTTGTTCCCTGGTCAGGAGTTCTGTCTCTATCAAGACTCAGTAGCAATCCAGGATCTGCTTTTCAAATGGAGAATGGCTATTGGCAAAGTAAGCATAGTTTTACTCTAAAACCCTAAAGGCATGCAATGTTATCTTTCAGCACAACTGTTGACTTTATGTAGTATCTTATTTTTGTCTCAAGTACATCCAATAACATTGCCATCTGTTAGGACATAAGGAGTAAAGGCAGCATGCACTTCTGTGTAGAACTGCTGCAGAACCCTATCTACCTCCAGGTTGCACTCAAAACTAGCATAGCTCCTAGATGGACAGAAAATGGGTTGATAAAGTCCAGTATGTTCCATGTTAGCTCCAAAATCCAAAGAAGTCCATGAAGTGGTGTGCTTTATTATTGATGTAAAGCCTCCATTTTAGACCTTATCTTTATAAAAAAACACTATGATATGGCCCAGGAACCTCACTGATGGTGCAGACCACTGTTATTTTGAAAGCAATAATACCATCTAAGGCCATACTGCCCTGAACGCATACAATCTTGTCTGAAAGCAACAGTGCCCACCCTCTAGCATAGCTAAGTCTTCCTAAGGCATCTTTAGTGCTTGCCACTTTTCTCTGGATGATTAATTTGCCCACTACCTTTAGTGAAATAAGCATGTGTGGTATTTTGTTGGATACCAAGATGATCAAGGACCTGCTGTTTTATATTTCAGTATCAAGAGAAAACAGAGGTTTTGACATCATGGGGCAAGTCAGTTGAATTTTACTGTTGTCTCTGAAATATAAATGCAAATTTATGATTTAATCAATTGTTGGGGATTGACCAGAGAGTATCTGCCAAGTCAAAAGGTATATATCAAGTTCCAAGAACTGTGTTCATTTGCTCTAGTAAAATACCACATTTAAAATTTTAGCTGTGCTACTATGGTTACCAGACTATGTGTGTGATTATCTACTCTGGTTTTCCATAGAACATCTGAATTTTGAATTAAATGTTCAGTTAATGATAAAAACCATGGAATTAAGTGTAGGTAGAATATGATAAGAATCACTACTTGTGTATCTCAAGACTTTAATGGTGAACTAATCTCTTTTGTTTCCACAGGGATGCAGTATAACTTTTGATACAGTATTTGAAATGAGGAGTGTTGAAAACAATTGCAGGGATTTCTGCTTGGTCCTTCCTAATGTAGTGATTCTTACTCTGTAAGTCAGGGAACCACTGTGGTGATTTTGACATATATCAAATATAAGTATTTCAATAGTACACTCAGGGATTTGGAAAATAATAATAGGACAGGATTGTAGTCTGTCTTGACATACTATGAGATGGAATCAAACCAAAAGTTCATCTATCACTTTACCTGTGTAAAGTGATGAGCTGTGTCTAATAGCTCATATATACATTTGAGTTTTCCAAGACAAATAAAAATTGAGAATCAGTATCTCATAAGTCTTTGAAATTCTAGATTTTCCTTTTACCTGGTGCCTACTCACTTAGGTTCTATCTGAGGTCCCTCTCTGAGATTGTGGAAGAAGATTCATAGTGTAGAACTGGGGCCACATTGCCACATTTCAGAGGTCCCTCTCTCTCTCTTCTCTCTCTCTCTCATCAAGACTGAATGGATCTGTGGATCTGTGAAAGGGCATCATTCTGGAAATAGAACACAAGCTACAGAACAGAATCCTTCCACAGTGAAGCAAACTAGGTTTCTACAGCAGAACTACAAGTTCTTTTGCAGGTATACCTTGTTAGGTTTTCAATATTTTATTTCAAAAGAATATATAATAAATATTTTGATTACAAAATGATCTATTAGCTTAGTTCACAGAATTCTCTGAGTGAAGAACACATAAATTTGATCTCTGGCTTATTATGATAATGGGGCCCACACAGACAGCCTTAAATGATTATGCATTGAATATAGTGTCTAATACTTTCTGAACCATGTATTCCCACTGAAAAAACGAGAAATCAAGAAACTTAACTCTAATGGAGTATATCCACCTTTGTCCTTGGCCTATAGAGGTTTGCCACCATGAACTACTTTAAATTGTTGGTAATTTCCTAACCAAAGTGGGTGTTTTGTTTATTTGTTTGCTTTTTTCTAGTTCGTTGGGGGTTATTTTGGGGGGATGGTACTGAAAACTCAGGGCTTCACACTTGCTAAGCAGGTGCTCTACCACTTGAGCCTTGAGTCACGCCCCCAGCCCTTTTTTTACTGTGGTTCTTTTGGAGATAGGGTATTGATTTTTACTCAGGCCAGCTTGTACCACAGGCTGTCATAGCTGGGATGACAGGTGCATGCCACCTTGCCCAGGTTTTTTCCAGGCTGGCATCAAACTGCAATTCTCCCAGTCTTAGCCTCCTGCATATCTGGGATGACAGACGTGAGCCATAGTACCCAGCTTTTCATTGAGATGGAATCTCATGGACTTTTCTGGCACAATGTGGTTTTTCATATTTGGCAAAAGTAGAGTCCTCCAGACCCTCACAAGAGTTGTGATTGAGAGAGGTGGGTGCTTAAGAATCTGCACATATAAACCCATAACCACACTGCAGATTTTTGATGCTGGGGCTGTTTCCTCCACAGACTGCAATACCATGGCAAAGAAGTGCTTGAGCAGTGTAATTCTACTGATATGGTGTATCTAAAGTGGTCACTTTAATAGAAACAGAAAGTAGAATGATGTTGACCAGGAACTGGGATAAAGGGAGAGATCTATACAGTTTACTGGGAGTAGAGTTTTAGTTTTGCAAAATGAAAAGGTTCTGGAGATCTGTTTCACAACAGTGTAAATATATTTACTACTACCGGACTGCACAGTATTAAATTGGTAATTTAATTGATAACTAAACCTTATTACCACTCCCAGATATTTTAAGCAATGCAATACATTCCAAATCCAGAGTGGGCATATTCTGATCCATGAGTTTGACATAATCAAGACTTATTTTTCAAATGCTTAGGTTTAATTCTCCTATATATGTTGCCTGGGCTCTTTTTGATAAAGATTGATGATACCCTTTATTTTTTGGTGTATAGTTTATCATTCCTAAAGCAGATTGCATACCTCCTGTTCTAGGCTACCTCATAATCTAGCTCTTCTACTTGTCCTGGAGACAATGAGAATTGATGAAGTTAGGCCAAAAAGAGAATTTGCATCAGCTTGTTAGAAATACCCCACTTGTCAGGGAGTCATCAAAAGATTTTTCAGTTGTGGAGAGCTGGTCCTCTCAGATGATAAGAACAGCCTTTCTCTGCCTACATAGATGTACCCACGCTTATCCTGCAGAGTCCTTTTAACTTCCCACAAGTTAAAAAAATTTGCTTTAGCTTTTAAAACAATATTTAGTTGCTGGTACAACTCTGTAGTCCTTAGGATCATAATATAGACCTTGGCCTTGAATCTGAGCCATATATCCCCTCTATCTACAGATAAGGAGAGATAGTTTCAGACCTCCAGAGGGGACTTGATAGTGTTCATATTTGTTCCCAAATGTATATTCATAGCTCTCAATATTTCTTTTTCTTACTTACATATCTAGGAATATAAGCAGCCAGATGGCTTTTCCATCTCTACCACTCCTATCATCATTATAGAAAAGAAGTGCTACAATTCCTAATTCCTCACTACTTAATTTGTGATCTCACATGGGTTTCATTAACATTAACTAATAACTTGTTGGAAATGCAGCCTCTTGGAGCCATCACAGACATTTTAACAAGAACCTACAGTGGTTTGTATATATGTTAAAGTTTGAGAAGGACAGTTTTAATAACCATAATACTACTACATATCATAGATTTCTCTGTGACTAATTTTCCCCTGGCAGCAAAGTTACCTCAATATTTCTTTATTTTATGGACAATTCATCTTAATACCATTTTGAAAATCTGGTTTCTGGGATGATTTCTGGTACCAATTACTTTACCAATCAGGGCCTTGGCAGGAAATAGAACATACAGAAAGTATGACAAGTTCAGGATGGTAACAAAGGAACAATTTTCAAAGTGTGAGCAATAAAAGAACAATGTATTTAGAAGTTGTCAAAGAACACACACACATGCATGGGCCAGAGAGTCATATCCTATCAGAATTTAATCTTGTTTACATTCTAAATGTGTCATGAAATTTTTGTTTATCTATTTATTTTATTGACCTATGCTTCTACTTTGTTTCTGGAATTGAAATAGGAAAACACACAAAATCAAGATGAAGTTAATGCAAAGGAGAAAATAGACTAGAAAAGTGAAGAAGTAAGAAATGAGTAAATAAGACCATTAAAAAAATTGTACTACATTCATGGGACCAAAGATGGCTATGCACTTCTTGCAATGAACCAGGAAATTTGTATAAAAGTAAATCTTCAGGAGTAATAACTTTACATACTTAAATACAGGAATAAATATATCTTCCTCCAACAGAGAACACTAGGTAACTATGTTACCTTTTTAGCATTCAAATACTTTGTCAAATACTTAGCAAGTCAAAAAACTAATGATAAAAAATGTAAATATAGACTCATAGTCCCTTATCTTAAATTTTTAGAGCAACATGTGCTTTGCAATTTAAAATTTTTCCAATTTAAAAAAGTTAATACAGGGCACATAGCATATATTAGATAAAATTCCAGTGAGGATTTAAGGCAATAGCCCATATTCAAACATATTAATGTATCTGCAGGAAAATTTATGAATATTCACATGAAGTGGGATAAATAAAGACTATGAATATCTTCATTTTAATCCAGAATAAATTTCAACACAAAATGAATTTGTGCTGAACATGAAATAATTCCTAAGTTTTTTTGTTTTGCTTTTTAGAGAAGAGTGAGCCTTTGAATTTTACAATTGTGATTAAGGGATTGTGACTCTAAATCACTTTATCTTACTGACCTAAGTTATATTACATTTCTTGATAATTTATTTGGGAAAGCAGTATAGAAAATAATTCCAGATATTTCAAATAACCCCAGTAAACAGTATTTTTACATTGTGGAAATAAGATAGTCATCCTTCTAATAATAATCAACAGAGAAAACCTTCCCAGGTAATGGGTCAAAACTTAACAGCTCATACACCTGACTATAAGAAACTCTTGTTACCAAGGACAGGTACAGTGGCTTGAGCCTATAATCTTCACTATGTGGGAGGCAGAGATCAGAAGGATCACCATGCAAGATCAGCCCAGGCAAAAAGTTACTGAGAGTCCCATCTCAACCAATAAAATCTGGGTATGGTAGCACATGCCTGTCATCCCAAGTGTGTGTGAAGCATAAATAGGAGGATCATGGTCCAGACTAACAGGGAATAAAGGAAAATCCTATCTCAAAAACAACCAAAGCAAAAGGAACTGGGGACATGGCTCAAGTGGTAGAGTTTCAACTTAGCAAGCACAAAGCAATGAATTCAATCTTCAGTGCCATTAACAAAAGAAAGAAATCTTTATTGCCCATATTCTGTTAGTGTAGATTGTGTGAAGGTATAGAAGGACAAAGACTGTTTTTTAGACATCCAGACACAAAGGAGATAATCTGGACCTGATACAGTGATTACTCTGTGTTACTAGTTCCCCTGGACTTGAGCTAGATAGTGACATGATGTAACCTTTGGTTTTCTCCCACAGAGAGGGTCATATATTTTCTATGTGGGAAAGGAATGGAACTATTCTGGTATCACATGAGAAACAAAAGAAGTGCCTATCAAACATTTGTTGTAACAATGTCCCGAAATGCTGAGCCTCAACATGAACTAGAGACATTATTAGATTTTACAATGACATTTGAAAAAGAGATAGAGTTGTATGATTTATGCTGAGTGGAATTTGAAAATTGCTATGGGCCAATAACCATTGTGAATCTCTCATTCTTTCTATATCTAAATGGAAACTTTATGGCACTAAACCACAGAGGTTATGGCATTGGTCTACTGTGTCAATCATAAAAAGCAAGGCAAAGGTTCCAGGAAAACTCTGAGAGGGCAGAAATAGCATTTCCTTTAGCAATAAAAGGTGGTGGCATGAAAATAAAAGTCAAGCATCAGCAAAGTGGCAGAAGTCTCCTTGTTTTTTCTCCTTTCATGGACACACCATATAACCATTTATACATTGATCAGTTCCCTATGAGAAAAAGTCAGAATCTAGTTGAGAGTCTCTTACACCACAGGCAACTGAGAACATATCCATATCAAAACAGATGGGGAAAGCTGAGGCATACTTGGACATAACCCCTCTCCCTCTATACACACACACACACAGACACACACACACACACACACACCCCTTAGACATTGTAACTTACAGTTGGGAAGGAATCCCCAACTCCCAGCTTTTCCTTGAGAGTTTGGCTCTGAAATCAATCACTAATTCTGGGAATGTATGGTATTAGGTGTTCATGGGCTCCCTAGATCAAAGAATGAAAATGCCATATTAAACAAACATGTAAGTGTTTCCAAGGGCTATAGCCCCTGAGGTTAGTGCAGAGAGAATGGGCTAAAGCACACAGTTTCCAGTTTCTCCCTGGAATTGGAGTGTCTACATACTTTCCCCAGCTGCTGCCTTAGGGTTGAGTTTCTAACTAGCATAATCTGGGAGGCAACAGATGAGATAAACAATAGACCTCTGGGAGCCTGGATGGAATGTGAGTACTTCCCATTTCTTATCTCTCAGGAAAGTCCAGCAATAAGTCCAGTTCTACAGATTTCCTCTGGAATGGGTTTGTGTACATACGAAGGGCCCACCTTTTACAACTCACACTGAGGGACTACCTCATTAATCATTTAGCTATGAGAATTGATAAGATTCTTCATTCCCAAGGCCCCCAAGACTATATAGAATAAATAGGTGACTTTTCAACAGATACACTTCTAGTATGTATCTATTTACCCAGACTTGGAGTATAGGATCTGAATAAGAATTCTAGCATCCTATCCCTGGCTTAGTTCAGAGTGAATGGAAAGCAAACTAGCTCTCACCTCCAATCCATTTCAAGGAAGGAGAACTAGAATACACATCTAAAATCTCAACTTGGCCAGTTAAATCTTAAGGCACTGGTTTCTATCTCACCTGTCTCAAGGTACTGAGAGAATCTGGAAAATTCTAATCTATAGGGAGCTACTAAGAACAAAGACAGTGGTTTGAACCAGCACAAATGTTTGAGAGGAACGTAGAATCTCTGGCCAGGCTAATTAGTGAGGTCCCTGTCCTGCACAAAGCCAATTTGACCAAACTGCAAAAGGTGGCTGCCTTATCTAATAAACACAACATAGAGTGTGAAAACAATAATCTCAAAAAAGAATGGAGAAACAGGGAAACATGTTCTGATTAAAAAACAAGATTAGTCTCTAGAAACTGATCTCTATGAAAGAAAGATATCCAATTCACCCAAGAAAGAATTCAAAATGGATCAAAGACCTTAATGTAAGACCTGAAAATTTGAAAATACTAGAGGAAAAATATAGGGAAAACACTTCAAGATATATACACAGGAAAGGATTTTCTGAACAGGACTCCAATAGTTCAGGAAGTAAGAGCAGGAATTGACAAATTGGATTATATCAAATTAAAAAGCTGCACAGTAAAAGAAACAACACAGTGAAGAAGCAGTCAGAGAAAGGGCCAGATATTCATCTGATAGGGGATTAGTATCTAGAATATATAAAGAACTTAAACACTAAAACAATAAAGAATCCAATCGGGCCCTGAGTTCAAACCCCAATGCCACCAAAAAAAAATTCCAATCAATAATTGGGCAAATGAACTGAATAGATACTTTTCAAATGAAGAAATATAAATGGACAAAAAATACATGAAAAAATGATAAATGCCCTTAGCCGTTAATCAAAACTACATTGAGATCCTACCTTACCCCAGTCAGAATGGGTATCATCAAGAAAATGCTGATGAGGATGCAAGAGTTGGGTGGAAGAACTCTCATTCACTGCTGGTAGGAATGTAAATTAGTGCAGCCACTATGGAAATCAGTATGGAGGTTCCTCAAAAATTTAAAAATAGAACTTCCATACTATCCAGCTATTTCTGGGTTTATACCCATAAAAGTCAAAGTCTACTTACTATAGATATACCTGTATACCCATGTTTATCACACCATGCTTCACATTATCTATATACTAGAATCAGCCTATGTGCTCATCGGAGGATGAAAGGATAAATAAAATTTGAATTTTTTTATTCAGCCATTAAGCAGAAATAAATTATGTCATATTCTAGAAAATTAAGGGACCTAGAGATCATCATGTTAAGTAAAATAAGCCAATCTCACAAAGACAAGAATCACCTGTATTCTCTCATTTGTAAAAGCTAAGAGGAAACAAGACTAAACAAAACCAGTCATGAAAGCAAAGGAGAGACTACTAAGGAGGCGGAACAGGAAGGGAAAATGGGCAGGGATGGTGGTGAGGATAAGAAAGAGTAATAGAGGAGTGAATATAATCAACGTACATCATATGCAATGATGAAAATGTCATTTAAAGATCTAATTAGCTTTAGCAATTCATAAGTTGGACACCATCCCATCTAAAACTAGAAGAGGCTACTACATTAGACATGGCAGAATAGTTGTCTATTGCAAGGTAGCTTGACTAGGAACAAGAAAACAAAAATCACAAAAAAAAGTGATTGGTTGACACCTGGTTAGTCCAGGTTACTTTCCTGGAAGTACAGGGTACTTCCTTATCATACTGACACAGGTTGGTTTGTCATTTGTCAATTGATTGCTGTGAATCTTCTATTTTTAAGAAAAATATGAGGATTGTCCTGCTACCTTTTTGTTTCATTTTGATGGCACTTAACATGAATAACTATACTTTGGGTTGGTCTTTTGAGGCCAGTGCAGACTCATAGTCCAAAACACCTCCTGTCATTTATGTACCTTCACCACACAAGGTAAGATGAAAGTTTTAAATATAAAGCAAAAAAATAAATACTAATACAGAATATATCTTCATGACTTCAAGCTAGAGAAAAATTTCTTACATAAAGACAAAAAGTACTCACCACAAAGGAGAAAGTTTGGTAACTGTGATAGTTAATCCTGATATCAACTTGATTAGATTGAGAAGTAAGTAGGAGATTAGCAAAGCACATGTATGGGTGTATCTGTGAGACTGTATCCTGAGAAGATCAACTAAGGGAGAAAGACTCACTGACTGTGGCAGCACTGTCACAACTGCTGTGAGTCAACATAATAAAGGGAGGGGGAGGAGACAGCATGCAAGTGCAGATATGATCTCTCTCTGCTTCCTAGCAGACATGCTGTGAGCTTCTTTCCATGCCATTCCTTCCCTGCCATGATAGATTAAAACCTCTAAAGCTGTGAATAAAAATAAATCATTCTTCTATTAAGTTGTTTATATCAGTTATCTTGTCACAGACATAAAAAAAATAACAATACAGAAAATTGGTGCCAGAGAAGTGCAATTGTTGTTGTGACTAAACCTGACTGGGTAGTTGTAAGGCATTTGGAACTGGTTTATGGGAGGAATTTAGAAGAATTTGCAGGTATGGCCTAGAGAAGCCTAAATGCTGAAAGCAGAGCTTAAGAAGTGATTCTGGCAGGAACTCAGACAATCAAAAAGCTGATAGAAGTATGGACAGAAAAGATTGTGCTTATGAGGTATCATATAGAAAAAAATGACCCTACTGGGACTAGAGACTACTGATGTTATATTCCAGTGAAGAACTTGGTCCACTTTTTTCCATATTCTGAGTCTTTATGAGAGGCTAAACTTAGAGGTGATAGACTAATTAATTTGGTGGAGGAAACTTAAAGGCAACCAAGCATTTAAACTATGATATGATTATTTCTAGTTTCTTTTAGTCAAATTTACAGTGAGAATTGTGGGCACAAAGCTGAGTAAAAAAGTTTGAAAACTTGCAGTTTGCTCAGAAAAGAAGCATATATAAAATTGGGCCAAGGAAAGTATGACTGCTGAAGATGTTGGGGCTATGAAAAAGAAGATAGGACTTTTCATAAGGACTATAGGAAAGATAACTTGAAGGTATCCCAGGAATTAGCCAGATATCACTCATTGCAGCCTTAAGAGAATAAATACATTTGAAACAATTTCCTTTGAGAAGAGAGTGAAGAGAGAGAAGATAGCAGGGCATCTGCTCTCAAAGCGCCCCCTGGGGAAATGTTCTTCCATGTTTGAGCACTCAGAGACTGCTGTAGCCAGGGTGCAAGAGAGCCTGGCTAGTGCTGAAGCTGGTGACAGTCCTTGGTGACATCCACATGGTGCTGCTTTTGCAGACATGTAGAAATCAAGAGTTGAGATGCCATGGAGGCTTCCATCCAGATTTCAAAAGGAAGTCTAGAAGGCTAAGCAGTGTGTAGCAGTTAGAGTATGCGCTGACATGGCAGCATATGAAGGTGTGAGGGTGAAGCCAAAGGCACAATGGAGACCCCAGGAAGTTAGAGATGCCAGGGAAGTGAAACATCTGCCAAGAAAAGCCACAGGCAATAAGTGGAACCAGTCCAAGAGACTATGTAGTTACAAAAAAAAAGGCTACTGGGGCAGGGCTGCTTGAGTCCATTGGTGTTCACATCATAACACCACATGTCCCAGATAGTGGACATGGGTCTATAAGTGTAGTGTTTGCCTTGCTGAGTTTCAGTCTTGCTTTGGTCCTCTCCCTCCTTATTATGCCTCAATTTCTTTTTTTACTTTTTAAGCAAATGAGAAAGACTCAGTTTACCAAATTTTTTTTTTAAGTACTGGGGCTTGAACTCAGGGCCTACACCTTGAGTCACTCCACCAGTCCTTTCTTTGTGATGGGCTTTTTTAAGGTAGGGTCTTACAAACTATTTGCCTGAGCTGACTTCGAACAGTGATCCTCCTGATCTCTGCCTCCTGAGTAGCAAGGATTACAGGCTAACTAAAAGCAGAGAAAAATGAGCCACACCTCAGCTTCTGCCTCCTTGAGGACACCTTTATTCCCAAAAAAGTAATCAAATGGGTCTTCAAAAAAGTCAAATGAAAATGGGTCCCTTCCACCACAAAATTTCCTGAAAACATCATCTAGTTCCAGCTAAACTCATACAGACTATCAAAATGACTTACACCTCCTCTTCCACCATTTCATACTTCTTTGCCGTATTTGTCACAGATGTCACATTTTTTAGCATCTGATAACACTTCCTAGGCCTCAGCTACTTGTTTGAATTTTCTCTCTGCTGCTTTTTTACTCTCAGGGTTTTTATCTGGATGCGACTTTAGAATCAGTTTCCAGTAGGTCTTTTTGATATTCTCACATGGGGAATGTCTCTGCTCTCCTGGAACTTCATAATAATCCATGTTTCAACAGATTGTTGGAACAAGTCTGAGAATGAGTACAGTTGGCTGGAAGGAGGGAGGCAGGTGACTAGACTCCCCAAGGCCCACTGTGTCTTGGAAGAATGTACTTATTTTTCTTTTACAGAGGTTTATAGCTAAGAGGTTGCCTCCAGTTTCAGAAGAGACTGAACTTGAGATTGTTGAACAATGCTGGAACTGTTAAGACTGTGGAAACTCTAGGAGCTGGACTGAATGCATTTTGTATTGCAAGATGAACAGCAGCCTTTTGGGGACAAGAGTAGAAGAACATGGCTTGAATATAGAATGTTCCCTCACAGGCTAAGATATTGGGGGCTTGGTTTCCAAGTGATGTTTCTTTGGGAAATGATTGTATCTTGAGGACTTTGACCTAATGGATTAATCTCTAGATGGATTCATAACATGAGGGCATTATTGGGAGGTAGTGAAAAGTAGGAATTAGGGCCTACCTAGAAGAAATAGGTCCCTCGGAAAGTGCTCCTGAGTTGCTATACCTTGCCCTCGCCCCTTCCTGAATTTCCTTTACTCTGTTCCCTGGTTGCCATGATGTGAATGGACTGACCCCTCTGAAACCATGAGCCAAAAGAAACTGTTCCTTAAGTTGTTTCTCTCAGGTTGATCATGGTGGCAAAAAAAAAAAAAAAAAGCCTAATATAATAATTTAGATTAAATTAAATTTATCTTAATTAAAATTAAGAACTTCATTCTTCAAAAGACTTGATTTTTTTTTTCTTTTTGGCAGTGCTGGGGTTTGAACTCAGGACCTCATGCTTGCTAGGCAGCTGCTCTACCACTTGAGCCACTTCACTAGCCCAACTAAATAGAATAATAAGTCAATAAAAGTAGGAAAACATATGTATAAATATATATATCCCACAGTTAGTTATATCTGAAATAGATAAAAACCAAACAAACAAGGCAAATATTGAACAAAAAAATAGGGAAAGAATATGAACAAGTAATTCATAAAAGGGGAAATCTGAATTGCTATCAATATATAAATACATTCAATTTTACTATTAGTAGATAATGCAGATTAAAAAAACATGATGGCACTTCGAGTTTCAATTATAATGTGATAATATTTACCTATATTTTAAAGATATATTATATACCTATTTATTACTATTATTGAACCTATTATAAGAGACCACCAATAGCCAAGGCAATACTCAGTCAAAAGAACAACGCTGGAGGTATCACGATACCCGACTTCAAACTATATTACAAAGCAATAACAATAAAAACAACATGGTACTGGCAAAAAAACAGACATGAAGACCAGTGGAACAGAATAGAAGACCCAGATATGAAGCCACACAACTATAACCAACTTGTCTTTGACAAAGGCACTAAAAATATACAATGGAGAAAAGACAGCCTCTTCAACAAAAACTGCTGGGAAAACTGGTTAGCAGTCTGCAAAAAACTGAAACTAGATCCATATATATCACCCTATACCAAGATTAACTCAAAATGGATCAAGGATCTTAATATCAGACCACAAACTCTAAAGTTGGTACAGAAAAGAGTAGGAAATACTCTGAAATTAATAGTTAAAGACAAGAACTTTCTCAATGGAACCCCAGCAGCACAGCAACTAAGAGACAGCATAGATAAATGAGACTTCATAAAACTAAAAAGCTTCTGTTCATCAAAAGAAATGGTCTCTAAACTGAAGAGAACACCCTCAGAGTAGGAGAAAATATTTGCCAGCTACACATCAGACAAAGGACTGATAACCAGAATATATAGGGAACTTAAGAAACTAAATTCTCCCAAAACTAATGAACCAATAAAGAAATGGGCAAGTGAACTAAACAGAACTTTCTCAAAAGAAGAAATTCAAATGGCCAAAAAACACATGAAAAAATGCTCACCATCTCTAGCAATAAAGGGAATGCAAATTAAAACCACGCTAAGATTCCACCTCACCCCTATTAGAATAGCCATCATTTGCAACACCACTAACAACAGGTGTTGGCGAGGATGCAGGGAAAAAGGAACCCTCTTACACTGTTGGTGGGAATGTAAACTAGTACAACCACTCTGGAAAAAAATTTGGAGGCTACTTAAAAATATAAACATTGATATACCATATGATCCAGCAATACCACTCTTGGGGATATACCCAAAGGAATGTGACACAGGTTATTCCAGAGGCACTTGCACACCCATGTTCATTGCAGCACTATTCAAAATAGCCAAGTTATGGAAACAGCCAAGATGCCCCACTACTGATGAATGGATTAAGAAAATGTGGTATTTATACACAATGGAATTTTATGCAGCCATGAAGAAGAATGAAATGTTATCATTCGCAGGTAAATGGATGGAATTGGAGAACATCATTCTGAGTGAGGTTAGCCTGGCCCAAAAGACCAAAAATCTTATGTTCTCCCTCATATGCAGACATTAGATCAAGGGCAAATACAACAAGGGGATTGGACTTTGATCACATGATAAAGTGAGAGCACACAAGGGAGGTATGAGGACAGGTAAAACACCTAAAAAATTAGGTAGCATTTGTTGCCCTCAATGCAGAGAAACTAAAGCAGATACTTTAAAGTAACTGAGGCCAATAGGAGAAGGGGACCAGGAACTAGAGAAAAGGTTAGTTCAAGAAGAATTAATTTAGAAGGTAACATACATGTACAAGAAAGACACCTAAAAAACTAGCTAGCATTTGTTGCCCTTAATGCAGAGAAACTAAAGCAGATACCTTAAAGCAACTGAGGCCAATAGGAAAAGGGGAACAGGTACTAGAGAAAAGGTTAGATCAAAAAGAATTAACCTAGAAGGTAACACCCACGCACAGGTAATCAATGTGAGTCAATGCCCTGTATAGCTATCCTTATCTCAACCAGCAAAAACCCTTGTTCCTTCCTATTATTGCTTATACTCTCTCTACAACAAAATTAGAAATAAGGGCAAAATAGTTTCTGCTAGGTATTGATGGGGGGAGATGGAGGGGGCGGAGTGGGTGGTAAGGGAGGGGGTGGGGGCAGGGGGGATAAATGAACCAAGCCTTGTATACACATATGAATAATAAAAGAAAAATGAAAAAAAAAAAAAAAGAAATCAATGCAAGTCAACTCCCTGTATAGCTATCCTCATCCCAACTAGTAAAAACCCTTGTTCCTTCCTATTATTGCTTATACTCTCTCTTCAACAAAATTAGAGATAAGGGCAAAATAGTTTCTGCCGGGTAGCAAAGGGAAAGGGGGATAAGGGGGGGAGGGGAAAGGGAGGGAGCTGGGGGAAGGTGGGAGAAATGACCCAAACATTGTATGCACATATGAATAAAATAAAAAGTAAAAAAAAAGTATTATAAAACTCAGAGTAGAAAATTATCCAGTTACACCTTTCATATGGAGCAAAAGTCTCACCAATTATTTGTACAACCATTGTGTAGATACCTCCAGAATCAAGGAACTCTCATTCAATCTTTGAACAGTTCAAGATTAAAAGTTACTACTCTTCCTGTTTTTTTGTATTTGGTTTGCGTTGGTTTTGGATTAATATTTGTAATATTATTGTAATAATTTGATTTTTGTATTACCTATAGCACAACCTTATTTCACCTGACACAAAAGATAAATTAAATTTTTCTAGGAATAACAAAGATTAATTCATGAAGTAATATGCTTCTATTGCTTGAAGTAAGCAAGCCTAGGACATGTTCTCATTTTTAATAATGCTACAAAGGTCGTATGCATTAAATAACTTCCCAAGAGATGTTTAAGAATGTGTTTCAAACTTCATCAAATTCAAGCAATATGAAAATTCTTTCCATTATTTCCTGGGAAAGGTACATCCCATGAACATAGCCTGTCCTATTTGCCTCCTGTGTCTATTGTGGCAGCTGCAGCTGGGTATGCAGCAATGGCAATGGCTTGTGAGATAGGAAGTGGGGAGAACCCTGGTGCTTGGACACCCATCCAACAAAGACTTGAGCACTACTTATATGTACTAAGAGCAGAGAGTCTAAGATGCAGAGCTATGCTGCTCAAGATAGAGCCACTAGCTACTGGCTATTAAGCCTTTGAAATGTGGCTAGTGAAAATTTAAATGTATATATAAGATATATGTAGCATTTCAGAGTTAGTACAAAGAATAGCTCATTAATAATTTTTATAATTGATTGCACATTGAAATGACAATATTTTGAATAGGTGAGTTAAATAATGTATATCATGAAATCAATTTCATGTTTTATTTCACTTGATAGTGTGTAGAGGATGGAAATTTTTTAATTACATCCCTGACTTGTGTTTCTATTGTACAGCATTGCCCTAGATACTGAGGTAGGGTGAGATAAATACTGTAATAGAAATATTTTGCTTATCCCTTATAATACTAATCAAATTTAAACTTTAGATGCAAACCTTGAAAAATGATCAGTATCTTCATAAATTGGTAATTTTTAAAAAATTAATTCATTTCGCTTCTCTTTAAAATCCAGGAGATGGCATGGTTCTGGAGCAGAAGAATGGCTGGCTTAATTTTAAACCAGTCTTGGCATTTCACACAGTCTCCATCATTCTCTATTGTTAGTCTTTACTCCTTTCAACATCAGTTGTAGCTAATTGTATTATCTACCTAAGTACAGTGAGCATTTGAATTTACCTGCCCTCCCCTATAAAGACAATATTTTAGAATTCAACTTGATGGGGAGAGGATTGTTGTTTTGTTTTAGGGATAGAAAAGATAGATTTTAGTGATTTAGTGATTCCACTGGCCTATTTCTAACCCAGGTATTACAAAGCAGAAATATGTATTTGCTCGTAGAGAAAACACCTATAAGAATAATTGTTGTCAATTAAATAACTGTAGTACAGTTTAATGAATGAATTAGATGAGGATTCCCAACCACTTGCTGAAATAAAAGATTATGTTCAAAATGTGTGTGAGGATAACACATCCCGAGATCAACAGGGAGTAGTGATGCATGTGTACACTAGAGGAGAATTCCACAGTAAGTGGTTTGTTGATTCTTCTTGAAGAGAAACCAAATGGCAATCACCCAAGTCTTAGAACCAAAAGTGAAAGGAAACTACAAATCTGAACAAACAAGGAACCCTTACCAAGGTGGTGCCTAAAATCAGAGAAGCCCTCCACATCCTTTGATATTCAGTTTATAATGTGGCCACAAGGGGACACCTAGTACTTCCAAACATAGTGGCATTTAAGGTACTTGCAGTCAAGATGGCCTGATAATAGTCTGTTAAATGTTCTGTTCTTTCCCAGCATTTCAGCCTCTCCTTTATTACCAAAGCACAATTGTACATTGTTTTCTAGCTCAACACTCTTCCTGACAGAATTATTGAGGAAGCATTATGCAAATCTATTGTTTACCAAAGCCATAAAACCATCTGGTCCTAAAGGTTCATTTTTCATGGCTGACTTCTGGAAACCACTATGGTTTAACTTCCTCTGTCCTTCCCATTCAAGCTGCCAAGCCACTGTTGACAAAACACAGGTGTTTTAAGCTTCTCATTTTTGAATGAGCTTTCCATCCTGATCTTTGCTTTATTTAACTTTGTTTTATTTTCTGTAAGATCACCTTATTTGCAGTATTTACATGTCCCAGTCAGTTTCCACACTTTCCCCTAGGTTTCTTTTGAAAAACTTTCTCAGTATTCCAAACATAGTCAAATATTTATAAGTAGGTCTTAGAGACACAAAGCACATTTGTAGGAAGTCATAAAAATGGCCTTGGTAATTAACCATTACCAGCGCGTGGCTGTAACATTTGGACAGGAGCATCTAAGTTTTCAAAATCCATCCACAATCCTACTTATATATTCACACATTTTGAATAACAGATATCAGAAAATCAGAGATTTTGTTACCATTGCATAAGTTGAATAAGTGGATTTAATTTTCAAGATCATTATATAAAACTTTACTCTTTAAATCTCAGTTACTATGAGGATATTGGATGTTTTAAACATGTCACTGTTCTGTAACATATCAAAGTTCCTCTACATAGCAATTTCTGCATGGAAGCTGAGTGAAGCCTCTTCTTCTGCACTAAATACCCTGATTGAGGGCAGTTGTCAATCTGGAGCAGTTGAAGCTACCATTTAATCTTTTATTATCTATATAAATGTGCAAAAAGTTATCTTATTCCAGAGGCATATACTGTGATATTTATTTTCTGTTACATATAAAATGTTACCAATGCCTAGGGGCTTTTAAATGTCAGACTCAGGACATTGTCCAAGTAGTGTTAGAACAAGCTGAACCTTCTGTGTACCCTGATAGTTGTAAGTTAAATTCAACCAGAGAAAAAATTTTGATGTTTTCTTGAGATAACAAAGGACAGATCATTTTTACCATAACATAAGCAACTGGCTTTTGCTCACTATTTTTTTCACAGTTCCTATGTTTGACCAGCTTGGCTAAATGAGCTTGTTTATTACAAATTCCAACTGCCTAATATTTCCTTAAATTGTACCCTGTGCTCTGGATGAAGCTTATTCTGAGAACTGCTGATTTTAAACAGGGGGATGTGAGAGCAATACAAAGAAGTTAGGAACTTTGGTTAGTGTCAGAATCCTAGGAGTTGCCATCAACTAAAAAAAGAACTGGTGGAGGAGGATGTGGCTCCTTGCTCAAAGACACATAGCACTTCCTGGCAGCCACATCCTGCCTGTGGCTAGGTCGACCCAAGTACCACATCTTACTGTTTTCCTGAATTGTAAAACATCATCTGCTATTGAAGATGGGGCCCCTCTGCAATAAAACAACTTTATTTATCATGAAAGATTAATTAGCATTTAGAGTCACAGGAAATGCTTAGTGCCTCGCAAACATTACAAATACTTGTGAAAATGTTTTTAACCAAGCTATTTTATTGAATATAAAAAGCCATCATAGTAGAAAATTTGGAAAAACACATGAAGGTACAAAAAGAAGTACCCAAAATTATCTCCTCTGATATATTGAGTATAGTATTTTTCTCTGCTAGTACATATTATGTGTGTGTGTGTGTGTGTGTGTATATATATATATATAGGAATGATTTTGATTTTACAGATACATTATAAAATTGAAATCATATTTTATGTAATGATAGGATCATTACATAAAATAAAAAAATCATATTTTATGTAATGATAGGATCATATTAAATACAAATGATTTTATTCTCTATTATTCATGTAATATTAGATTATAAATATTTTTTCAGTGCTGAGTGTTCTTTGTAAACATTTTGTCATAATATTCCAATATATCAATGTTCTCAAATTTAAACATACATCAAAATATCCTTGAAGGCTTTGTGAATGCTGGGCCCCACTTGTAGGGTTTTTATTGGCAGAGCAACAATGGGCATTTCTAGCATTTCACTACAAAGTTGTTCACTATATTATACATTCTCTTATGATTGGGCATTTGCATTGCTTCCATTTTTAGTATCATACATAACATTAGAGTGAAAGTTTGTATACATGATGATTCTCATAGCATATGTTTCAACAATGAAAATAACTTAGAAAATTGTAAACTTTTTGGAGTCTTAATGTGCATGACCAAGCTGATCTAAATAACTTGAAACAATTTATATGGTATGTGAATATTTATTTTCCACCAAATCATTTTCATTACTTACTATAGCATATGATTTTCTAAGTTTTAATCCAAATATCACATTATTTCAATTTATGTTTTTTTGATTACCAATAGGGTGAAATATTTCATCATATTTTTAGTATTTGTCTGAAAACACTATGAACAAATTCTCTGGTCATTTTTTCATGCTGTTGGGGGCTTAAGATTTTTACTTATATATTTCTAAGAAGCCTTTGTACTTTCAGTATAGAAACCTCTAATTTGTCATGTTCCATAGCTGTATGCTCAGCTTACTGTTTGACTTTTTGATAGAGTGGTGATGATTTTGCAAATAAGTTTTTTGTTTTTGTTTTGTTTTTTCAGTGCTGGGGATCAAATCCAGGGCCCCGCTTATGCTAGGCAAGCACTTTACTACTGAGCTACTAAGCTAAGTCATTCTTTTCATTGTGATTTGTTTCTCAGAAAATTGGAGCCCAAAAACAAGTATTTTTTCCAAATTTTTCTTTTTTTATGATTTTATGCTTGATATTTCCAACCATTGTTAATTTCTTGCTTTCCCCTCCCTCCCTTTTTCCTTCCTTTCTTCCACCCCTCCTTTTCTTCCTTTCTCATTCTTTCTGTATACATTTGTTCATTCCTTCACATTTTATACAGTATCAAATGAGGCACAAGAATAAATTACCCAGCACATGTATTGATTAACCATTCCTTTTCTTATTAATATGTTCATGATCACATTTAAGAGTTAGTTTGCAAGCTGGTAAATGAGTCCTTGGTTGGTATTTTGGGATATTGAATGGATGTAAGAAATTGTTTTTAAGAATGAAAAACAGGAAACACATGTATGACAAGTAATGAGAAAACCAGAAATGAAGCCTCAATAAAATGATGCTACCTCTAATTTCAATATATGTCTTGACTTCAGTTTGAGTTTCTAAACAAGGTTTCCTTGTTTTGATCATTGCTTTAAGGATAAAGTTCTCACAGAAACCAAAAAAAAAGTTTTCATTGCTTTCTGCAAATACTGAGAGGTAAGATTGTTTCCTGGAGTTTGCAGCAAATGGGAACCCTTGTTTAAAAATTTTCCTGCATCATTGCACAAAGTACATATTTTTATTGTCTGACCTGAGTTTTTCAGCTGTCATTTGATCTGACAAACACTAGGCTTTTCTCAATCTATTATGTTAAACTCTTCCCACCTACCCAACACCCTAGAATATATCAAAATTATGTTATAAAGCGCAACAAACAGCAAAATAACCTCTTAGAATTTGCTATGATAATATCTACTTTTGTTTACTAATATAAAATCTCCTCTCACAGTAAATCATTAATAATTCTTTAATATTACTGTAGCTCCCTCCATTAAAGGCATCTCAATTTTAATACTAGCAGAAAAGTATCACCATAATATCTGATCTCTGAGGCAATGACAGTTATCATCACTTTTTCAGTTAGCTTGTACAATAAGTGTAGTTATCTTTAAAACACTGAGATTCAGTTGTTACAATGGTAAAACTGAATTGGCACAAAAGCAGACATGAAGACTAATAGATTTGATTAGAAGACCCAGAAATAAACCCATGCAGCCAACTGATCTTTAACAAAGGAGCCCAAACCCATAATAAAGAAAAGACAGCCTCTTCAACAAATGCTGCTGGGAAAACTGAATATTCACATGTAGAAGATTGAAACTAGATCCCTGTCTCTCACCCAGTACCATAATCAACTCAAAGTGGATCAAAGACCTTAATATAAGGTCTGAAACTTTGAAACAACTCCAGGAAATACATTGGAACACATAGGCATAGGGAACAACTTCCTAAATACAACTCAAAAGGCTCAGCATCTAAGAGAAAGAATGAACAAATGGTACTGCATCAAAATAAAAAGCTTCTGCACAGCAAAAGACACAGTCACTAGCCTTCAGAGACTGCCCACAGAATGGCAGAAAATCTTTATCAGCTATTCATCCAATAACAGACTAATATCCAACATCTACAGGAAACTCAAAAAACTCAGCTCCCAAAGAATCGACATCCCAATGAAGAAATAGGACATTAATTAAACAGGGAATTCTCAAAGAGAGAGGTTCAAATGGCCAATAAATACATGAAGAAGTGTTCAACTTCTCTGGCTATAAAAAAGATGTAAATCAAAAGTACACTAAGATTTCATCTCACTGCAGTTAGAATGGTTATATTCAAGGGCAAAAATGACAACAAATGCTGGCAAGGATGTGGCAAAACCGGAATCTTTATAACTGTTAGTAGGAATGCAAATTAATAAAACCATCATGGAAAGCAGTATGGAGAGTCCTCAAAAAGCTAAAGATAGAACTGCCATATGACCCATTGATATGGCTCCTGGGCATATATTCAAAGGAACATAAGTCAGGATAGAGATGTACACAAATGTTCATCACAGTACTGTTCATAATAGCCAAGCTATGGAAACAACCCAGATGCCCTGCAACTAATGAATGGATCAAGAAAAGATGGTATACATACAAAATGGAGTTATACTCAGTCATAAGGAAGAATGACATGTCATTTGAAAGTAAATGGATGCAATTGAAGGACATCATGTTAAGTGATGTAACCCAAGCTCAGAAAGACAAAAGCTGCATGTTTTCTCTCATGTGGAAGATAGATCCAAAAGATAAACATATACACAAAAATAAACGTGATTATGTACAAATTCATTTGTAGGACATGTTTGTAATAGTGGAACTAGTCTATGGAGTTTGGGGAAGGAGGAAAAGGAAAAGAGAGTGATTGAGCATCAACAATATTTTAAAACATAATGTTTGTTTAAGGTTAGAGAATATAAGGATATGTATTGAAAGTTGTTGAAAAATGAGAGGTGGGAGATAAAGGTGTAAGGGAGAGTAATGATAGGGGTTGAACAGACTAAAGTAATGTATACTCAGAGCAGGGATACATTCAGAAACCCCTTTGAATATCGACTTAGATATTAATAATGAAAGACAGAACTATAAAATAGGTACAGTGGGGGGTATTGTGGGAGGGGAGGAGGGTGAACAAAGGAGATTAGGTGAGGGAATATGGTTGATGGACTTCATATACTTATATGAAATAGAACAAAGAAACTTCTTACAATTGCTTTAAGTGGGGCGGGATGGGGTTTAAGGGCAGAGACAGTAGGGGTGATCTAATCAATGTACAGTATAAGCCTATTTGGAATTGTTGCAATAAATCCCCTTCTGTACTATGAATATATCCTAATTTTAAAAATGGTAAAACTGAGGAGAAAAGCCAGGCTTTCAGACTATAAGTCAAAGTAATGACATTTCCAGCCACTGATGAATGAGTGATGAAGTCATACAGTATTTTTATTGCGTGTTTTTCCTTATCAATTCACGTTTTTAAAACTTTTAAATGGGGAGTATTGTTAACAGAAACATGTGCATATTTCAGTCAAATATATTTTTAAATGCTCTAGCAGTTGCATCTGAGATAAGTTGTGGTGGTTGTTTTATTGCCAATAGTTTTGGCACTATAGAGATTTGAAGTTTGTAGAAATTACACCGAGATACTTCATCCCATACCTCTTGGCCATTTCTTTCCTTTTTCTACTTTCATGCTGGTAATAACAGCATCATTTCTGATATTTTATTTTCCCACCAACATAGCCCCAGTTACTGATCTGAACTTAAGATGATAAATACACTAATCATGTGCTGCCACTTAATTCTGGTTCCACCTAAATCAATCACATTTCTCTCTTTATAGTTACTGTGTCTTTCACAATTGTTCCAAAGGCAAGGAGGTAACTAAGCAGTTAAAGGTCGTTCCTGAGCCCCACTATGGGAAGTGATCTTATGCATCATTTTCTTTCAACTCTTAAGTGGACAAGACAGAAGTAACAATGAGAACCAAAGAGTGGAGGCAAGAGAAGACCTGGTTGAGAGTTCTAGAGTCCATTCCATCTGTCACAGGTAGTTACCTGCTGACATGTACTGAAATAATGAGAGTTCCAGGAACCTTGGCTGTTGATATTACAAAGCTGTGTGCACAGTTCTTCTGGAATAAATGAATGCCAAGTGTGAGGCTCTCCCTATTATCGTCATGGAAAATTAAGATCAAAAAGGAGCCATTTTATGCTGAATGTCAGTTTTTTTCCTATTCTTTCTATGGCTATATTAAGTAACAACAACCATTGTATCTACTTAAATATATTTTTTTTAATCAGAGTCACCTTATAAGTTATTCTTCCAAATAGAACATACACATTTAAAATTAAAATTTATATTGAGATGAAAACATACAGAACTTAGAATTATAAATTATGCTTCCTTTCCCCATTAGGGGTTTTGAAATAATAAAGATCATGTTCTCTATTACTAAGATTCATGAAGCCACGTTTTTTTCCTGCTGGACAAATGAGATTGCAATAGAGAAGATGGGACTGTCTCCAATATCCATGGCATAGGCATTGCCATGGGGATGGGGTTGTGCAGGACTCCAGGACCTTATAGATTTTCAAGAGGATTTGGCTCCTCTCGTTTTTCCACAAGATGCATTTAGGTTTATGATAGAATTAAGAAGGTTGTAGGTAGCTAAAAAATATTAAGAATCTTCTCAGGCAATTTTTTATCAAAATATAGCTGATTCTCTCTAATTTCTTTTTGTTCTTCTCACCCGCCCACCAACTGTCACCATCTCAATGACAGTTGGCCAGTATTTGGCAGTGGGACTCTATTTTCTCCATCTGGATCCATCACAGCCATCACTAATAGATCACAGAATACTCTCCTTACTAGCCTCTCTCTGTTCAGGACTCTGAGTAGCCTTTGCCAATCTATTGAAGTAGGTTTAAAAAATCAAACTTAGATACCTTGCGGACATAGTCTGGGGTAAAACAGATGTTCCAAACCTGGCTGTATAACAGAATTACTTTGGCATATAGGAATAATTCCTGGATCTAAGCCAGACCTACCAAGGTAGAAATGCTCAGGTGTGGGGGCCTATAATTTATTGTTTTTTAAAAAAATTTAACACTATGTCTATTCTGTAGCCAGCCCTGCATCTGTTCACTGATTGACTTTAGAAAGATATAAGTAGAAAGAAAAAAGATTAATCAACTTATCCAAGATCTTTGAATCTCAGTTTGCTAATCTATAAAAACAGTATCACAATGCTTTCCTTAGTGGGTTCTTTGACAGACAAAATGAAATCATGCACTTGGATGCACTAAGTGCTTGGCTCAGCAATGGGGCTCCACACATGTCGATTCCCTTTGTTAAACTGCTCATTAGCAATCTGACTTCATAGGAGATCATCAGAATGTAATTAACTCACTAAGGCTTTCATCTATCATCAAGGAAACAAGAAAGGCACATGTCTCATTTTTTTTATAGACTTTGTACATCTGCATAGCTCTGGGTATTTTTTAAATCACCAATTTTCAAAACAGTTATTTAACATAGTATGGCTTATTCAATATTCACACATGTGTATATTAAAATACAGTAAAGTTATACAACCTGTCTATGTGACAGAATGGATAAAGCGATGCATATCACAAGATTGGACTTTAGGTTGCCTATATGGTAGGTTAATGAGTGAAAATAAATAGAACCTCTAAGATAATAGTTCAGTAATATCCATGCAGTCAGCATCTTCATGAACAGGTACAATGTACCTCAAAAGCAATGAAGGCATGACTTGGGAGGTGTGTGTGTGTGTGTGTGTGTGTGTGTGTGTGTGTGTGTGTGTGTGTTTGTGTGTGTGTTAGCATGTGTGTCCTGGTAACATGGTTAATATGAGTATTAATGACAATGAGATACAAACTTAGGCAACCATTATCCATTCTTCATGTTTTCTATGAAAACCTCACCCTGGAAACCAGGTCAGAAAAATAAGGAAAGAGTCTCCAAAGAGTACCCAGCCAGGAGTGGAGGCTTATACCTGCAATCCCAACTTCTTGAGAGGCAGAGATAGCAGGATCACCTTTAGAGGTCAGTCTGAACAAAAAGAAAAAAGTTAAGAAGACTATACTCAAAGAACAAGCCAGGTATCATCACACCTGTAATCCCAGCTATATGAGAGGTATAGGTAGGAAGATCTCAGTCCAAGGCCAGTCTATGCAAAAAGCATGAGACCCTATATGAAAAATAATTAAAGCTAAAAGGGCTGGTGGCAGGGCTCACACTGTAGAGCACTTACTCACCTGGTACATCACAAAAAACAGCACCTAAATGAAATCTGGTTCATGAACTTAACATAAGATAATTCCATCATTTCCATCATTGTAAGGATTCATCCTCATACTAAAATACAGAAATTCAATCCAATAAAATATCATATGAATAGAGTTTAGCGTTATATGTACCATGAGCTCATTCAGGAAATATAGTCATACTGCAATCATACAACCTCACATCTACTAAAACAGTTTAAAAAATTTAAGGGACAGAAAAAAAAGTGTCAGTGACTTTCAGTTTCTAGCCCAATAAGTAAAGCACTTTGAAGACCCTACTCCAACTGTTTTAGTTCATTTTCTATTACTGTAACAAAATACCTAATACCAAGAAATTTATAAAGACCAGCATTTATTTGGCTCAAAGTTTCTGAGAACAGGAAGTCCAAGAGTACATGCTGACTTCTGTCTGAGATCTGGTGTCTTCTTGCTGCATCACAGGACCATAGAGAGCATTGCGTAGTGAAACAGAGCAAGTAAGCCAGAGACCTCACTTCTATAACAAAGCCACTATCACATGAATCTACGAACTCCTGAACTGATTATCCTAATCATGAGAGCCCTCCTGACTAAATATCCCACAGTTTCAACCAATTCACACTACTGCACTGGGGGCCAGGTTTCCAGCACATGAATTGTGGGAGGCGGCAGGGAGCCCATTCAAACCATAGCACCATCCTAACAAGCATAAACCTGAACAAATTGAAAAATCAACAATATTTCTGGGATCTGTAAAACAGTAGAGGATACAAGGAAGACTACAATCCTTAATACTAGAGAACAGGCAGATAAATATAGAAGTCACAGGTCCTTACTAGAACAGAAATATAGTAGAAACTTCCACAGGAACCAATGCCAGGGTAGAAAAATCTGAACTTAATTTATAAATTCAGTAAGTCCACCTCATTTGCAGACTTATGACACAAGTATGGTAAAAAAAACAAAATCAATGAAAAAAATCAAAAGAAACAACAACAAACAGAAAACAATAGCAAATGTGATAGACATTAATCCAACTACAATAATAATCACTTTTTCCTGGTGGTACTGGAGCTTCATGCTTGTTAGGCAGGTGCTCTACCACTTGAGCCACTTCACCAGTCCATCAATAATCTCTTTAAACATCAATGATCAACAAGTACTAGTTAAAAAGCAAGCGTGAACAAAATGTATCTACATTAAAACTAATATATGTAAAAGATACAAAATAGATTCAAAGTAAACAAATAGAGAAAACTATATCATGTTAACAATAATCAAAAGAAGGCAAGGTAACTATATTAATTTCAGGCAATGTAGGCTGTAATGAAAAAAAATAACTGCATTAAAAAAAAGGCACTTTATAATGATAATGGGTCAATTCCCCAAGATGACATTAAAATCCTAAATGTACATGCACCTAGCAAGAAAGCATCAAGATAACTAAGGCAAAATGTGATAGAACTATAAGGAGCAATAGCTGAATCTATTATTATAGTTTGAAACTTCTGTGGTAGTCATGATTCTTCACAAAAAGAGAACCAGTAGAATGGGCAGAAATGGAGACAGATAGATAGGTATAGATATAGGTAGATATGGATATGAGAGACTTTACTATAAGAATTGGTTCATGTGGTTATGGAGACCAAGAAGTCCTGTGATCTGCTATCTGAAACTGGAGAACCAGGAAAGTCAGTGATAAAATCACAGGAGTACAAAGCCTAAGAATCAGAGGCTGATTGTGTAACTCTGGATCTGAGCCTAAAATGTGGACAATCAGGAGCACCTATCTCCAAGGCCAGAAGAAGATGGATGTCCAGCTTAAGAGTGAATTATTTACTCTCCCTTTGCTTTTTTTTGTTCTATGTGCACTCTTGACAGATTAAGATGATCCCACCTACACTTGTGAGTAAAATCTTGTTTACTCAATCTACCAATTCAACACTCAACTTTTCCAGGAAGACTCTCACAAATGAAAATAATGTTTTACCAGTTATCTGAGAATCTTAATCCCAGTCAGATTGGCCCATAAAGTCACACACACTATCAGAAATGGAAAGATCCACCAGGCAAAAAATCAGTAATAACATAGCTGAAGTCAACACTACCATCTATCATTTTAAAGTACTGACATCTATAGACTATTCTATTCACAATACCAGGATACACGTATTTTTCAAGTTTACATGGAGTTATTTACCAAGATAGGTCACATTGTGAACCATAAAACAGACCTTGACAAATTTAAAAGAATAGAAATCATATAATGTTTGCTCTTGCTCCATAGTGGAATTAAAATAGAGATTAATAACAGAAAGATAGCTGAAAGTCCAAAAATATGTGCAATTAAGCAACTCATTTCTACAAAATAACATAAGGGTTGAAGAAAAAAATCTCAAAAGAAATTTGAAAATACTTTTAAGTAAATGAAAATGAAAATACAACTTATCTAATATGTCAGATGCCACAAAAAGAGCACTTAGAGTGAAATTTATAGCACTCAATATATGTATGAGAAAAACAGAAAGATCTAAAATCAACAAGCCATGTTTCTACCTGATAAAGAAGAGAAAAATGAATTAAAAGTAAGTGCGAGAAAAGTAATAAAAATTAGAGTAGAAATCAAAGGAGTCAAAAATAAGAGAGAGAAAATCAACAAAACCAAAGACTGATTCTTTGAAAAGGGCAATAAAATTAATAAGCCTCTGGTCAGGCTAAGAAAAATAAAATAGAGAAGACAGAAGTTACTAATATTAGAAATGAAAGCAGGGACATTTCCAGAGATATCATGGACATTATGATAATAATAAAGGAATACAATGAACAATTCATGCCCACAAGTCTGATAACCTAGATGAAATTCCTTGCCAATTTCACACAAGAAGAAAATAGATAATCTGAATAGATGTGTATCTACTAAAATAATTGAATCAGTAGCTAATAACTTCCCCAAAAATAAAGCATCAAGCACAGATGAGTTCACTGGTGAATTCTACCAAACATTTAAAGAAGAAACTATATCAATTTTCTAGTTTCTTACAGAAAATAAGAGCAGTAGGAATATTTCCTACCTCATTTTATTAGGACAGCATTACACTAATAACAAAACTAGACAAAGATTTTATAAGAAAAGTGAAATATAAATCAATATCTCAGTAATATAAATGCAAAAATCTTCACAAAAATATTAGTAAATTTAATCTAACAATGAATAAAACTAATTTTACATCATGAACAAGTGGAATTTATCCTAGGTATGCAAGATTAGTTCAATAATCAAAAATCAACAAATTCTCCCATTTAATCAACATTAAATAGGAGAAATCACATAATTATATTAATAGATAACAAAAAAAAACCTGACAAAATCTCACACCCATTCATGAATGAGTTCAAAAACCAGGAGTAGATGGCAATTTCCTCACTGTGATAAGCAATATTTTTTAAGCACTGGCAGAGTGGCTCAAGTAGTATAGCACCTGCCTAGCAAGCACAAGATCCTGAGTCCAAACCCCAACACCAACACCAATAATAATAAAGTAGAGTTCTTTAAGAAAAAGAATATTTTTGTAAAAACTACAGCCTCCACCACACTTAGTAGTGAGAAAGTCAAATCTTTTGCACTAAATCAGGCAAGGATGTCACCTCTTACCACTTTTTTCAACATTGTGCTGGAAGTTTTAGTGACTGCTATAAGAAAAAAAAAAAACACAAGGATTACAGAGTGTGAAGAAAAAAATGCAACTACTATTACACACAGAAGACATAATCCTCTATAAAGAAATTTTTGAAAAATAGATAAATTAAAAAAAATCTTCTGAAACTAATATGCAATTATATAAAAGTACAGAATACAAGATTAATATACAGAAGCCATATACCTACAATAAATAAACAAGTAAAACTTGAAATTAAAAACACAATATTTTACTAATTCCTCCAAAATGAAATATTTAGTTGCAAATGTAACAAAATATTGTTAAGGTCTATAAAACTCTGCTAAATTACATCAAAGAACTGAATAAATGGAGAGATATTCCATGCTCATGGATAAGAAAATTCAATTTTGTCCAGTATCAGTTCTTCCCAAATTTAACACAACCCAAACAAAACCTTGCCAAGTTATTTTATTGATAAATACTGACAAACTGATTATAAAGCTTATATGGAGTAGAAAAGACCAGAATTGTAGAAGGAAACTCAGAATTGTAGAAGGAAAAAAGATTGTCTGACACTATCCTATTCTAACTGAAAAACTACAGTAATCAAGACAGTGTGATGTTGATTTAAAAAAATAGTCAAATCAATACAATAGAAAAGAGAGTCCATGAAAGACCCACATAAAGATAGTTACTTGATATTTGATAAAAGAACAAAGACAATACAATTAGCATGTTTCAGCAAAAAGCACTTGAACAACCAAACATCTAAATGCAGGAAAATGAATATAGACACAGATCTCGTAAAAATTAACCAAAACTAGATCAGGGACCTATTTGTCATACAAATCTTAAAATTCCTAGAAGTTAACATAGGATAAAACTTAGATATCCTTGAGTATAATAATGACTGTTATATTTAACATCAAAGGTATGATCTATGCTTTTATCAAGAAATATTATCAACCAGGTGCAGTGGGTCCCACCTGCAATCCTAGGTATAAAGAGGTGGAGATCTGGAGGATTATGGGTCCAGAACAACCAGGGCAAGAACTTCACAAGACCCCATCTCAACCAATAAAAATCTGGATGTGGTGGAACATGCCTGTCATCCTAGCTACACTGGAAGAGGAAATAGAAAGTTCACAGTCCAGGCCATTCTAGGCATAAATGTGAGAGCCTAATGGAAAAATAGCCAAAGCAATAAGGAGCTGGAGGCATGGCTCACATGGTTGAAAATTGACTACCATGTGCAAGACTCTTGAGTTCAAACCTCAGTACCACAAAATATTATATATATATATGTATATATATAGTCAAGAAATAATAAAATGGACTTTGCTGAAATTAAAAACTTTTGTTCTACAAAAGACACTCTCAAGAGAATGAGAAGACAGCCACACAAGGTAGGAAATATTGTCACAAAGCAAATCTTATGAATTGGTTTCCAAACTATAAAACGAACACTTGAAACCCAACAATAAGAAAATGAATAACATTATACACAATGGAATATTATTCAGCCACAAAGAAGAATGAACTTATGTTGTTTGCAGGTAAGTGGGTGGAACTGGAGATCATTGTGTTAAGCAAAGTAAACCAGGTTCAGAAAGACAAAGGTTGCATGTTTTCTCTCATATGTGGAGGATACATCCAAAAGATAAACATACACAAATACAAACATGATCATATGTACATATTTATAGAACATTTTAGGAATATGGAATGTTTGGAGGGACTAAGGGAATGAAGGAGACAAAAAGAGAATAGTAGAGAGTGAATAACATGGAAATACATTGCATCTGTATAAGAAGATGGCTTAATAAAATACACTGACAGCTGTTGAATAGTAGAGGGCAGGGTGGAAAGGGTAAAGGAGAGAAACGGGGATTAATCAGATTATAGTACAATATATTCATGGGTAAAGTACCATGGTGAAATCCCTCTGAACAATGTATATACACTTAAAAAAATGAAGGGCAAAGATGTAAAGCAGGTCCTGTTGGGAGAGAAGAAGTATGAGTTTGGGGGGGTGGGGGAGGTCGAAAGAATAGGGTGAAGATGATAGATTTACTTTAGATACTGTATGAAAATAGAACAATGAAACCTGTTGAATCATTTTAAGTAGGGGGAGGGATGAACCTAACCAAGTTATATTGTAAACATGCATGAAAATCTCATAATGAAACACCCTGTGCAAGTAAGCACGCTAATTAACAGGTTTTTAAAAAGAAAATGAACAACCTGATTCAAACAGGGGTTGAAGACAGTAACAGACATCTCAACACTGGGTGTGGCGGTGCACACCTGAAATTGTAGACCTCAGGAGGCAGAGGCTGGCAAATCGCCAATTCCAGGCCAGCCTGGAATACGTAGCAAGACTCAGTCTCAAAAAAATATTAAAATGAAAAATAATCACATGAAAATATGTCACTAGTTACTTTCAAATTAAAATTAGATAACACTACATACCTCTTATAGTGGTCAAATCCAAAATACTGACAAATGTAAATGGGATAAGGATATAAAGCCACAAGGACTCCCATTTGTTGCTGGTGGACATGCAAAGTGGTACAGCCACCTTGGAAAACAGTTTGACAGTTCTTTGCAACATGGAACATAGTCTTACCATGCAATTCAGTAATCATACTCTTCGGTATTTACCCAAAGGAGCTAAAAACATGTCCACACAAAAACCTGCCTGTGAATGTTTTTATAGAAGATTGATTCAGTATTGCCAAAACTTGAAAGCAGCCAAGATGTCCTTCAGTAGTTGAATGAATAAATGAACTATGTTACGTTCAGACAATTGAGTATTATTTGGTATTTAAAAAATGAACTACCAACCTACAAAAAGACATATAAGAAACATAACTGCCTATTATTAAGTGAAAGAAGCCAGTTAAAAACAAAAAAGTTTACTGTATACTCCCAACAATATGACATTGTAGACAAGAAAAAACTATTAAGACTGATTGGTGTTTACCAGGAGTTAAAGGGAAGGGAGCAATGACTAGACAGAGCACAAAGGAATTTTAAGGCTATGAGACAATTCTGTGTCAGACTAAAATGGAAGCTTATTATAGCTTTGCCAAGACCTTAGAATGTTCAACACCAAGCATGAACCCTAATGTAAACCACAGACTTTAGGTGATAATAATATCAATGAAAGCTAGAGAAGATTCTCCCCTAGAGCTTCTAGAAGGAATGCAGCCCCAATCTCCTGAACATCAAATGTCCAGAACTGTAAAATGACAAAATTTTGTTGTTTTAAGCAATTAAGCTTATGGTAAATTTTTTCTAGCAATATTAGGAATCTAATGCACCATAAGACTCAGCAATTCCACTCTCTGGCAGGTGTACACAACAACTAGTGCATGCATGTTCATAGCACCATTATTCACAATAGTCAAGTGGAAACAACCCACATGCCCCCCAGTGTATGAACAGGTAAACAAATGTGCTATATTTTCACAATGAATGTTATCTAGTAATAAGAAGAAATCAAGTATTAGTACTTGCTATCACACAGATCAACCCTGGAAATATAAAAGCCAGAAACAAAACACTGCTTATTTTATGGCTCCATTTATATGAAATTTCTGGAAACTCAAATTCATAAAGACAGAAAGTAGATAAGAGCTTGCAAGGATGGTGGTTCAGGTGGGCGGGGAGGGGGTTGCAGAGAAGGAAATAGGGAATGATGGTTCATAGATACAGGTTTCTTTTGGGGTGGGAGGCGGTGAAAATTTCATAAATTATGGAGGAGTCCTGTTGTACGACTTCATAAACAGCTTAGAAAAACTGAATTGTACAATTTAAGAAGAGAAATTTGCTAGGCGACAGTGTTTTATGCCTGTAATCCTAGCTACTTGGGAGGCCGGGACCAGGAGGCTCAAGGTGGGAGGCCTACCTGGGCAAAAAGTTTGTGAGGCATCATCTCAACAATAGCTGGGCACAATGGTGTGTTCCTGTCACCCCAAGCTACTTGGGAAGCTGAGATCAGAACAATTTTAGTTCCAGGCCAGTTTAGGCAAAAATGTTTGTGAGACCCCCATCTCAAAGGAAAAATGCTGAGTATGGTGGCATGAACCTGTCACCCCAGTGATAGCAGGAAGCTTAAAACAGGGAAGATCACTGTCCAAACGCATCTAGGCAAAAAAGCAAGAACCTAGTCACAAAATAACCCAACTCAAAAGGGCTGGAGGCTGCTTCAAGTGGTAGAGCACCTGCCTTGCAAGTCAGAAATCCTGATTTCAAACCCCAGTACTGCCCCCACAGAAAAGGAAAAGTTTTATTGTGAAATATGAATTATATG
The DNA here is from genome assembly GCF_047511655.1 of Castor canadensis. Taxonomy (NCBI): domain Eukaryota; kingdom Metazoa; phylum Chordata; class Mammalia; order Rodentia; family Castoridae; genus Castor; species Castor canadensis. The sequence continues at coordinate 34,506,509 of NC_133394.1, read as the reverse complement.
TCAATGAAACTGTTATAAATATCATACACACACAAACACATGCACAAAAACACACTTTAATATTTTATCTCAACATCATATTTAAAATTAGTTCCAAACAATTGATACTTTTAGGGAAGGCAAAGATAGTTTACAAATTACTTTATCTTTACCAGGTTCACATTAGGAAATACTGTATCTGGAATTAGATATTGAGATTGTTCTTTGTTTTGATTTGATTTGTTTTTTTGGTACTGGGGTTTGAAAAGACCTCCAATTAGAGGATTTAGATTGTTTCCTGGAAGAAACTGTCAGAAAAAAATGAAAGTAGAAAATATTTTTATGTGCTAGGCAGTATTTTTTTTTTTTGGTTGTATTAGAGTTTGAACTTAGGACCTCCTGCTTGTTAGGCGGGCACTCTACCACTTGAGCCACATCCTCAGTCATTTTTTTGCCTAAGTTATTTTTCAGGTAGGATCTCATTTTGTGCCTGAGGCTAACCTCAGACAGATCTTCCTATCTATGCCTGCCAGTAGCTAGGTTCACAGGTGTGACCATCATGTCCATTTTATTTGCTCAGATGGGGACTCACTGTCTTGTCATGCGGACTGGCCTCCAACCATGACCCTCCCAATCTCTGCTCCCCCCAAAAAATGGGATTACAGGTGTGAGCCACTGTGGCCAGCAAAATCATTGTTTTTAAACAGAGGTTAGAGAGCTCAACCAATAACATAACAGCCCAAAGGATTTTGCCTTTGTTATCTCTTAAACTGCTTACAAGTTGGCAAAGATTGCCCTAGTTGAATTGGGAACATCTGAAAGAAGATTGAAAATGGAATGGGAAAGACTTCAAGTGACACATAAGGGAAAAATCAGAAGAAACAGAAAACTAGGTGAAAAACAAGTATTAAACATTACTGAGTAGAATGCCTATTCATGGGAACAAAATGATTGATGGACAGAAACAGATGGCAATTTTCATGGCAAAATAATGTCCAGGCACCATTGTGTTGAGGTGATCCAGAGTCTGTTCATTTTGTAGGACACCTGTGGGTTTTCAATTCTTGTCTTAACTAATACAAAGTCCCAAGTGACATTCACAATTGCATTTTGTTCCTCACCAGACTGTCTCCTTTCTCTCTTTCATTATTTCTTCTTTTCTTGTTTTTCCTTCATTTTCAACCAATGAGACTCTTCAGATTTTCAGTATTTCCTTCTTCTGATATAATTTGGTGCTTGGCCTGTTTATCTTGAGCAAATATATTTATTATCTGATACCTTATAAAGTTAAACTAACTCTATTTGCAAAAGCCCTAAATCTCTACCTAATTCTCTATGACATACTCTTAGTCACAGGGGAAAAAGCTTCCCTGTATCATGTAATTGTCTCTGGGAAAATTATATAGCAGGCAAGGAAAAGTAATGAAATTTTATTAAAAGTGGCTAAAATTTTCTAGAAAAGCAGGATGAAATTTTCCAAAGAAAGAAGAAATGTGAATATTTGAGATGTAACCAGAGAAACCCAAAAGAATATGACCTTGGGCAAAGGATAAAAAGAAATGGAGATTGAAGAAAATGAGGGGAAATAAACATAATAGCACAAGAAAAAAGGACATTTTAGCATTTATAGTTCCCCAAAAGATAACTTTTTAATTAAGTCTCCTCTTTAAATAATTTTTCCAGGAATGCTTTCAATTTGAGTATAGAAAAGTTGCAAGATGTCAAAGGAAAGTTGAAATTGTCTTGACATGAAAGTTTAAAGCATATTGTCTAGTCCAGGTATGGTGGCTTATGTCTATAATCCCAGCTACTTCAGAGGCCTAGGTAGGAGGATTGCCGTCTGAGGCTGCCAATACAAAAAAGCGTGAAATCCTAAATAAGTAAAGCAAAACAGGCTGGGGACATGGCTTAAGTTGGGATAGTGCCTGCCTAACAAGCAGGAAACCCTGAGTTCAAACTCTAATAAAATAAAAAATTTAAAAACCATACTGTCCAGTGTCTAGTACATAAAAACATTCCCTACTTTCATTGTTGACAATTTTTCCCAGGAAATTATCTAAATCCTCTAATTAGAGGATTTTCCCCATAATTGGCTTTGACATTTCAGACCATCTATTTTATTCATATTCCTTTGTTTTCTGCACAATGTCTCATCTTCATTGACACAATGCAATTAAAAAATCCATCTCATCTCTGGAAAAATAAAATTCTCAAACAAATTTAGAAGGTAGGTTGCCTAACATTTTACCCTGGTATGGGGTGGGCACTAAATGATGTTTAATCGAATCACTGGTTTTGGATAAGTATTTGAACTTGGTGGTTCTGGAATGGAGAGGTGGGTAGAAGCTGTCCAGCAGGTACTACTAAACTGAATGAGCTACCTGAAGATACATCACCAAATGGAGAATCAGTGGAGAGGATCATGAGGCAAACACTTGGTCAAGTATTCTGAATGCCTTCTCACTCCTACTAAAGGAAGAGCATTTGAAGTAGGGGATGGGGAGGAGATGAGACAGGAAAGTGATAAAAGCAAGCCCTCACACTGCCCTATTAAGTACAGTGAAAGCACTTTTTTGTTACTGGGATTTGAACACAAGACTCAGGTTTGCTAGGCAGGTGCTCTCCCATTCAAGCCACACCCCCAGTCCTTTTTGTTTTAGTTATTTTTCAGATAGGGTCTTGTGGGTTTTTTGCTTCTGCCGGCCTGGAACCTTGATCCTCCTACCTATGGCTTTCTGAGTAGCTGGGTTTAACATCACAGCACTCTCATGTGATGAGGTTGGAGCAGTAGTTATAAAGGTAATTTTAAATATGCAGTAAAACAAACAATCAGATAAATATTGAAAGATTCTGAGGTTTTCCCCTTCTTGCAAGCTCACATGTTGGCAAGAGGCTCCTGGGTGAGAGGATGGGAGCCCTGAGTACAGCAGGCCTCATTAGTATCTTCCTTACAGTCATACTGGCCAAGTCCTGCTAGTTGAGCTAGAGGAGCCTAGGAGAATGCTGCACAGGGAATGGGTTGAACCACAGCACAAAAGTCTCTAAATTAGGAGATATCAAACTTTCATAAGCAAGCAAAACTTCTCAATCATTGCCCCCAGAGAAAGATACTACCTTTACTCTGAGTAGTTCTCCATCTTTAGTGATTTCTTAAAAATATGCTGTTTGATCTTATTACAGATGAATAAAATTGCATGTGTTCTCAATCTTAGCATACTATTGTTATTCTAATTAACATATTATTAATTTGTAGATCAAGTCTTCTATATCAGGACTGAATTAAACAGCTTATAGTTATAAAATCAGTTCTAGAGGCATGGTTTACTCCTTTTTTGAACCTCTATTCTGAGAAGTTCAAACTGTTTTATTTACATTTTCATTACCAAAAGTAGAGGCAGCAGCAGGCTTAGCTTTGTACCTTTTCTCAGAGTGGGGCACAGGCTTTTGTATATTTTCATCTCCATGAGTAAACTGAAGTTTAAAAAATAAAATGACTTGCAAAAAAAGGTGAAGACTACAAGCAGGATTTAACCACACACACCCCACTTTGGTCATCAGATTACATTTTTGTTATTCCATAACCCACCTGGAAACTCTCCTGAACACTTTTACTTTTATCAGCCTCCTTTCAGAAAAAAAAGGAGAACACAGTTTCTTGGTTTTGAGCTTTTGTAGGTTCAGGCATCAGTTCATACTGTTGCAAAACCAACAGGAGATAGAACTGTCCCTGCCTCCCACAGCTTGGTCCCCATAAGTCTCTCAAAATTACTCTTGCCAGTCTTAGAAATATACAGATCTACAGAGGGATTGATTGCCAATCCCTGTTCATGTAACTTTTGATGAACAAAATAATTCATTTAGGAAGATGCACTGTATTTACCACTACTGACTACTTTAGATATTAATTGATAATAAGATGCTTTGGGGAATCTTAATTAAATATTATTACTTAAGTTATTGGCACAGACTATCTCACTGTGACATAGGAAAATCAATAAAAATGTCTAGGCCTCAATAGAAGAAGGGTTTGTGGCTAGAAGACTGATAGTTTGTGGCTGGGCAGGTTACAATGTACTGCAGAGGAATATTTATGTAATGCAGGATGTAACTTTTGTGAGGGCCATATATTTGTTTTACTGCTACATGAAGCATGCAAGTTAAATATTACCGGCTATTTGAACCACTAGGTGAGACAACAGTTTTGCTCTGGTAGAAAAGATTTATTTCCATTGTTACTGTGCACTACTTCCATGGAGGGCAATAAGGAAGTTCTTGTGACTAGTGCATTAAATGTACATGTCTCAAAAGCATTAAGTGCTTAAAAACATTATTAAAGACTATTTTTTGAGAACTTAGTAAAATCTGAAAAAAATCTCAATGGATTCATGCTTCCTTAAATGGTTTTTAGCTTTGTTTTACTTCACTGAGATTTTTGAACATACCTAAAAATTAATGCAAACCAAAATTACTGTCAAGAATTCATCAGTAATATTATATGCATGTGTGTATGTACAGCTGCGAAAAAGAAGTCATAGGTGTTCTTATTAAGGTATTTTAAATTGGCTTGTCATTGTTAGATTGTGTTTTTTCTGAATAGGAAAATAAATGAGATTAATGCATAAAAACAAGAAAAATCCTAACACGTATTTGTGATAATAAAAACTTCTGCTCATATTCTCAGAAACAAATCATTACTCCAATCAAATAAGTAATCATAGGGGTATATCAAGCAAAAGTCAAAAGGAAACAACCAAAAATGATATTTTTCTGTCTCTTACCCAATGATCAAGGCAGTGATTGCAGAAAAGATTTTTGTCAATTCTGTCCATCAGTATACTAATATATTGATGATTTTGCTTAAAAGAATAAAAAGGAAAAAACCCAGAGAAGTGCTGCTCAGAGGAACTCTTTGTTTTCTACAGCAGCTCAGCACATCAAAACATTGATTGCAGAAAATTTTCACCTTTGGGCAACCTCAGAGAAGCCAAACAAAACTAATGCGTAGACTTACTATTTTTCTTATATATCATTAAAACATTCCTACCTTGACATGTCAGAAACAACTCTGGATAAGATAGCTTTACATTAATTATTTATCCTTTCAGACTCCATTATAAAGTAAGTGGATTCCTATGTCTTTAGATGAAGATATTTGGTTGACGTAAGTATTTGTTATTTTGGTAAATATTCCCCTTTCTCAAAGAGTCCTTTCTCAATCACCTCAATTTGTTCTCTACCATCTGACTTTTTATTATGCTGATTTGCCCATAATTTCTTCTGCCTCCTTGTGTCTCCACTCATCAGGAAAGATGAATGTAGCAGATGTAATAATAATGATAAGAAGCAAGGGAAGACAGAGATGCAGAAAAAAAAGAAATAGTTTCTTGAGTTATGTGTCAGGCACTCTTCTGGGTGCCTCGGAAAGCTTTCTTCATTTAGTGTTCACAGGAATTCTATAAAACAGATTCTAATTTTACCCACGATTTAGATACGAGACACCTACAAACAGAGGTATTAAGTAACTTGGCCAAGGTCCAACTGCACACTTCCTAAGTCCATTTCTATTAAGTAACAGCAATACTCTTCTTTATGAGTATTCTTTGTCTTGGTATATCTGATTAGTACAGCCTCTGAAAAATTCAAGTATACATAGAAATTTCTTTCTACAAATTTCTATAGAGAACTGTGATATAGCATACAATGAAGTCTCAAACCATGCAACCTAACTGGGCATGAGCTTAAAGTTTTACACACCCTTTTTATTTACTGACCTTTCGTGTTAGGTCATCTTTCTTAAAGTCCTGGGCTCAGAATAAGGCCTTTCTTTGTGTTAGCCATCAAGATTCCTAATAAATTCAAGTCTAGTTAATCTCCTTCAGTGTTGGGCAAAACTTGTCAAGGTCACCCAGTTAGCCGGTTTTTCCTGGCACCTAGTGCATGGTCTCTTCCTAGATTTTATCAGCGACCTTGCAATCAAATGCAGTTAGTAGAGCAGCAGTAGCTGCAGCTGAAAGCATCTTAGAAGTGTGCAATCTTTAGTCCCACTTGATACTACGATCTCTACAGACAACATGCTTGAGAAATACTACTGTAAGACATGGTCTTTCTTTTATAAATGGAATTAAGTCCCTCGTGGTAGATTTCAAACTCTAGTGGGCATTAGAATAATTAATAAGGCTTATAAAACACAGGTTTCTAGATTCTACTTGTAAAGTATCTAATTCTGTAGATCTGGGATGGGGGGAACCCAAAATTTTACATTTGCAACAAGCCCTAGATGATAACAAGGCTGCTGGTGTGGGGAGGACACTGTGAGAACCACTGCTCTAACTATCTCTAGATTATCTCCTACTTTGAACTCAAAACCTTTTCAGAAAGTTGTGAGTTCTCCCTCTACTGAAATGTGAGTGTTTCTATGAAGCTATCATCTGAGAATAAATTGAAGGCTGATGAAAGTCAGAATGTACAGGGATGGGAAGATGGGGGTGGCTGTCAAAGATCCTTGCCCTGCCCCTGATACCTAGACCATTGTTTCTCCCAATATAATAGCTTCCCAGGATAATTTTTACTTTCATAAAAAGTAAAACTGAACTGAAATGTTCACAATCACAAACAAGGTGATTGTATGTATTTTGAGTTTACTATTATAAAAATGTCAATCAATGATATGCTAAAGATAGAAACTCAGGTTGGAAATCTATGAAATTACTTAGGGATTATGCTATAAAAGAAGACTTTGAGGTTGAAAAGAGAGAACAGCTAGACAATAATAAGTTATGTCAGATTGTTTACTGGGGAAAAGGTTAGAGAAACTCACTCTCAAATTGTTTTAGAAATTGATATTTTACAACAATTTCTAAATTGCATTCAAATAAAACTACATGTTGACCCATATCATTAATAAAATATAAATAATTTACAGGGATGTCACTGACATACAAGACTGGAAAAACTCAAGGTGTGCAGTTGTGGAATATTTCCCAGAATGTTTAAGACAGCTGGTGATTTTCCAGTGGGATAATCATTTCTAACAAGAGCGCCAGAGAGAATGCTAAGAAGTAACAACTACTAACTCTCTTTCATTTGATAGAGGCTGTCAAAATTTAGAATTGAAAATATAAGGTAATTATATATCTACATATATATTTATGTGCATATATATCTCAAAAATGACATGATTTCCAGATAACTAATGCTCATTTGGAAGAATTTGAATAAAATGGGAACTAGTAGTTATAAACTAGATATTCAGATAATTTTCTGTATCAAACTATTAAGACACATTGGGTCTCTAAGTGTTTAGATCCATGGTTTTATTTTTTTTTAAGTTTTTACGAGCTAAACTTTATTTCTATGCAGTATGTGTTATATATGTACATGTTTTAATTAAGTTTTTACGGTGCTGGATATTGATCTTAAGGCCTTGTGCATGCTAAGCTCATACATTCCCAGCCAGATTTTTTTTTTTTATTCATGTGTACATACAATGTTTGGGTCATTTCTCGCCCCTTCCCCCTGCCTCCTCCCTTAGCCACCCCACCTCCTCCCTCTCCACCCCACCCCCCTCACTTCCAGGCAGAAACTATTTTGCCCTTATGTCTAATTTTGTTGAAGAGAGAGTATAAGCAATAATAGGAAGGACCAAGGGTTTTTGCTAGTTGAGATAAGGATAGCTATACAGGGAGTTGACTCGCATTGCTTTCCTGTACATGTGTGTTACCTTCTAAATTAATTCTTCTTGAACTAACCTTTTCTCTAGTTCCTGGTCCCCTTCTCCTATTGGCCTCTGTCACTTTAAAGTATCTGCATTAGTTTCTCTGCATTGAAGGCAACAAATGCTATCCAGTTTTTTTGGGTGCCTTACCTATCCTCATACCTCCCTTGTGTGCTCTCCCTTTATCATGTGTAGATCCATGGTTTTGCAATAGCCTTGACTACTAAGTACAGGACAAGGATAAATAAAATCATTTCTAAAGAGTTTTTTTATAGATTTATAAATAATTTGGAGGAAGTAGCCCATAGCCAAATTCCCAAGTCTATAAATGATGCAATCTTTTTATTGCAGTGAAATTGTAGGCTAACAGAGATAAACCACAGGAATTTGTTTTGGTATGCAATAGCATAAAAATGGCAAAAGGGTTTCTATTTAACAAAATCCAAAAACTGCTTATAGAAGGACAATAGAAACCTAACTTATGAAATGGAAAGACTTGGAGCCAGCAAACATCCAGCTAAAGACCCAGGTAATCATTATTAGCTCTTTCCTAAGGACATTGATCCTCTGAGATATCTCCACAAAAAAATTCAAAAGTTATTCTTAGTAGAAAATGCAGCAATAAAACCTTATTTGGATATTACACAAAGACATAAGCAAAGACAAAGTAGAATTGAAGCCCAATGATGGCAATCAGAAACTCTGAAGTAGGTAGCACAACTGTTGAATTAGATTATCACCCAAAGATACAACTTTTCCACCTGTAAAAATGAGATACAGGAATGAAACAGGAGTCTTTGAAATGTGAAATTGGTAAACAAGTAAAATGGAAAATTTTATTTTACACAATGGAAAAATGAGTGATCTAATATTGTATCCTTAGAGTTAGAACACGCTTAGAAAAAATTCAGAAAAGTTTTTGATACCACCATGTTAGTGTTCACATGATGTCTTTTTCTAAGGAAAAAAATGAGGTACGGGGTATTTAGCAAACCCTTAATCTTTGTAATGAAGAGGAGAATATATGGCAGCCATATTAAGGCTCTCCAGGAACCTTATTTACTGACAAAATATTAGGCTGCATATACCATACTATTTTCCCACATTTATTGTTCTTACTGTTCAGTAAGGCAGCACTCTTTCTGATAAGTTAATGATGTAAAATCTCTTTATATCTGCCTCAATTGTTTATTGCTGTCTTTTATGTACTTGCACCTGTCTTCTAATTTTTTGTTCTACTGCTTGCCTTTACTCTCCACTACACATCATTTTCTCTTCTGTGGTGATGTATTCTTGTCTCTCTTTCTCACCCTGTCTCTCGTTTCTACTCTGTCAATGTTTTTCCATCTCTGTGTTCTATCCATACAATTTTTTTCTCCTGGATTTCTATTAACCTTTGCTGTTTGCTGTTTTGGAAAATGTATAGAGAAGAAAAGATAACTAAGGGAATGTGTCCACAAGAACAGACACAGAAAAACTTTAAAAAGATGAAGGAGATTTGAAATCTTATGCAATATCTATTGTATCTATGACAATAGAACTATGGGGATACACAGTGCAATGCTAGTCTGTATTCCCCTCATTCCATGTTTGCTCTAGGCATATCCAAGTGTTTGACCTTGACTCCTTGAATTTTTGCCTGACATAAATATATAGAATCAAAGAAGAAAATCCATGATTTTCTTTAATAGCTTTTCTGAAAAAGCTATTAAAATACTCCTCCATTTTTCAACCATATGTCTGTCTGTGAGCCTGTATTTCTTCATATAATTAAACCAAATATTGCAATACACTGAATGTTAGAAACATAGGAGGATCTAGATCTTTTCAATTAAGCCAGTCATTGAGAAATGTAAAACAGAGATACTCTTCTTACTGTTTATTTACTTACTTTGGAAAACATATTTCCTTTCATGAAAACATTTCATTTATGTTAACATGGAATAGGTTTATTATGGCTATTATTCAATAAATTACTAAATAAAAACATAAAATTTCTTAGCTTTAAACCATAATGTGGTAAACAATAGTAGCTGTAACTCACCAAAAATAAAAAGTTTTAAGGTCCTCAAAATTTTGGGCAGTGTAATTACTTCATAAATTATGTTTTGATAGTTTTTAAAACTATCCAAAAACAATGATGTTTTGTAGTTTTCAGCAATGATCTTCAGCTACTGAAAAACTGAGTTCATAATTTTTCACTGAAGAGTATTTAGAACATCAATTTTTCTTTCCAGGAATATTTTTTGTATTTAATGGTGGGAAGAAAAAAAAATACCTCTTGAGACAAATCTGTCAAAATCTCGGATAAAATCCTGTCACATAAATGTTTGAGTTCACAAGTCACTAAACAAACCTCCACTATTTCCCAAAGACGGAGAAACTGAAAACCAGTGTAATAATCAGGACTGGCAAGTTGGCAGTCACAGAGGTTTCACTGGGTTGAATAATCAAGAGGTGTGGCCCTTAAAGGGCACATGAAGCCCTGGGTGTCTGTGAGGTGATCAGTTGGAATAAAAATGATTTATACAAACTTGACCCTTGAGGGACACCATCCTCCATGGAAGTGTGAGCTTCATTACAATCACCACATTTGAAAATGGATAAGACAAAGGAATTTCGTATGATTTTTGGCTCTAGAAGAAAACAAACAAATAAAAAGTCTTCCCTGAAATTGTATCTAAATGTCTGCTTGAAGATTTGGAAAATTAATACAAAAATTGTTTCCCAAAGTGTTTTAAGGAGCTTGGCAGATGAAAACCCAAAATTTTTCTATAGAGACAAATCATCAAACTTTCCTTCCAAGATTATTACAGAGAAAGCCAGTTGAATATTATTTCATAGTCCAAACATAAAACACTTGAAAAAAATCCACAATGAGCCAGAATCAACAGGTAAAAAATTGACAGAAATATATCCTGACATGTTCAGGTGAAAGACATCAAATATGTTACATAATAATATTTAAAATGACAGGTTTGATAGAATAAATTAGTCACAGGAAAAATAAGACAAGTTAAAAAAGGACCAGATAATTTAGGATACTGAAAATTAAATTAGGAGAAATGAAATAAGTGATTAAAAAAACTTAGAGGAAAGGATTAGTTTTGAAAATAATCTAATGAAGTAGAGTATACAACATATCTAGAGAGATTATTAAGGCTGTTTTTTAAATTTTATTTTTGTGGTATTGGGTTTTGAACACAGTCTCACACATGTCAGGCAAGCACTCTACTACTGGAGCCACACAGCATTTTTGTTTCTATTTTGTTTTTGAGATAGGGTCTCACTAACTTTGCCCAGGCTATTCTCAAACTCGGGCTCCTCCTGCCTCTGACTGCAAAGTGCCTGAGTTTATAGGCATGGCTATGACATCCAATTCAGAACACAATATAAGATTTTTCTTAATATCTTATATCATATTTTATTATCAATATAATATTTAATAATATAAAATAAGGAAAAAAGAAAAAGTATAAAGACAAACAGGGACATGAAATATGAAATATAGGAAAACCACACATACACAGTTCATTTCATAGAATTTTCTAGAAAAAATGAAAGTCCTGATTCCTTAATATCAAGAAGTACAAAGAGTATCAATGTGGAATCAAAAAATAGAATTCTCTCCAAAACCTAAATTCTTTCTAGAGAATGTGCTATTCACTGATGGTACAGAAGAGATCTTAGATCTTAAGGACAACTGAAAAAAAAGACTAATCTTCCATAAACAAATGACAGCTAAAATTACAATAAATTATTTCCAACAGCAGCAAAGTAGCTACAAAAAAATTCAACAATCATTATTTAAAACTATTTTATAGCCAGCTAAACTATCATAAAATTAATACATTTTCAGAAAAAAATGGAGAATTTAGTAGAAACAAACCTCTAATGATGAAATTTTAAATGAAGAAAATTGAGCACAAATGAAAGACTGAAAAGCAATAAAAAGCAAAAAGAAAAATAATTGGTAATTATGAATCTCAATGGGCATTGCATATATTTAACCATACACTATCAACTAGAGAACTGTAATCACATAGTAGTAATAAATACATAGTTTTTTTTAAATAAGATAAAGGATAATCTAAGTTAAATAATCAAAAGCCAATTTTTGTTCTGGAGACAGATTAGAGTTATCTCTTATGGTAATATTTTAAGGATAAAGAAATTGAAGAAAAGAATTAGAACATGTAATCCCATAGCCAGTATGAATGAAAAAAAAGAAGAAATGAAACTTGGTTAAGCAAAAGGAAATGAAGGCAAAGAGAAAGTATAAAGAAAAGATAATAGAAACTAATCATTGAATAACATCACAACAGATATAAAAACATGCAAATTTACTTAAAAGAAAGATTATAAAATTGGATGTTTAAAATGCATGTGCTATTAAAAAAAGAACACTTAAAACCAAAAGGCAGAAAAGATGAACATAAAAAATGAAAACTACAAAGCAAATTCTAGAAAGAAAACTCCTGGAACAAAATTAACAGCAGCCAAAAATACTTATTCACTCAAAAAGAATTTTAAAAAATAAACACTATATTATGAAATAAAATGCAACAGAAATAAATAACAATGGAAGTATAGGAATACATACAGTTTTAGAATAAACAAAGCAAAAAATGATAGTCTAAAATAAGAAACTGATGAATTCCAATGTGGTGAGAAATTTCAGCATATCTGTCGTCAAACAGAAGATGGAAAAAAAAATAAGTTTGATTTAATGCATTTAGTTGAATATATACACAAACACATTTCAAGTACAAATGAAACATTAGCAAAAATGACCAAAATAGTAAGATTATATATATGTGAATTAACAGTAAATGATCTTGATAATCTACTCATATAGTAAATAGCTACAATAAGTTTCATGGAGAAAAATTAATGAAAATATTACAAGAGATTAAGAGTAAACATTTTATAAAACACAGTAATACCCTATAGATTAAAATGTAAAACATAAACTCTTAGTAAACTATGAATATGAAGATATTTCCATAACTTAGTCAAGATTATCTATGAAATTTTGTAACATACATGATATTTAATGGTGTAAACCTAGAATTTGTTTTCTAATCAGGAACAAGAAAAGAGCATCTGTCTTCAGTGATTCTGTTTACATTTTTTCCCAGAGGTTCTAGCCATCTAGTGTAAAAAAAAATTAAAATCTAAATCATAAGATTAAAGAGGAGGGACAGCAATTTTTCTCAGTCTCAGACATTATGCATTGAACATATTTTTACAAACATATTTAGAAAATTACCAAAATAACAAGAAAGTTTAGTAAAGTTGCTTGAAAATGATCAAGACAAAAAATTAGTTACAAGTTTCCAATAGTGATTGAGTTCTTTGTATTGAATTAATCCTATTTGCAGCATTATAAATTCTGAAAACTTTTTAAAATTTTATTTTAACTTCTGAAAATATATTTTTTAAACTGTCTTTTAGAGAGAGACAAACTAAAAAAAAAAAAAAAAAAAAAAAAAACAGGAAAGCTTAGAGCAATCTCAAAATTTGAAGGAAGTTTCTTCCCTGGAGAAAATTAGCATTTATATGACTTTTTGACCAAGAGGACTCCCAATGCTCTGAATGCAACATGTTGATCTAAATCAGAATAAGCTCACTAATTCCTACTGTCTCTCCTTGAAGGACCTGCTATTTCATGAATTTCAGGCTACTTAGCTATCCTAAAATCTCAGCTGTGAGTTTGAGAAAAGTTAAGACAATGTCGTTTATTTTAATTTTTCTTGGTGGTAGAGCAAAAGAGAAATGTTTCCAGATTCCTACTACCTAAGTAGAATCAGATCTATCCCCACCTCCACCCCATTTTTTAAACAACACCATGTCCAGGTGGCAGCAGGGTGATTCAGGATAGATTTCAGGTGTTGACAGAAAGATTGCCCACACTTTCTTTTTTAAACTTGTTTTTAGGTGTGGCTCATTAATGTTCACTGTTATATTCTGTTGTATGAATACATCAAATTTTGCTCATTCTATGTTTAGGGGGTATTTGTGTGACTTTTCATTGGCAAACACAAAACAAGGCAGTCAAAATTATGTTTGGACAGGTCCTGGAGTGCACATATGTACATAGTTCTTTTAATGTAAACCTCAGTATGAAATTGCTGGTGTTCAGCAAAATGTTCATTCAGCTTTAGTAGATAATGCAAAACTAATTGTCCTGAATCCTTGTATCAGTCCTTTTTCATTTATGTCATTTTCTGAACATCCTCTCCACTGCAGATTTTATGAGATTTTATAATTTCATACCCTTCTGGTGAGTGTAGAGGAATCATAATTAAAATTTGAATTTCTGTTTTGACTAATACAGGGGAGAACCTTGTTGTGTATGCATTGATCACAGACTATTCTAATTTTGAACAACATTGGTTAACATTTCTTACCTATTTTCCATTGGTTTGTCTATAATTTTCTTACTAGTTGCATTTGCAGCAAATATCTTCTACTCTTTTACTGTCAATCTCTTAATGGTATTTATTGATGAATAGAATTTTAATGCAATACTACTTGTCAATATTCTTGTGTTTTTTAAAAAATGCTTTTCTATCTCTCAGTCCTCAAGGGATTTCACTATAATCTTCTAGAAGTGTGCTTCTGCTATAATCTGTTTTAGAAGGTACAAGCAGAGAGAATATTTCTTAATTCTGTGAAGATAATATTACTCTAATATCAGAAGCAAAGCTATTACAAGAAAACCGAAGACCATATCTTAATATGTTTCAATATAATTTTGCAAAGTGAATCCAATAACGTATAAAAAGAATTATAATCACAGCCCAGTGAGATTTATCACATTTATGCAAGGCTGTTTCAACATCCAAAAATCAGTTTATATAATCCATCATATCAGCAAGCTAAATAGAAAAATAAGTTTGTTCCTTAAATGTTTGGTACATTTCAGTATCTGAGCCTTGTGGGTTCTGTCTGGAGTTTTGAACTCTCAAGCAGATTGTCAATTGAAGTTCAGGGGTTTTTACCCTGGCACTGCTTCCCATTGAGGCTTCTATCTGCCGTTCTGTAATCTTCTATTTCCGCTCATCTATCGCTCGAGCTTTGGGGCATTGGTTTGCCCTGTATCTTCATTACTTTTGTGGATCTAAAAAGAGTTGTTGAAAAATTAGAGATAAGGGCAAAATAGTTTCTGCTGGGTATTGAGGGGGGGGAGCGGGAGGGGGTGGAGTGAGTGGTAAGGGAGGGGGTGGGGGCAGGGGGGAGAAATGAACCAAGCCTTGTATGCACATATGAATAATAAAAGAAAAATGAAAAAAAAAAAAAAAGAGTTGTTGAAAACGAAAATGCCATTTTTTTTTCTTTAAAAAATTGGAGAACAGGAGAGTAGAACAGGTCCTGTCCACTACCAGTGGAAATGGAGAGGAGGTGGGGAAAGGGTGTGGGGAGGTGAATATGGTACAAATACTGTGTACACAGGTATGTAAATGGAAAAATGAGACCTGTTGAAGCTATTCCAGGAATGAGGGAGGAGGAGATAAAAGAGAATGATGGAGGGGTGAATTCAAGTGTAATATATTTGATACATTGTAAGAACTATTGTGGATACCACAATGTACCCCTAACCAGCACAACAATAAAAAAATTAAAAATAAAAAAAGAGTTGTCGAATTTTCTGTTTGTTCAGCTTTTTACTTCTTGTTAGAAGACAGTAAAGACTTTTTAGCAGGGAGAATATTAGAAAAGAGGAAGATGTAAAGAGAAAGAGAGAAGGGAGGACTAGAGAGGATAATAGCGGGGATGGACATGATCAAAGTATAGCTATTATATGCATATATGAAAATATCACAATGGAATCCTCTCTGTATAGTTAATATGCAGTAATAAAAAATTTAAGCTTCTTACACATGGCTAAACAAAAACTAGAAATCTGTCTTTTTTTAAAATAAATTATTATAAATTACCTTTATGCAGTCTGCTTAAATTGACTTGAAGCTAGGCTCCTGCTTTTTAAGTTCTGTTTTATTTCTGGTTAACAATCACTCCTTCAGTCACCTCCTTCAGTCATCCAATTGAAACCAAGTGTTTTCAGCAGATGAAAACTCCCTTCTCCATGAAGAATGCCATACTTGAACTTTTCTCCTTACCCCACACCCAGATCCGTAGACTTTGCTTAGTTTCTGAGACACTTCTCCACTCTGCTTCTATTCACTCATTGTCCTGGAATCTGGAGGGATGCTCATCATGACTGGCAGTTGCTTTGAGGCATAAACTATGTCAGATATTGCACTATTTCTATTTTCCTGTCTTCATTCCCAGATCTTAGCATACTTTATTTTAAAATAAAGTATTTTAAATATTTTATTTATTTTAAAATAAAATATTTTAAAATAGTTCAGTAGTTTCCCATTTTTCCAGATTTTTGCTGTTGTTTTATACTGTTTTCTGAGGAATTAATTATAGTAATTAAAACATACAAAATTGTAGGAGTAACTGGGAAACCTAAAATTCAAACGGAGAAATTAGAAAATCAGAGAAAAGTCCCTAACTAAGCTCTCTTGGAGTCAGGTGCTTGTGGCTGCAGAGTGACCATGTAAAGGAGCACTGGTGGAAAGGACCACAGAAGACTTTTGCTTCTGGATGTGGGAGGGAGCTTAGGATCACAACTGGTCAAGAGCTAGACATAGAAGGGGGGAAGAAAGGACAAGCTGGAAGCTATCCCCATATCTGTTTATCTCTAGTCATGATAACCTTCAACAAAATGGCACCTGCTTCACTTCTACCTTCCCAATCTCATGTAAATTTCTCTATTGGCTAACTAGAACTGGACCCATACAGGAAAAGTGATTCTGGTAGGCATTCTTCAAGCCTAACCATGTTGAAATAGTACCAAACTAACAGAATTATGATGTGAAGCTTACTGAGAAAGAAACTGAATGTCCTGTAAATCTCCTAAAAGAAACCAAACTGTACATTTACTCCAAAAAAATGCAATTTGAAAACAAAGTGAAATACTGTTTCACAAGCATCTCATTGGATTAAAGTAGAAGTAGCATTAAGGATCAATTGCTCTCGTTCAGTCAAGTTAAAAAGCAATTTGGAATATCAAATAGAATGGAAGATGGACATAATTTTCAGTAGAGTGATTCTTCTACTAGATATGCTCTATTCACACATGCACACAAAGGAACGCTTACTAAAATATTCACAGCAGCATTGGTTTTAAAAGCTATGTAAATAAATAAACTGCAAAAGAAAATTAAATTTCTGTTAATGGGACTTAGATAAACATCTCTTTATTCATAAAATAAAAACCTTACAATAGTTACAATGAGCTAACTGGAGCTAAGTGTATGAACATGAATACATCTTAAAAACAATGTTGAAAAAGCAAGTCACTAAGGGATATATAGAGTATAATAGCATTTGTATAATATTTTAAACATGCAAAATAACACTACATATATTTGTGGAATTCATACATATGTATTAGAAATGTAAAACATTCAGGAGATTGCACCATATTAAGGGGGAAATGCAATAAAGAAGAGTTCACAGGAGATTGTCATAGTGTTTGCAATGATTTATTTCTTATGTTTGTTACAGATGCATGAGTGCATCTCTTATTTTTCCCTGTGTGTTTTTGTGTCTTTCTAAATTTTATTTTCCAAATGCCTTTTTGATCTCTTACCTGCTGAAAAGAGAAATCTGATCTTACAAAGTATAGTTACTCCACCTGCCCATGAAAGCTGTTGCTTATCTTTACCACTTGCTAGACTGTCTTTTTTTAGAAATAATACAATATATTAAATATGATTGATAAAAATATGACATGTGAAAGCCAAAAAATCTGTAAAAAGAAGAAAGGGTTGTCTAAATCACTTGCCAGACTGTTGTCCAAACTTTAATTCCTTTCTCCTTTATTCAAAATGTGCATTTTTGATATAAAATTACTGTAATTGTTGGATATTTTAAAAATCATGCTCCAAAAAGTTCTCCCTTCTGAGTAACTTCCAGGAGGCCTCTTCTAAATCCAGGGCTATTCTCTTAGCCTCTGGGCCACCACTCATTCAGCCAACTCTTGGCGGTACCAGGCATCTGCTAATCTCTACCCAGAATTCCTCCCAAAGTCCACAGAAGAAAACATTTGCTACTATTAGCTTCCTATTATTATTACTTGATTTTTAGCAGCAGTTTTAGGTTCACTGCAAAACTAAGAGAAAAGGTTAATGGGGGTAGTCTCCCCCATTAACAGCACCCCCCTTTAGAGTGATAAATTTGTTATTATTGATAAACCTACACTGAAACATTATTATCACCCAAAGTCCATTGTTTATATCAGGGTTCACTGTTAGTACTGTGTGTGTTGTGGGTTTGAGCAAATGTGCAATGTCATGTATTTATGATTGTACCACATCCCTCTTGCCCCACAACCCATGGAAACCACTTAGAATTTTATCATTTCCATACCACTATGGTTCAGACATGGTTTGTCCCCTCAAAGACTGAAGCTTGGCCCCCAGCATGGCAGTGCTAAAAGGTGGTAGAACCTTCAAGAAATGGAGCTTAGTGCAATGCAGGTCATGGGTGATATCACCTTCAGAAAAGATTAATATAGTTCTCACGGGAATTCAGGTCCAGAAAATGCTTGTTATGAAAGAGTGACCCTGACCCCTGAATCCCTCTGGTTTTCTGTCTACCATCTGACCTCTTCTATGTGTGCCTTGCCACTGTGATGCTATCCATACAAGACTCTAACCAGACTTCAGCAGATGCCAGTGCCATGCTCTTGGACTTCCAAATCTCTTAGGTAAATAAATCTCTTTTCTTTACAAAGTACCCAGCCTTAGGTATTTTGTTACAGATGCAGAAAACAGACTAACATATATAGCTTTGCCTTTTCCAGAATATTATGTAGTTGGAATTATATACTATGTAGTTTTCAGATTGTCATTTTTCATGTAGTAATATGCATTTTTTCATAGCTAGCTCATTTCTTCTTAGAGTTAAACAACATGCCATTGTCTGGATGCACTACCTACTGAAAGACATCCTGGTGGCTTCTAAGTCATGGCTATCATAAATACATTTTAATTATTATTATTCTCTGTGGTATAGTTTGGATCTGAAATGTCCCTCAGTGGCCAATGTGTTAAAATCTTGAGCCTGGAAGTGTTGGGAGGCAGTAGAGACTCTAAGAAATGCAGCCTAGTGGAAGGTTTTCTGCTTATTGGGAGAATTCTACAAAGGGGACTATATGATCCAGTCCTTTCCTCTTCCTCTCTTCCACCTTCCCCTGCTACTAGATAATGATTTTATTCTGCCACATTGCTCCCACTATGATGTGTCATAATAGGCCCAAAGCAATGGGGCTAGTCATGGAGTAAAACCATCAAAACTGTGAGCCTAAAGTAAACCTTTCTTCTTTATGTGTTGATTGTGTTGGGTATTGTGTTACAGTAGCAGAAAGCTGTCTAACACACTTTGGTTAACCATAACTGTAACTTGACCTAACTTTAGCTCAAAATAATAATGAATGGTAAGAATATAGTGGAGTCATAAAAACCTCAAGGACTATTCATGCTGCTGAGCCTCAGGACAACAGTGGAATCAAGAAATGGAATAACAATGGTCAATCTTCTTTCACCTCTGCTCTTTTCTGCATTCTGAATCATAATTTTTTCTGTAGAATCCCTTTCTCTATCTTCCTAATCCAGGTGGTAGAATATATGGTCACCGAAAGCACTGCAGTGACTTGTCTTCCAAAGAAAAACTGAATTCATTCAGTTCTCCACAGAAAGGAATCTGATGATTTCACAGGACATCATGTCCTCAATCTCAATCCACAGAGCTGTGAAACAGCATCATGTAGAATCATATGGATGAGTCATGTTGAAATGAGGCTTCTTAACAGATAAAATACTCAGCATATGCCTGGTGCCTTCCCAGGCTGGAACGAGGACCTAGCCAAAAACCCCTGGGCCAGATCTCACTTCTGGTTGATTCAGTATATTTTCTGTTTTAGGAATATTTTTGTCCTTAGTTTAACCATAAAGGGATTAAATGATACATTCTGTGACTTCTGTGACTTAAAAATTTCAGGTAATAAAAGGTACATTATTTGAGGATTGGAAATAAGGAAAGAGATCATTTCCACATGAAATCACAATGGTTTTGAAATTCAATGAGGTGCTTCCCTTATGTGAAGTGATCTAGTTATTTTCCTCGTACCATCCC
This sequence comes from Castor canadensis, assembly GCF_047511655.1. Taxonomy (NCBI): domain Eukaryota; kingdom Metazoa; phylum Chordata; class Mammalia; order Rodentia; family Castoridae; genus Castor; species Castor canadensis. Next base: position 34,486,600 of record NC_133394.1, on the reverse strand, counting down.
TCTATTCAAGTGGTTTTCAATTCTGACTAGCAGATGCTTTCAGTGCCCCACCCATAGCCTCTCTGAACCATTCTCATTTCCATGCATAACAGCTTCCTGTGTGTTTTTACCGTGTCTCCATCAGGGCATTGTCTTCAGATTTTCCTGGCATTTGCTTAAATGTGGAAAGAGCTGGAAGTGCCTAGGCATTTACATCACCCTGAAACAGACCTCACCCATGATGTTGATGTATTTCTCCAGCTCCCTGGTCCTGATGGAGACAGCACTAAGTCTGCAGGGACTCCCCCCTACCCCCCCTACACAAGACTGAGTCAAAATTATTGTGTCTGCAGTTCTGGGCTTGACATGTTGACCTTGTGTGGCTTACCTTCCTTTCCCTGTCATTTTCCCTACCAACCTCCTGGTTTTTCCTTGGAAAACCCTATAATGACTCATTTGTATATGAATCTTTATCTCAAGGTCTACATGTAGTGACCCCCAATCTTAGATACCTGACTAGCCATTATAGTTACCTGGGAAGTATATTTAGAAAAACAGAATTTCCTAATCAGGCCATGAGTGAGGAAATAAAGGTAAAGTTTCATCCTAGAAAATTAAGTCAGGAACTTTTATCTTTGTTGTTGTTGTAGGTACTGGGAGTTGAACTCAGGAACTCACACTTGCTACAAAGGTACTCTACACTTCAGTCATGCCTCCATCCCTTTTCATTTTACTTATTTTTCAGGTAAAGTCTCATGTTTTCTCTTGGTCCACCCTGGACTGCAATCCTCCTATCTATGATCTTCCTATGTAGATGAGATCACAGACATGTGTCATCATGTCTGAATCTCAATCAATGCTTGTTGATTGAGATGGAATATCACTAATTTTTTTTCCAGGCTGGCCTTGAACTGTGATCCTCCAGATCTCCACCTCCTGAGTAGCTGGAATTACAGGCTTGAACCACTGTGCTTGGCCTTAAGAACTTTATCTTTTAATGAATATGTGATATGGGTTTGTGTGTGTATGTTTGTGTGTGTGTGTGTGTGTGTGTGTGTGTGTGTGTGTGTATAAAGAGATTTGTCTAAAGAATTGGCTTACATGGTTGTGGGAGCTGGTAAGTTCAACGTATATAGAGCAGGAAACCCAGGCAGGCATTGTTGTAGTCCTGAAGCAGAATTCCATCTTTTCCTGGAAACTTTAGGAAGTTCATAGTTCATAAAGTCTTCAAATGATTGGACAAGGCCCACCTACATCATCAAGGATAATCAACTTAAAGCCAATTGACTGTAGGAATTAGCCACATCTACAAACTACTTTCAGAGGAGCACTCTGATTAGTGGTTGGCTAAATAACTGGGTATTATAGCCTAGCCAAGTTGACACAGAAGACTAACCATAATACTGTAGGACTAACAAAGTTAGAAGAGAAAAAATATGTTTTGCTATGTCAAAATAGTACCTAAACATGACAGTCACAGAAACTGCTTGGCATCCATCCAGCTTAATAATAAGTTTGCATGTCATTGAATTGGTCTTATTAACTTCTTACAGAATGCTATGACTCACAAAAGTAAACTCTAGTCATACATGCTATAAATATATACACTCAGCATATAAATATATGTATTCATATTTGTAGATAATCTGCTTATAAATTTTAAAATTAGAAAAGAACTTCCTGCTTTTACTTGTTGCTAAGACACATTAAGACAGCACTTTTTCTCAACCAAATTTGTATAATTCTAATTACTGTCAACTATTATTCCAACACTGCCTACCTAAAGAGGCACTGGAATGTTGAGAGGGTTGGAGAAACAGCCTCAGCCTGTGAGGGATCTGGGAAGATTACACAGAGTAATCTTCACCAGGAATCTGGTATAGGATCACAGGGTTCTTGGGGAGGATGTGGTAATGCTAAACCTGTCCAGGTGGACTATATCTGATTTACACCAGTACTGGCTGTGCAAGAGGGGTGAAAGAAGAGGTTCAATGCAAGAAGCAGATCATAACTACTTTGGCATCTGACACAGAGATAAGATACATCCCTAGTCACTGGGTGTCAAACAGTAGCTTGAGGTCCCACAGGGTTAGAAAGGCTATTTAGAAATTCTAATTTAGAAGTCCAAGGTAACACTGTAAAAGGCAGTGTTACCTTTTACAAATATTTGCTCTCTCTCTAATTTTGGACACGTAGGAGGATCACATACCTTTGTCCTTCTTGAAATTAGGCATGGTTAAATGATGAGTTCAGGTCAATGCAATGTAAGTGTACTCATTCACGAGGGCCACTCCCAGCATGGGCACCTGATTGCTGGGGCTTGCCTCTCCACCCTTTACTCTGTGGCTTGGTGGCTATGGAAACACCTGCTGGTATTTGTGCTATCTGATTGTAGCTGTTGGAATGCTGAGTCAGCACATGGAGGATGGCTGCCCTGGCAGGCTGCCCAGACCTGCAGAGGACTTCAAAATTTTGTTATGCTACTGATAGTTTCAATTTTTACTATAGAATAACCTAAAATCTGATGGTAACATGGAAGTTGGCACAGGGAATATTTAATGAATAGCTCAAAGACTTGCCAAAACTTCCTAGTGAGAGACTATTGCTCTCTCTTTCTTGACCTATACTAATTTCTTCTTTTTTTTTTTCACAGTTGGTGTGCTATAGAGAAAATTGGGATGGACAAGGATGGGAACAGAATATAGTCATTTTCTAAACAAAGAAAAGGATTTCCATAAGCATCAGAATCAGAAGGTGTCAGTTCTTGAAACCATAAAGAGGGTGTAGAGTAACCAACCACCTTAGCTGCTTTGTTTACCTTCCACTTGTGAAGGGTTTTACTAACTCATATTATAGTACTTAACAAGGAATATAACACTCAAAAAAGCTTGAGGACACAGCCCTGGGTGTAACGACATTGAGGGGTCTTATATATCCTGAATCAAGTTAAATAATCAGGCCTTTGGAAGGACAAAAAGGAACACAGATTTTGGAATTTCTTTTCCTATGCCCTGTGCACCACTACTAACACTGACCCTTTGCCTTTCTGTGTGGAATGGCATCTGTTTGCACACCATGCACGTGACCCATGTGCCAGGGGTCACCATAGCACCAGCCCACAGTACCTTTCGTTCAAACTTCCCTGTGAACCCTAAGGTCCAGCTGTTCACAGAAGGCATCTGATTAGCCAGGCTTACTTTTGTACATTAGGTCGGGGAATTTAAGTGTCACTGTCCCTGAGATGTCTTCTAGTTATTAGATGTTCATCCATCCTGGTCCAACCCCTCTGGTAGCAGTGCTTGAGCCTGTAATCTGGTAATGACTCAGTAGGTGAGGTGATTAGGCACTTCATTTAAAATAGTGCTGGCAGGACAGGTACCCTAAAGCATATCCAGCACAATTTCCACAACCTATTATATTTCTTTGGGCTGGACATCAGGGACACCCTGAACAAGAGGGGGAAACTCTCGAGGGAATGCTTCTAAACAAGAACCACCCCAACTCTGCTCACTTCCTCCCTGAAAATTGACTAAGTTATCGCTAGCGAATAGTTTAGATGTTGAAACAATAGAACCCTTTGTGTATCTGGGGAAAAAGGAAATATGAGTAATACTGTGTTCTCCCCTGGATCTACACAAGTAATTATTCTTACAGTGAGAGACATACCTCATGCAAAAAAGCAAACTCCTCAATTCCCATCCCATTTCTCATCCTGACAGTCTGAGCCAACTATCCTTTACTCAGTGAAAGCTATTTTATAATACTAAAAATGTAAACATGAAAATTCAATTTTTCCTGAAAATACTTTGAAGTGCTTACTTCAACGATAGAGAAAAATCAGAAAAACTAACTCAGACTAGCTTATAATAGAATTTTCCTTCTTTCAACAAACGTTTATTAAACACCTTGTGTGTGCAAGGCCCACTGCAGACACTGGAGCTTCAGTGTCTGAAGTCCCTGCCCTCAAAGCCTTATGTAGCTATTTGCAAGAAGGCAAATAAATAGATCTAATCCATACACATAATGCACATACACACATACACAATGTCAACTCATCTAAAATATTAAAAGGAATTTGAAGTTAACTTTAGATCTTCTCCACAAACTTTGCTTTCCATTTCCAATGTTCTTTTTTCTCAACAAACAGTAACTTCTATCTTCTGTTTGCTCAGACCCAAAGCCTTAGGGTTTTCTTTGACTCCTTTTTTTAAATCTTCCCACATCCTGTAGCCTGTTAGGTCACCTTTTTAAATATACTTGGAATTGCATGCTTTTCGCCACTTCCTTCTAAACTATATAATCCAAACCACCTTATTTCTAGCTTGACAAGAGTCTCTCAACTGGTCCTTCCATCTCTGCTCTTTTCCCATCACTACATCCACAGTAAATTCTTAGAAAAGAATGATTGTTTTCTCTAAACTTAAGTTATAGCATAGTACCTTCTTCATAAAATCCCTTACATTTCATGCTCGATAAAATTTGGAGTGTTTTCTGTGTCAATAAAGCCTTGTATAAGCTGACTTTTCACATTCTCCCTGACTATCTTATACCACTCTTTCTAGTTCATCCTACTCCAGCTACCCTGGCCTCCTATCACAACTGGCAAAAAAATGCCACCTGGACTCTTCTTCAGGGCCTTTACATCTTCAGCTCCCTTTACTTGAACTCTCTTCTTCCATGTAGCCGCATAGATATAAACATCTCCATCACTTCATTTGAGAATCTCTGTTCAAAGATCATGTACTCGAAGAGCTTTTCCTCATACAATCTATCTACAACAGCAAATGATATCTTAGTTCCATCACTTCTGCCAGTGCCCTCATCACAATGAATTATGTTTATGCTGACCACTTAAGGCCATCTGACATGTGTGTATGTGTGTGATTGTTTTTAATTATTCCTTTTTTTTTAATCATCTGTCTTTCCTCACTAGAATATAGGCTTTATGATGGCAGAGGCTTTTGTTTTTTCATGCTTATTTCCAGTGCCTGATACACATTCAATAAATGCCTTCTGATTATGTGTCTTCCACTAGCCATGAATACTAGCAAAATAAAACTTTACTAATTAGAGGTAAATAGATAGCTGGTCAAGTGCAAGACTCATTTTAACAGTAGAATATTTACTTGCAAATTCATGAAATTTTATTAAAAAAATAGGCAAAATCTGCTTCCAAAAAGTGCTAGTGTTGTTGGGTAAAACTTATTTCTAATTACTACATTGACTTTGTATATGCAAATGTGCTTTGAAGTCCCTGACGAACTTTCTCCTAAATTGATTTACCAGATCTCCTACAATTTGGCAGTAACTGTAACTTGGTTAATAAACCCTTTTACTTCAAATGTAAGCTTAAGCCTATTGTAGATCAAATATTCTGAAATGTTGAGTTTAGAAAAGCCAAAGTACATAAATTATTACAGCATGTGCTGTAATATAATAGCACATATAGAGCTCTTTTTAATGTAAACATTTATGACTTGGCACAATTAACCTATTCATAATGTCAAAATCAGGGATGAAATTAAAATTCAAACCATCTAAGAGAAAGAGAAAATGGCATTTCTGTGTACTGTGTGTGTGTACCTGTATGTATTATTTGGGGAGAGAGGGGTTGACATGGACTATGGTACTTAGCCTATGCCTCATGTGTTGAATTCCTCTGTGTGTGTGTGTGTGTGTGTGGTGTGTGTGTGTGTGTGTGTGTGTGTGTGTGACAGGGGATTGAATCAGGGCCAGGCACATCGTAGGCAAGCAATATACCACTAAGCTATATTCCTGGCCCCTGATACATTTTTAAAAACTCACTCAACAAATTAGTTAAGTATTATTTTGTGCCCAGAATTTGGATATGAAATGAAGGTACAAAAATAAATAAAATGAATATAAATATCCATTTACTAAATGTAAATGAATGGATATGATGACAAATATTCTTGCCTAATTTTATGTAAAATATGTCTCTTCATATTAAATTTAGCATACAATTTCATAAGCTATTCTTTAATCCCTGATGGAAAATTTATATTTATTCCTGAAAACATTTGGTATAAATTTTTTACTTGTTAAAATAATTTTGAATATTCTTTGAGAAATAACTTATTTAAATGAGTAAAACTATCTTCTGAAATAAACAGGGTCAACACAGTTTCAAGAGCAAGCCAAAATATAAACAATAAAATGTCCTTTTAGTTTGTTTCTCAAAATCCATGTGGACTAGTATATTTCAACAGCCTCTATGAGAAAGGTAGAACTCAACATTATCTGAAGGGATGCCATAGGAAACAGGTTTAAGATAATGAATTAAGCTTTTACAACATCATGTTCTCCCGCCCAGGACTGACTGTCTATTTTGCAGGTTCTCCAGCATTGTATTCCACCAACTCAAATGAAGTTAGGTCAAACACACTGTGTTCTACCATCAACCACTCAGAACAATATGCATGCTCCAGAAGAGCCATAATCAGAAGTCATTATTCAACTCTCAATGTCCAAATGATAGTAAATTCATCCAAGAAACTAAGAAATATCCTAAATTACAAAAACAGATTATTCTGAAGATAGGATGTAAAATACAATATAATTTTCTTTTAAAAATGCCTCTGGATTTAGCAGAGCACTTAATAGCAACCTAAAATGTTTTTTGCTGACTATGATTTACACCAATGGAAACAAGCTATGTGGAGCATTTAAATACACATGACTCCAAATCCACAATTGTCCCTCTTATTTACCTTTGTTACTAGTTTTGATGAAGCTAATAGTAAACTAGTTTGTGCTCTCCAGTAGTAAGAGGAAGTAGCACCTTATACTTCAATATTTGCTGAGATAATATGTGTATAATAGTTATATATCAAGACTTTCAGATCATTAAATGAAGGAACTAAATCATTGCATCCTTTATTCCCTGCATTTATGCATTTATGCATCATCTAGCACAGAACAGGTGTTCTAAACACAACTGGTAAATGAATAATTCATTTACAGAAAATTAAGATTTGATGTTCTTGTATTAAGAGAGATAAGAATATTTTTAGTCTTCTGGTTGTTCTCTTATGTAACAATTACACAATACTTCTGGATTTTACAAGGGCTTTTCCTTTTTGAACTAATTAAACAAATAACTTTTGTATATTTATTTGCTAATACTAGCTACCCTAACAAATATATCTTCAAATTTTAATGGAATAACATAAGATTATTTCTTTTTCAGGGAATGTCCACTTGCAGAATTTCTTAGTAAGCAGGCAGCACTCCTCTCTGGGCTCTCACCATTTGATTCTCTATAGGTCCTTATCTGCAGGTCCCTGCAGCTGAACGATGTGAGCCTATAGACTGGAGAATGCATAACTGCTGCTGAACCACCTTGGCCAGCAAGTGACAGTACACTTGAGCTCACAGTGTAGTCAGTGCCAAAGCTATTCACAGGGACTCAGGGCAGGTTGGGAAATAAAGTTTCTAGCTGGGTATTTGTTTCTGAGAAAGAATTACACTAAGTAAAGGGAAGCACATTTGTTGTACTAGGTAAAATACTGTCTGTTGTCCACTTTTTATTATTTATTTATTTTTGGCAGCACTGGTGTTTGAACTGAGGGCCTTGCCCTGGTCGGGGAGGCACTCCACTAGTTGTACCACACCACCAGCCCTTTGGTCAACTTTTTAAGTTTTTACTTTTTCTTCATAAGCAGAGGATGTTTCCAAAGTCAGCTCCTGGAAATTGAAGCAACTTATGGGAACCTAAATACCAAATGTAAGGTGATCTTATGCAAGCGGTAATATAATCAAGAACTGCTTGGGAAGTATTAAAAAAAATGGCAATAGCCATTCTTTTACTGAGTAATAACTCAGTAAAAAAGATGAATTGTGTATGAGCATAATTAGTCCCCAGTAATATGCTACTGTATAGCTGTCCTTAAAGTTCAATTTTATTTAAGGAGTATCTATGCTGTAGGAGTATGGAACCATACACATGCATTAGAAGTACATGATGATAATAAGATTTGTTATAAAGTGGTTATGAGTCATGACTCCCCCACCCCCATAATAGGTGTTCTAGACTTGTGGACTGAAGTGTGTGTTTGAAAGATATACACCTGTATTTCCTACCTCTAATCATAAAATTTTTCTATGTGATGACATTTTAAGACTTCTGATCCTGGTTCAAGGATGTTTTTCCTATTCTTGGCAAAAAGGTAGTGCAAATAATGCTTGGAATTACAACTGCTACATGTGAGTGAGAACATCTTGGCCTTGGAAGTGAGCATCCCTGGACATGGTTTCCTGGTCTTTCCTGAAGCAGGCCCTTTCACCCACAGGTCTTGGCATTCCTTCCTCTCTGTGTGCCATCTGGCCAGGGACCAGCTTCCTAAATCTGCTTGGCAACTAGCTGTGTTCCTGCCTAGGAGGCTGTTTGCAACAACCCCTTCCTGCGGAGATTATGATGACCTATCAGAGCTCATAATTTTATGTTCTCTGAAAGTTCTACTGGACTCTAAGTCATTACTGAAGACAAGGACCATTTTCACAGACAATGTCCCCCAAACACACATCTGACCTACCACAGTGTCTGGCAAAAAAAAAAAAAAGGAACACAATACATATTTGTTGAACGAATTGTCTTTCTAATTACCACTTACTGTTCTGGGGTTGCCAGCCAGGGGGCAGCCTCCCTGTGTGGCGGGACACACCCCACATCTCTTCCTTTGGCTAGGAGGCCTCTGCAGAGGCTCACTGGCATTCTAGTGTCTGTTCATATTCCTTGCAAGCCACACTATTTGTCATTCTCCAGTGCCATCAGTCTGTTATTAAAACTTAGTTTTCGAGTTTGACCTTAATCTAATCTCTGTCGCCAAAAACAGTTCTCCTGGCTCCATCTCCTAGCTTCCTACATCTTTTTATTAGGCCTTTTATTGGGCCCATAGTCCAATTCAGGAAATAGGAAAAACCCGATATGAAGGAATTTGGAAATAAAACAAGAAGGACGTGGGGGAGAAATTTATGCATCTTTCTTCATAATTTCCAAAGGAGTTCTAACCGTGCCAGTCCTTGGAACTGAGGTTGGTCTGGGAGAGGGGCTCAGGTAACCTGCCAGAGGTAGACCGCTCCTCAGATTCACTGGAGGGAATCAGGCCTGCTAGAGAGGAGCACTGTGTCCCCTAATGGTCTGCCTCCAGGCTCTCACATTCTCTACCTCACTTTCTTTCCAATGCGAGGGTCATGTATGGGTATCTACTGAGGGCTCCAAGACCCTGCAAGCACCCGGAGCACAAAGTGGCTGATTGGAAGCAGCTTGAACAAAGATTGGGTGTCACCTGTCCCGACCAGTGGCTGCGTGTGCGTTTGTCAAGGCGACCTCTCCCATGTTTCTCCTACCCCCCCAACCCCATTTCCTTGGAGATGGACAGGGCTGCCTTGAGTAACTGAGCATTGTCCTGGGTCTCTTGCGCTCTGGTCCGCATCCTCCTTGGATGGCTACCTCGCTCCTGCGTCCTGCAGCGCCCCACACACTGCCATGTCCCTGGCCCGCGACTCCTGACAGAGGCTCCCTCCTGGGAAGGTGTGCATGCATGCATGCATGTGTGGCGATCAGTGGTAGTCCCCCCGCCGCCACGCAAAAGCCCCACTAGCCATAACAACCGCACACCCATCACGGGCGGAGCCGATCTCCCCAAGGTAAGTTGTTTATTCATCGCCGTTTTGGCGATCTTCCCTGGACAGCTGCGGCAGCGACAGCAGCTGCGCCGCGGCCCCGAGCTCCTCGCGCTCTTCCTTCCTCCGCCCTCTCTCGGTCGGTCGCCTCGCCGCGCGCCCCCACCCTTCCCTCCCCGCCTCCTCTCTCTTGCCCTCCGCGGGCCACGCACACAGCCGGAGACGCCGTCCGCTCTTGGCTCCTCGCACTGCGGCTTATCCCGGCCGCTAAGGCACTGCTGCCAAAGAGGGTGCATGCGGGGTCCAGGGGCGGAGGCCAAATGGGGTCGAGGGGTAGCCTGGTAAAATCCCTTTCCTCCTAAGCCGCGACCCCCGGCCTATTCTTCCTAATCCCGGCCTGCCGACAACAGTGACACCTGAGCAGGGACTGGTCGGTGCAGGCGGCAGGCCCGCTGGACTGGCAGCTGAGAGAAAACAGCAAGGGGCGGGGACTGCGAGGAGGAGTGGGGGGCGGGACGGCCGGGAGGACTTCATATGAGCGACGTGCGCCCAAGCCAATGAGCGCACGAGGCTCCGACGTCGGGGCGGGAGGCCGGGGGCGGGGCCCTAGGGAGGAGGAGGAGGCTGCTGGGCGCTAGAGGCGGGGGCCGTGAGGAGGAAGGGGAGGAGGCGGAGGCGGGCGCGGTGGCGGCGGCCGGCGGAGGCGGCGGCGGAGGTGGTGGAGGAGGGTAGGTTGTGCCTGGGACTGTATCTGCTGAGCTCCGCGGCTGAGCCTGTCTGTGTTGAGTGAAAGAGCTACGCCGGAGGTAGAGGCGAGCGCGGGCGAGCGCGGCAGCGGGGCGTCTACGGCGGCCGCGGCACCGGCGGCTGCATCGGCGGCGCTCGGTGTGGGGAAGCAGCGGCAGCAGCGGCGACCGCCTCTCTGCCACCGGGGACGCTGAGACGCGGCTGGTGGCACTGACATCCACGGCCCTGCCTCTCCTCCCTCGCCCCCGGGCCTCCCCATGTGATCCGTCTTAATCCCGGCCGTGTGCGCGCGTGGGGCTCCATTGCGCGGTGCCCGGTCTCAGTGCCGGGGTGGGTGCTTTGGCTCGTGTGTGCCGCTTCTCCTCCCCATCCCCCCTTCCCCCAAGAATAAAAGAAGAACCGGGAGGCGTGCTCAGAAAAATAAATAAATAACCCCACACACGCGCAGCCCGGAGCGAGTCGGCGGGGCTGGCGGCAGCGGAGGAGGAGGAGTGAAGGCGGCGGCGGAGGAGGGACGCGCGGAGCAGGCAGTAACTTTAAAGCCAGCTCGGAGCCCAGACTCCAGCCGAGCGGTTCAGCGCGGCGGCCGCGTTGAGTGTCTGGCCCGCCGGTCCGGTCGGGGTGTGCAATCGGACGGACGGACGAACAGCGCGTCGCTGTCCCCCGGCGGCTGGAGATGTCCGAACCCAAGGCAATTGATCCCAAGTTGTCGACGACCGACAGGGTGGTGAAAGGTAAGGGAGCGCCGTGGTCGCCCCGGGTGCACCCTGTGCCGCAGGCGCTCGGGTGGCTCTCCGGTCTCCCTTCCCCCCACAACACCCCAGTCCTGGGTTCTCCCCTCCCTGCTCCAGGCACGGACCTTCTAGGATATTGTGCAACCCGTGAACCCCCCCCTTCCCCGCGGCGCCCTTCCCCCACCCCTCCCACCCAGCGCTACTTGGGGCATTTTTATTGACGGGGGCGTCAGTTGGCAAATGGCTGAGCCGTGGGGAGGCGGCGGCTGGGGTGGCGTTGGCGGTGGCGGGAGGGGGCGCCGAGGGGGGGGAGAGTTGGTTGGTTGCTGGCAGGGTGTAGCTGCTGTGACAGAAATAGGAAGTGGGTGGCTGCTCGCAGGCTTGCATGGGATCGGGTTTATGGTTTTCTTTTGCAGAGGGAGGGGTGATTTATGGCTTTTAAAAAATTAATATGGCATTTTTATGTGGCTGTGGCTTTCCACCGACTGCCACGCTCGGTCCGGGCTCTCTAGGCGCTCCATTGCAGCAATTCCCTCTGCGCCCCTTCCCTTCCCCCCTCTCCTCCTCTCCCCTCCCCCTGGAAGGGCTTGCACAGGACTCGCGAGAGAGCGGGAGAGCGTGGGGGGAGCCCGGCGCTTCCTTCCGCGCGGGGCGGGGGCGACCGCCAGGGGGAGGGTGACCGGGGACCGCGTGGGGCTGCGGGAGGCGGGGGACGACCCTAAGCCCCAGTTACTGCCGCCGCCCTGGGATTCCCCCTCATGCCCCAAGAAAGACGCGAAGAGCAGTTCTCCAGCCGCCTTCGCCACCCTTGGCGGTGCGCCGCCGCCGACCTGTCATTGCTCTTGAAGGATTCCCCGCTTGTGCACGCCCTCCCAGTGGGAACCTCATCCTGCTTGCTTCCGGGGTGCCCCCGGCACCCCCTTTTTGTAACCCGCTGTTTCATTCTTATTATCGCCTCTTCTTCTCCGATCCGGGATTCTGTATGTGTGTCCTCCTGGCGGAGATGGTGATTGGAGAGAAGCCGGGATGCATAGGGTGAGGAGAGGAACAAGCAGTGGTTGCCCTCTCTGTTGCACCGCGGGGGAGGGATCCCACCATCTTCACTGTATTCCCCGGCGGAGTGGGAGCGGAACCATCCAATGAATCTTGGAAGAGGCAACAGAGCACATCTGCCAGGATTAAGTAGTGTCCCTTATTCTTGGGGTCAGGACAGTGAGGAAGCAGGGATGGACACTTGCCCTGTACAGAACGGGCCTCTGAAATGGGAAACAGCTGTGGTGATGGTGGGGGTGGGGGTGGGGGTGGAGGTGGGTGATGTAGAACGAGGATGGTGTCTACTGTTCCCAAAGCATGGAACTAGAGTGCAAGGCAATAAAGTCATTTGCTCCTGGAGCACTTCAGTGAAGTGAGTGAGCAGCATAAGTCTCTCTGGGGTTTCCAAAAAGATCCTTGCTCCTATCAGGTTTGCTCAGCTTTTTAAAGGAGAGGGTGGGAGGAGATAGATAGTCATGATGGGGAAAATTGTACTCTCTTTTCTCTTTTTTGAGATAGAGACAAGTAAGTATCTTTTTATAAAGGTAGATTGGAGTCATTACTGCTTCAGTGCAGGATTCATAGATCCTTCAAAGTAAGAGGAAGTAACTCTGCAAAACTGATTGGAAATAGGGCTTCAGAGTGATGCACAATATTTTTCTGCAGGCATGCACCCTTACGTAAACAGTCAATTCATATGCATTCCGAAGAATTATGTTTTGTATTAAAGACTTCTGTTGACATTTTCAAAAATTAAGATTTTTTTTGCCTGAAATACCAGAGAATGACCAGTGTCTCCTTAATGTGTGAAGTTTAGGTTGCAGCTTCTAAACAAGGAGTAGCCAAGGGGTAGGGTGCCTTTATCAGAAAATATGGAAGAGTTAATTCACTCACACCATAGATATTTTGCCTGGCTTTTTTACCCCCAATGCTATATATTATAAATGACTTTTCATTATAAGTACATATATCCACCCATAATCTCCAAAATTTGATTTTTTGTAGAAGTGAAATACAAATGTGGGTAATAGATTGAAAAGAGAAGAAGTTAATCTAGTTTTACATTTGCTTTGATAGGGATCCTCTTGGAAAATTTTGTTTATAGGAAAAAGTTATATTGATGAATCCTAATTTTAAGGTGGACATGCCCTTGCTATAGTCTTATGCTTTTGTGTACACTTCATATTGTTGACTTAAAAGGCATTATCCAAGTTCGTAGTCAACACTTTGTCATGCATAACATTTTTAAGATTAGATATTTCAAGATAATCTATTTTGATCTCCTTAAATATGTATGTGTACGCTTAATTAATGGAAAGTACACATATGCTGAATGGAAAGCAGATCACAAATTATTCTTTATATTTGCAAAAATTGTATAGTGGATACATGACTTTACTCCAAATTTTGTAGAAACATCATCTGTTGGAGAAAAGATTATCCTTGAGGAAATACTTGTGCTCCTTAGGATTTTTCTCCTTTTACAAAGATATACACAGTTACATTTACTACACATACATATAAACATAAGAAATAGCCAAATCATTGGCATGCCTTGGCGTTGTGTATAGTTAGCTTTATTACTATGATCTGACTTTTTTTGTAAAACCAGTTGCTATTTACAAATGAAACTGTGTTTGTGGTTTTGTTTGTAGTAGTAACGATGACAACTTTCTTATTTGTATTTTCAGAATGCAACTTTGGACAGGTAGGTTCAGTTTTAGTGTCAACCATGTAATTTTTGAGGTTTATGGAGTCTGAGTGTGTTGAAAGACCCTAATCAATTTTCTAAAATTTAAAAATGAAAGGGAATGATGACAGTGGAGATAAAAAGCATTCATTTAGATTACCTCAAAAAAATTACTTCAATTAGCAAACTAATGCCATTTCATTTTGACAGTTCTTAGATTAAAAAAATTGATAAGTGTAAAAATTCAAAGAAAACATCTTGGTATTCTATTTGTTGGAAATCACAATAATTTGATATGTTTGCTGATTTATGTTGTATAAGGTAAAAGACAGAAGGCAGTAAATAAAAGAGTAACTTTCTATCCCCACTTGACAACACATCCTATGGCTTGGTTTTCTTTGCAGTGGTACTGCACAGACCTTCTTACAAATTTTGGTTTCTGTTCATTTCTCTTACCCGTTCCTACCTGGAATGATTTTTCTGGCCCTAAAATTCTCTTTTGGCCATAGAGCTTTGCTAAATGACAGTTTTAAATACTTGGAGGAAATTAAACTGTGTGAAGATGAGTGTGTGGGGTTGTTACATCTCTGGACTTTCCTTCTCTTCCCGTCTTCAAGTATTTGTAAAGGGCCTTTATTTTAACCCAAACTGATTTTAATAGTAGAAATTTTTGATTCCTTGGTAGGCCATTTTTAGATTCCTGGAAGAGTTTTGGGGAATCTTTCAAAAACCCTAAGTAAAATGCACTGTTGTGCTTTATGTAAGGTTGCTTTTGACTATGGGGAACAAGCTGTTTTTCTGTGTGTCAGCTTATATACTGTTTATCTAGACAAGTTCACATAAGAAAAGTCTGGAAAGATAGCTAAGATCGTGTAAGAAAGAAAATGTAAATAAAGCAAATTATTAAGTAAATGATGATTCAAGCCACCTGTATTTCTAGCTAAGAGAGACTGGAAATACTACTAAAAAACCCCACAAAAATATGGCATATTAGTAATAACTGTCATGTTTGTATCTTGAAATGGAATAGTAAAAAGTGTAAAAAGTGCTACTTTAGTGTTACCTTAATAAAAGCTCATTGTTAATTAATTTTACTGACATTTTGGTACCACCAGTTGAGTTGTTTCATGTGCCTCATTTTCCATTTAAGTATAGTGAAATCTCATTCATTATGGGTACACATCAGTGTTTTGTTAGTAAAGTTTGCATCAGTACTGGGTGTGAAGGAAGGGGTCTTGCTAATCCAGATGATGCTACCAATGACAGTTCCATCATGGACAAATTCCTTTGAGGACTTAGAGAACAGTATGCAGATTCGTGCTGTTAATTATAAATGCGGTTGATCTATTCAGTACTTCCTTTCTGGATTTCTATAACTATACCACAGATTCATTAATTTAAGTCTTATGGCAACGACTGAGACTGAGATTTAGGGAAATTCCAGTGGTTCTAAATGTTATCAATTAGAAGAATTTAAAAAAAACAATTTTTTAAGTATGGGTAAGAACCTTTACTTTTAATTGGCAGTGTATTTTAAGTTATCCAGAAAAAATATAAAAACTAACACCTTAATCTAGTTAATGAGGGTTATTCTAACATTTGTTAGTTAAAATACACCTTTTTAAGTTCATTTTTTTCTTTATGGACTGTTTTAAATTTTAATTTTGGAGACATGAAATATCACTTTGGTGTACTCTTCATTGATCATGTTTATAATTGTTCTCTGATAATTTTCCTTATCTTTTTAATGTCATCTGTGTATAAAGTTGAAACTAATTATGAAACCAAGTAATCTATTTAAAAACATGACCTCTTTGGAAAATAGCATTTTTTAGGAATAGTCTTCATTACCTTTTTGAAGGTTTTGTGAAAATAGATTGGAAATATCCAGAACTGTGAAGAGAAGTGATTCATGATAGGAATTTCAGTAATTGCTAAAAAATTAGTTTGTCAGTTTTTCAGCAACTCTCTAGTGTAGTATTCTTTTGATATTCAAGACGGGTATGGTGACATCTTGAATTCCACTATTCTGTAATGTTAGGTTGTATGTTACAAATTAATACTTAGACCATTTCCCCTATTTATAAAACGGCAGTGATTATACTCACCACTCCTGCTAAGGATCACAGGATCATCAAATGGGATATGAGAAGGTGGGCGTTTATACTCGGTCTGTTCTTACGGATATGGTAACTCAGTCACTGCTGACACAAAATTACATATGACAGGTTATGTATTTTCAGGTCACTTGAGAATAGTGAGAACCAATAATACCAAAAGTCATGAATGTTTTGAATCTGCACTAGTAGTTTATGATGACACTTGTTTTTGTAATTAAGGAAATGGAGACAGAATAGATGGAATGGTATAGGTGGGACCAGAATGCAAGTAAGCAGTTTTTTTCCTTTACTTAAAGAGACTCTTCTTGCTTGAAAGAAGGTGTTTGAAAAATAACCCTTTTGGTGTATTTAGGACGTTATCACATTTTGTTTCTCTTTTTTGCCTTACTAGATCACTAGCTATATAAAATAGTTCGATACATTTCTGTATTAGCAGAAATGTAAAATTCTGTTGATAAATGGTATAATCTTGTTTGATCCTAGCATGAGGTTCACTGATACTGTTAAACATTGTTCTCAGGTAAATATATACACAGAAATAGAAATAGTATATACTTCTGCAAATGACTTTGTTTACTTTTATTTTGAAGGATGTTGTTGTAGGCCTCTTTGTACTCAGATAATGACAGGATCCACACTGTTGTTCTGGAATTTTGTTAATTTCTAGAGAAAGTGCCAGTGAAAACACTAGCCAATGCTTCCTGGTGTTTTATTCCTTTTTAACATGGTTGTCAGTTGGGAGTGATATAGGCATTGAGACAGGATTTCAGTTTGTAAAAGTCTTCAGTATTCATGACGCTTTTAGCATTTAATTAATTTTATTTTTACAATACTTCTTCCACCTATATGAAACTGTCAGTTATATTTAATTATAAGAAACAAAATAAAAATTATATTCCTCCGTGGTTAGGTGTGCTGAATAATTGATTAAATCAGACAAACCGTTACTAAGCCCATTACTGGGATTTGCAAATGTGTATTCAGGTAGCAGAAGCCTTAGGTGTTAAAAAAAAACAAAAACAAAACCCTTGCTTAGGAAGTGGCAATTAATTATGAAAATGCTGCATGTTTAGAAATTAATAGGATACTTTTTTGGATCATCATAGAGAAGATTCGAATTTTGGTTTTTCTTCTTTTTATTTCCTAACCCATGCTTTGACCTCACATCAAAATATACTAAAACTTGATTTTTAAAGATTGTCTGGTTTTCTATGAATTTATATATCTTACGACTGGAAATGTTACATGTGTCTGCAAGAGAGTAAAACAAACTACTAAGTATCAAAGCTTTATAAAAGTTGCCTCTGGATTAGGGCATACCACTTTACAAATTGTCAATTTTAAGTACTGTCTCCAATAGTGAGACAAGAAGAGTTACGGTTGACCTTCAGGGAGAGTTATATTTATTTGGAGCTATATTAAAAAAAATTACCAATAGCTGTAAAATTCTGAAACTTAAAATAATCTTTCTACAATGACTGTATCACCTCAGCTTTTCTCCCCATCCCCCAGAAGAATTACTAGTTCTGATTAGAAACATTGAGTAATCTCTATGTTGTATTAGAATATTTTGGCAATTCTAGTGTGTCACTTGCTAAACCGTGTGTTCCAGGATGCTGCATCTACTTGGAAGTACATAAAATTATTCACTAATAATATGGATTCAGAGTTTTAGTTTGGAAAATATGATGCTTGGTCCATTGGTGTCTAGGTCAGTGCCTTTCTTACTATGGACTGAATAAATTTTTGTTGAATGATTTGGGCATTGCAGAAATTTCATATGGTATTTGAAGCAGTAATTGGAGACAAATTGTTTATTTTGTGTGTATTATATCAAGTTCTGATTCTTTGTAGATAGTTCTGTATGGTGACTGGTAAATGAAGTGTTTCCTTCTCCAGTCCATTCAAAGAGTGGGGTATTAGAAGGAGGCATTAATAGGGAGATACAATGAGATTGAGGGTAGTTTGTTGTTAGGTCATTTGAACTTACTGTGACTACTGAATTTAAAAGGATAAAAATCTTTTTACCTTACCTTGGACTTGAAAGCTTGCTTTCAGTTTTTGTTGTATTTTGCCTTAGGCTAATCAATTTTTGACCAGTGAGGGAAGATATGTTAATCATTCAGTCTTGGATTTATTGGGTGATTTATATGTTTTAACTGTTTCCCAGACTAAGACTTCAAGAGAAAATGATATGACAAATTTCATGAAAAAGTTCTCCCCCTCAGAAAAACCCACCAAAACAAAACAAAAGAAAAAGCCTGTTTGTGTACATTTGAATTATTTTCCTTAATGCTTTGTAATCCAGAAATGCAGCCTTCTCCAGTATAACTCCTGCCATCCTCTGGCCCCTAAAATGTCGTTGGATGCTATTCAGTAGAAAGATACATGGGCAATGAGAAGTTTAAAAAAACAAGTGGCACCAATCTTGCTGACTTCGTATTTTCTGCTAAGTGAGATTTGAGCCATCTGTTAACATTTGTTTTTTAACATCCTGTAAACTGCTATTTTATCAAGTTAAGTTAATAGCACAGTACTTTCCCTTAAAATGATAGACTCTGAGTCAGGATTTCAAGTTTGTGTTAATTTTTGCTTGCGTTTTACAAAGAAATTTAAGTTTTGTTAGTTTTTTTTTTTTAAGTGATAAGTTGGGCTTCTTGACTTGTGTATATTTAGTGCTATTAAGTTATATACATGCATTGTCTGTGGTGGCGTGATTATTGAGATGACAACAAATCCCCTGATTGTTCAGTTCCCAGTTCAGATGACACATCCTTTGGGATGGCCTCACACAGCATACCTTGATAAGAGCAGGTTGCTGTGGTGATTTGTTTCCTTGTCTTCCTCTCCTCCCCAGGATGTACAAAGCCTTGGAGACAGGAACCACTCATCTTTGTGTCTTCAGCTCTAGCACAGAGCCTGCCAAATAATAGGCATCTGATACATAGCTGTTAAATGAATGACTGGACACAGGATGAGATAGTTTAAGGTTTTTAAGTTACGGAGTTCTGTTTTGAGATTTGATCTTAAGTCATGGTCAACTCACAAATACCTGATGATTTTCTTGATTTTTGAGCCCCAGCCCTGTAGAAATGTGTTTTCATGTGAGTTTTGGAAATGTTTCATTGCCTGGGCCTGTGTGGTTTTTATCCAATAGCCAGCATGCAGAAGCATAACTGGCAGGAGTGGCTTTCCCAGTGGGAGGGCATGGTTTTCAGTGGATCCCTGTTGGTTAAGAGGTATACAGGGAGTCTGGGGATGTAGCTCAGTGGTAGAGCATTTACCTAGCAAGCACAAGGCGCTAGGTTCCATCCCCAGCACTGCAAAGAAGAAGAAAAACTGTACAGGTTAATTTTCTCAATGGCAGATAAGGATTTCTTTTTCAGATTAGTGATGAGACTAAGTTGGAGGATGGCTTTGTGACAGGCATTGGTAAAGTCTAGATTAGACATCACAATGCACAAATGCAAATAAATTGGGAATTAGAACAGAGATGTAAAACCCATTGCATACTCAGATAGGCAATGACTGAGTATAAATATACCAAATAAGCTTCAGGCCAGTGCATGGTAGTTCTGCATCTGTGAAGTGAGTGGTTTTAGAAAAACTCTGCCCCCAAAGTCACACCAATAGGGAAGCAGTATAGTGAGGCATCTGGCCCTAGCTCTCTCCCACATGTCTGTGGAACCTGCAGTGGCCCAGGCTTGATTGCATGACTTCTTATTAAAGCAGGTCACCTAGGGTTTTCGAAGCTCCCCCACACACCTTTTTTTTTTGTTGTTTTTTTAGCAAAATAAAACAAACAAAAAATCAGTGTCTCTAGTCTCTCAGATAGGTCAGGATTGATTGATTCCCTAGCAGAGAGAAATATTTTCATTTTAAGGCATTTAAGACTTAAGGAAGGTATAGTTTCCTACATAGAATCTCATTGCCGACTTACTTGATTCACCAGCTGGGAGGGAATCTTTCTGTTGCCTTCACCTCTGGTCAGAATTCTTTCTAAGCATTCTTTCTTACTTTACGGGCTCTTCCAGAAATGAATGTGCAAAGTTTAGGAGTATGTTTAAAAAAACAAAGTCTCACAATGACTAAAGGATGTTAAATTGTGACAGGAACTGAAAGACTGTGCATTTAGAATAAGAAAAAAGCTGAATGGTGATTTAACTAAGGTTTCAAGTATTAGAATATTTCTTTCTGTATTAGATAACACTTAGATGTTGCCCATCTGCCTTTTGTCAGCTGAAGAAGAGAAAACCATATTTGGAAGCATCAGAAATTTAGGTGACATATTTAAAAAGTTGTAATCAAGGGCTGGGGACTTGGCTCAAGTGGTAGGCTGCCTGCCTAGCAAGTGCAAAGCCCTGAGTTCAAACCCCAGTGCCACCAAAAAAAAAAAAAAAAAGTTGTAATCAGGTAGGGAAATTTAACACTGGCTCAAGATTATTGGGAATCTTCTCAGTTCTCATTTATTTGGATTATAAATGTGAACTGAGAAGAACAGTCTAAACCTAACATGAGATTTTTAAAGCTGGAAGGAACATTGGAATTCTTAACTTTTGATTTAGAATGAGTCTTCTGGTTGTGTGCGGGGGAGAAAGATTGGTGGATATAAGGGAAGCCTTTTATCTCTTAGAGGTGTCTATATCTGAAGCCTAGGCATAACAAACAAATTAGACTCTTAGAATTCAGAGGTGCACCAGAGTTTTAGCTAAGGCTACCCCAACGTGGAATCCTTGTCCTGCCTCCTGACAGATGGTAATAGTGCCATTGCCTGTATATATCTAGTGAGAAGGAGCGCCTTACTCCATTAAATCTCTCATTTTTCTTGTCATGCAGAATATCTCTGCTTGCAAGAAATACTCTTGCTTTACTGCAGTCTGATTCTCTGAACACATGTTCATTGTTCTTAGCATTGCCTTCTAGAGCACCAGAGAATGGGCCTTATCTGTTTTCTACGAGAGAACTCATTTGATATTGAAAACAGCTTTCTTGCTCTTAAATCCAACAACTTTTTCCCCATATAGGATGGTTTCTAGGTCCCCCTGCATTCTAGTAGCATTTTTTAAAATCCATGTCAGGTTGTTAGGGTCTTGGAAATGCAGGAGTGAACAGAGGTTATCTTGGTTAATCTTCCTTGAAACTTCAACACCTTGCTCTCAGTTCCTACAGTATTGGTGTCTTGCTCTTCTCTGTCTTACTGTTGACTTTTAAGCTGCCCAGGACTCGGAAATCTTTCACAGGTGGGCATTCCATGATGTCTGTTGGCTGGATGAGGATTGCCACTATTATGGTACTCTTAGTTCTCATGTCTTTTCCATTGAAATTCCCTTTATCTTCCCAGTCCCTCTGCAAGTCAAGGTGTGAAATACCTAATCTGTAAGTAGCAGCATCCCAAAAAACCTAGATAGCAGTTGTATTTTAACTGTAACTTTATAGTCTTTGTTAGTAAACACCTCCTAAGACCATTGAATTTCAGTAACCCAGTGGGTTCAGTTGTAATTTGATAGTAAGTTTAAGTTTCATGGAGACTTGAAGGAGGCCAGTGACTTGCAACTATGGTGCCACAACACAATGCTTTGTTAACATTCAGCTCTGAGATATTAACTACTGATAACAATGTACAGAAGATTGCAAATGCCTGATTTAGTAAGTATCTGTGTGTAAACTAGAGTGGATGTGAGTTCAACACTATAGTGTTACTTTTCTCTGAGTTCTGATAAGAAGGAAAGTTGCTGCAGGGGCCATGGTGAGCATTATGTGTAACCTGCAACCTACTTGAAGTTGTCTTAAATCTGAATGAAAATAGTACCTCCTTGTATTTCCCTGAACTTTATGACAGTTCATTAGAATCTTTATTCACTTGTGCTATTGCTTTGCACAAGTGAATGCCAGCATGTGTCTGTATGGAAAAAAAGGCTGGGACCTGCAATTGGAAAATACGCCTTTGCTAGCCAGGTCTGTAAATTGAGTAGGTCTTAGAACCTAACGTTTAGGTAGCACCTCTGTGGTGATTTCAGAATGCTCTATGAAGCCTTTTCTTCTCAAACACCTTCAGGCCCTGCCATTCCTGAAATTTCATGATCATTTATTTAACATAAAATTGGCTTTTTAAAAGTAACTTTTTTTTTTTTTTTGGTGTGGCAGTACTGGGGTTTGAACTCAGGGCTTTGATCTTGCTAGGCAGGACTACTTGAACTACTTGAGCCACACCCCAGCCCCAAGTAACTGATCTTCAGAACATAATATAGTGAATTGACTAAATTTTCTTCCTTTTGGTAATATTGAGCTCAGGAGAAATGTTCTATTTCAGGAGCCTTTTTGAGAGTGAACTTTCATGTTTCATTTTAAAATCACATCCCAGGTCTTTTATAAGTATCACTCAGTTTTCCATACTGCTTTCCCCTAACCCTCAGTAGGATAAAATATCTTGCTTGGTGAATAGGTTGACCTATTGAATGTAAAATGATTGGTAGAAATTCTTTCTTTCTTTTTTTTGCAGTACTAGGGCTTGAACTCAGGGCCTTTTACCTTGAGCCATTTCACCAGCCCAATTTTTTTGTGATAGGGTTTTTTGAGATAGGGTTTCATGAACTATTTGCCTGGGCTGACTTCGAACCATGATGCTCCTGATCTCTGCTTCCTGAGTACCTAGAATTATAGGTGTGAGCCACTGGCTCCCGGATCGAAATTATTTCTTTCACTTACCAAACTTCTCATCTATTTATCCATCCATCCATGTATGCATGAGGGCTTTAGTGCCCACTGCATACCTTGGCTCTTGGACCCAAAAGCAGGTAGTCTCTGAAGACTACTGTCCAATGTGGGAGATAAAAGCAAATTCAGTGTTATAGTCTAAGTTGTAATTACTCTGCTAATTACAGAAGTTGAGCCAGCTATGGGGTATAGAAAAGAGAGGGATTTATTGTTTTCATAGATTGTACTACCATTCTTTTTGGCAAAAAATGTGGCTGATATTACTTTGTTTGTGTGCAGTATACATAGGCAAGTGTTAGGGCATTGAGTTTATTTTAAAATAAAGATGGCAGCAAAGGTGTTGCAAAGAAGTGATGGGCATTTGTATCTGGTATATTGTAGCTATTATAGCTGTGACCTGTGAACCGAATATGATGGGCTATTGAAGGTTGAAGGGACTTTAAAAGTCAGCTAGTTGAACTAATTTTTTTTTTAAGATATGTTCCTGTTAGATGATTTAAAAAGTCACTTAACCTCTATTTCTACCCCCTCCCTCTCCCCAAGAAAGATTTCCAGTAGTGTGGAGGAAGCATCAGAGTGTAGAAAGCATTCTAGTTTACAGCTAGTTTACAGCATTCTCTTTATGGCAGCTTGTGTGCCCATGGGCAAGTCATATAATCACCTTGAACCCATTTTTTTCTTACTGAAAATTAGGAATGCTTGTACTACTTTTTCAAGGTTGTAACAATGAGAGGAATATATATAAAATACCTAGTTTAGTCCCTGTCAAAGCCCTCAATATATGTTAGGTATTGTTATTTTGTTGTTGGACAGCTCCTTTGAAAGCCAAGCTTTCTACTTCTGGAAGTAATTTGCATTAAAATACATACTTCCTCCCTTCCTATCTGCCCTCTAATCCACTGTGGTTTGGGGACTTACCTACCTCACAGTCTGCTGACGTCAACAATGACTGTCCAATTCCTGATTTCTGTGATCTTTGACATGATGGACTACTTTTTTTATTGAAGATTTGTGCTTATTACCTTTCATGGATTTCCTCTTTCTGTGGCTTTGCCAGCTGTTCTTCACAAAATCCTAAATGTTGATATTGTTGTTTTTCTTTACAAGTTCTTCTAGGCAGTCTTGTCTTCTCTAATTCATATGATTGAATACTGCTTGTAGACAGATGGCTAGCACATCTATATTTACAAACTAGTTTTTTCCTGTAGAACTATCTCTCAAACCCTACAGTAACCTACAGTTACTGTGGGTGAGTATGGCAAAAATAAAGTGGGGGATCTGATCTGTACATATTTCCTGTTGTGGGTGATGTTACCACCATCCATCCAGTCAGTGAACCATGACACTCAGTTCAGGCTTTTTAGTCTTTTTTTGTTATTGTTGTTGGTACTGGGGCTTGAACTGAGGACCTCACACTTGCTAGGCAGGCATTCTACCACTTGAGCCACTTCTCCTGCCAGTTCAGGCTTTTTAAATGTTTCATCTCCTGCTGCAGTGGTGTCTGGCCCAACATTAGTCTCTGCGTTCAACCTTGTCTCTTCTCGTTTTTAATTTTTTCACATTATCACTAAAATGTTATTTTTTTCTAAAATGGACAACTGATTATGCTTATCTACTGTTCAGTAGTTGATGTTTTTCTTGTTGCTTTGTGGGAATACTTTATATATTTGACCTTTATTATATCAATTCTGAAAATATTATAAAACATCACTTAATACTGTAGTTCACTACGGTATAAGTTCTTGAGCAAGAAGAACATGTTTTAAACATTTTTGTTAGCATGAGAACATTTTTATTCTTGTATGTATTGTGAATGTTCATTTCTGTTTTATCTGTAATAAAAATTGATTGTAGTGAACTAAACTACTTAAAAATCCAAAGCAGACCTTCCATACAACTTTTGGAACGTTTGTTGTTTCTCTCCTCTGTAAAACTTCTCTGAACTCCTGAGGAACAGCAGTCTGTGCAACTTGTGTTTTGTACGTACAGTGTATCACCAACATTCGCAACATTTCCTCCCCTGTCTCCCCTATTAACTGAGATCTTTGAGGGTAAGGTTTTATCAACATGATCTCCCCAGTGGCTAGCATGATGCCTGGCACACAGTCTGCCTTTTTTTTTTAAACAACAAATTGGAGGAGATGTACACATTTATTGCAAGACATAGCAATATCAGCATTCTTTTTCAGTAGCATACTTTTAAATTAAATTAATGTGGTCCAAGTTAAATACTTTATGTAATGTCATTTGATTGAAAGAATATCTTACCTTCTCATCCCCTTCCCTAGTGCATTTTTATGTGATAAATTTATAAGCCAGCTCTCCTTCATTGTGGAGTTGTAATTATGCAATTCTTAATACAAAATGTAAAGGACTGCCTCAGTTTGATTCAATATTTTTTAACCTTTCCCACTGATTTGAGCCTTTTTAGCTTTTTCTTTTTGCTCTTGAAATCCATGTTCTTTTAACTATTTATTTTAGTTATCTGTTCTAATTTATGTCTTACTACATTTGTCTGGACATTTACCTAAGCCCAGCTGTCAAATTAATTTTGGGGGAAAACTTGGGTGAGTTATTCATAAATCTTTATGTTAGGTTCTGCATATGTAACATAGGAAAAATTCCCATCTGTGTTAATAGGCTTGAGGGTTTTATTAAAAAACAACAACAACAACAACAACAACAAAAAACCAAAAACAAACCCAAAACAGAGGTGCTTCAGCAATTGTTGCCTTTGGTGTTTTCTTTACTTAATTAGTAAGTTTTTCAATAGTCATTTTTGGAATGTGAAATTTTTAAGAAATGCCTGTTTTTTTGAACCCTGTGCTTTTAAAAAATCTTTTGTGATTTTCAAGAGTGAAGAAATGCATTTTCCAGTGATAATGATTAGAGAATTTATATGTTTTTTATGGGCATATTTTATGATACATTATTTCACATTTACATATTTAAGTAAACGTTGTTAATTTGCTTCTTTTTTCCTGTAGAATCTTGCTCAGAGTAAATGACTAAGCAAGGAGCCTTTCCATGTGTTTCGAGCTTCACATTCTAAAAATGTTAGTAACATTAATGTCCCTGTCTTACATGAGGACTTCTTCACTTAGAAGTGCCCTGTGCAAGGTCACCTAACGCATAAGGGGTGGGATAGTTATTTGCATTCCCCAGACTTGACTGCATGCAACCCCTGAGTTTTTACCGCAGTCACAGTAATTTGAGGAGCAGAGAAGACAGTTTCTATAGATAGTGTCAATGGATTGATAGAACATAACACTTTATTAGTGATGTGTTTTTTTATAAGTTTCTGTTGCTGCTAGAAATCTTTATTTGTGGGTTAAAAATCTAGTACTTTAGTGGTGCAAGTATTTTTGTCTCCTTTTTTAAAAGAAATACGTAGCTAAGGGTCACTATGGGACTAGACTGTAAACTAAGCTAGACTTTACATGACATTACTGACCTTATCATGGCCTAATCCAAATCATAAAAGAAAGTGGTAACTATGACTTATATAAGAGACATTTTTATTAGACCTTGAATTTTTCTTGTAGGTTACACTGTGAAAAATCTAGTGCTAATTATTGTACACTGATGGCCTTTATTATAGAAACTTTGCTTTTTTATGTGCATTTTCATACTTTTGTCACTAAAGCAAATAAAGAAAGCCACACATAGCTAAAGTGAAAGCCACTTCAAGGAAACATCACATGAAACATTTTGAGGAGAGAGTTATGTGGTTTCATTGTAACATTTTAGATGTAGATGTGAATTGTTTTGTGATTAGAATTTTTCATTTAGCACTTTTAACTATTCAGTACTATGACAAACATTTAGGGTTTGCCCAGTTACACTTTCAGAATGATTATTTAAAATAAGTTATTTAAAAGAACAGGGTGGTGATTTAGAATTTTAGTCATTCTTCCATGGCAGACGTTTGGAGAAATTTATTTCTTGTTCATTATTGGTAAGCCGTTGATGATCCAGCCGAACCTGGTTTGCTTACTTGGAAATACCCTGTGGTTGAAGTAGTTGCACTTAACAAACTTAGGTCTAAAGGGAAGATTTAATACTCTGCCTTCATTTTCTGGGTCTTTAAACTCAGGGAGCTCCAATTTTATGCTATGCCTCCTCACTTTCCCTTGCTTCATTGATGAATACCTCTCTGCATGTGGAGAAATTTATTCCCTGCTGGAGTCAGCTTGGGTTCATACTTTCTTTTTCTTCCTGTGACATTTTTGTGAACCTTGGACATCAGTTTGACTTTTTTGTTCTTTATGAGGCAGTTCACTAACATGTAGAAGAAAAATTTAAATAACTTTAGTCCTTAAATTGGAATACTAGGGTGTGTTACTGACAGTATTCAGTAATTGACAGGTACTGAAAAACTGACAGTTTTTTTCCTTTTGTTAATTTATATTTATTGAAATATAAAGTCTTTATGGCCTGTAAAAGCAAAATATAACACTACAGCTTTCCTGTGATGTATGTTTATGTTAATACTGAAGCCAGACCTTGCCTGAAATATGCTTTACCTTATAAGGAAATTGATACTAAGATATGACTATACCCAATATTTATTATTGCATGCATAGATAATTTGAAAATTTATTAGTATGGCAAAAATATCAGGGAAGTCTGTTCCAAATAGGAACATCCAAGTAAATAAGCCAATGATTAAACATTCCAGTGGATCCATATACGAACAGGGTGAGAAAATACACGAGACAAGTGTTGATGCTGTGTAATTTGTGTCATAATAATGAATTTAAAGTAGGAGATTGACATGAAGAGCATGTCTTTTGAGAAGTCCCCTATTTAATATAACTTCTGCACTCATTGTTTTTGCTCTTTCTTGCCATAATTAGGGGCACCAGCGTATTTGCACATTCCAGGCTATTGAATTTTTTCTTAACAAAGAGAGATGTTCTTATGTCCCATTGAGTCACATACTTGATTAGAATTCAGTTGGCATGAATAGAAGTAAGACTTGGTATGCCATTGCTTATACATATTATTCGTAAGTGGAAATGTGTGGAAATTGTGTGTTCTTATGTCCACTATTAAAAAAGTTTTTTTTGACAGGTCTGGGAACAACCCTAGAACTTTGCATATGCTAGGCAAGCACTCTACCACTGAGCTACACCCCCAGTGTCTTGTTTGAGATAGGGTCTCACTATGTACCCCAGGCTTGCCTCAAAGTCACCATCCTCCTGCTACAGCCTTCCCAGGGCTGAAATTATAGGTGTGTACCACCATGCTCAGTGATCTACTATTTTAAATTATGCTTTCCCTTTCACTGCTATGTTGAGTTGTCTATTGTGGCTACATTGGTAAAATTGTGCCTTTTTCTTCTCTCAAGTTTTCCAACTGTGAGGTTTATGAATGATCTGATTTATTTCTAGAATGGTGAAATTATCACCAATTATGTGTATTTTGAAGTGATGATGTGATTATGCTACAGATAATAAAGATGCCGTCTGTTCTTGAACTTCTGTCCTCTAAAGAGAGAGTTCCAGAAGTCATATTTTGCTTTTAATTATTTGACCTGTGTTCAAGGTACTACTTTCCTCCTAAACTGCTCTCTTCAGCTATTGCTCAGGGATTTAGCAAATGAAGAATGAGTGGGAGCAAAATCTATCACTTTTAGAGAAGGCGGTAGTATATAGCAATTAGAAGTGTTGCTTGTGTAAAGACCACCCTTAGTTAATTATGTTGTCATGAAACTAGACTCTTAATGCATTTATCTCAGGACATGACATGCTGGGGCCTTTCTTAAATGCTTCATGTTGCTATTTCTCGTGCAATCTGGACTAGAACATTGAGAAAGAAGTAGTAGAAAGAACTGGAATAGCAAGATCATCGCACATTGTCCTCAATCTTCAGTACTTATCTATTTCTAGTTGGATTTACACTTTACTATTTTTACTTCTCTTAAGTGGTACCCATTTGGATTAAAATTAAGTTCATCTGTATAATGTGACTGATTTGGTGACAGGTGTTTTCACAGATGCCATTTTCTTTAATCTCTAAGGTAAGTCTTGGAGGTGGTTAAGATGGAAGAAAACTCATTCTGAAGGCTGGAAATAAAAAATAATTTGGTCATGATCACAGAGATAATAAGTGGTAAAGCTGAAATTTAAAACAGAACTAAAAGTTATTCTTAAGAATTTCAAATCTGTATTGACATTAGGGGATAAAGTTAACTTCACATACCTATCCCACAGAGTATTATGGAGATTTTGCTACATTTATTCCATCTTTCCTTTTTATTTATGGATGTATTTTCAAGCAAACATCAGATGTCATATTACCAAATAAACCAACTTTGTCTATGGGGCTATTGCTTTACCTCTACACCAAATGGTCTAAGCATAGGAGAGTATGACAACATGAAGAGTAAAACAGATAACAGCCATATTTTTGGAGAAAACAGTTATATATCTGCATTAAGCATTCTTGATAAAATTAATAAAATTATAATGAGATAACATAGTTACAGAGTGCTGACTCTGGGCTAGAACTGTCTCTCATGCTTAATACATATTAGCTCATGTAGTTCACAGTAGTCCTGTGTTCTGTAATCAGTTCTTGTGGGCTCAGGTTGCTTCTCAAAAAATTACCTATTTCACATAAAAATGAAATATTTTACGTTTTCTTACTTGTAGCATCTCTCCACTCTTTCTCACTGATAATACTGAATGTCATAGAATATTGCTGCTTAGAAATGTGGTCCATAGACCAGCGACGTTTTGTTGTCTTATCCCTAACCATTTTTGAGCAGGCTTTTCTGGGTGAGGCCCCAGCATCATTTTTGTAATTCATATTATACCTTCTACATGAGACCCCATTTTTAAAAGTGAATCTCCCAGGCATTCTTAAGTTTGGCCAGGCTTTAACATGCTCTGGGTTAATAGGACTAGACTATCTTTCCATTCTATTTCAGGTACTTAACTCTGAATAGAACATTTCTTCTTATACATCATATATTGAAACAGATGCTATATATGAATTGAAAGTGAGAGAAATTCTGGGCATACGCTTAGTCTTTTTTGCTGATGGTAACTGAGTGGTGATAGTATAGAAAACAACTCTCTTTTGGGAAGGACTGAGCTTCACTGTTCTTATTGTCTCTTGATGTTGGGGAATGAAAGTGCTGTCAAAATTTATTGTCCCTTGTTTATTCCATTCTTTCCTTCAAGTGAAAAATTACTCTAAGGGAGGTAGGGCATTATGAAATACCAAACAAAACCCAACCAAGAGTTGTTAAATAAATTCACATTATTATACTTTATAGGATTCGAAATATTTTTGTTTCTGTCCTTAAGTGGCCATTTTATTGCCCGTAAGTCTATGACTTCAGTCCCAGACATATACTTTGTCCATTTGGCTGTGATTACTTAGTGCTTGGTAATGTAGTGAAATGAAGGAAGGGACTGGAAAGCATAGGATAGTGGAAGGAAGTGGAGTTCTTGTGAGCTCCTTGCCCTGAATTGCCTGGTGTCACACACAGCCATATCATCTGTATGGAACCCTTGTTCTGCTGTGTTTTTGTTGTGTGACCATGGGCAAGTTCGTTAATTGCCTCAGTGTTCTTATTTGTAAAAAAGTATCTCATGGAGGAATAAATAAATCACTATATGAGTAAAGCACTTTGAACAATTATTGGCACAGAAGAAATACTACCTAAATATTTTCTGAATCAACATAGTAAAAATGGCTATACTACCAAAAGCAATCTACATGTTTAATGCAATTCCCATCAAAATCCCAATGACATTCATCACAGAGAATGAAAAATCTACCCTAAAATTTGTTTGGAAACACAAGAAGACCGCGAATAGCCAAGGCAATACTCAGCAAAAAAAGCAATGCTGGAGGTATCACAATACCTGTCTTCAAACTATATTACAAAGCAATTAAAAACAGCATGGTACTGGCGCAAAAACAGACTTTAAGACCAGTGGAACAGAGTAGAGGACCCGGATATGAATCCACACAACTATGCCCACCTTATTTTTAACAAAGGTGCTAAACATTTATGATGGAGAGAAGACAATCTCTTCAACAAATGATGTTGGGAAAAGTGGTCATCCATCTGCAAAAAACTGAAACTAGATCCAATCATGTTTATCACTTTGTACTAGTATCAGCTCAAAATGGATCAAGGGCCTCAATATCAGACCCAAAACTCTGAAGTTGGTACAGGAAAGAGCAGGAAAGACTCTGGAAGTAATAGGTATAGGCAAGGACTTCTTCAGTAGAACCCAAGCAGCTCAGCAACTAAGAGAAAGTGTAGACAAGTGGGAATTTATAAAACTAAAAAGCTTCTGCACAACAAAAGAAATGGTCTCTAAGTTGAAGAGAGCACCCACAGAGTGGGAGAAAATATTTGCCAGCTATACATCAAACAAAGGACTGATAACCAGAATATACAGGGAATTCAAAAAGCTAAACTCCCCAAATCATTGAACCAATAAAGAAATGGGCAAGTGAACTAAACAGAAGTTTCTCAGAAGAAGAAATTCAGGTGGCCAAAAAACACATATAAATGCTCACCATCTCTAGCCATAAAGGAAATACAAATCAAAACCTCACTAAGAATCCACTTCATCCCTGTTAGACTAGTCATCATTAAAAACACCACTAACAACAGGTGTTGGCGAAGATGTGGGGATAAAGGAACCCTCATACACTGCTGTGGGAATGTAAACTAGTGCAACCACTCTGTAAAAAAATTTGGAGGCTTCTTAAAAATTTAAACATAGATCTGCCATATGATCTAGCAGTTCCACTCCTGGGGATATCCCAAAGGAATGCGACACAAGTTACTCTAGAGGCACTTGCACACCCATGTTTATTACAGCGCTATTCACAATAGCCAAGTTAGGGAAACAGCCAAGATGCCCCAGTACTGACGAATGGATTAAGAAAATGTGGTACTTGTACACAATGGAATTTTACTCAGCCATGAAGAAGAATGAAATCTTATCATTTGCAGGTAAATGGATAGAACTGGAGAACATCATTCTGAGGGAGGTCAGCCAGGCTCAGAAGACCAAAAATCATATGTTCTCCTTCATATGCGGACTTCAGATCTAGGGCAAACACAGCAATGTGGTTGGACTTGGGTCACATGATAAGGGGAAAGCACACACAGGAGGTATGGGGATAGGTAAGAAACCCAAAACATGATAGTATTTGATGTCCCCACTGCAGAGGAATTAATACAGAAACCTTAAAATGACAGAGGTCAATATGAAAAGGGGATCAGGAACTAGTGAAAAGATCAGAGATAATCAACTTGGGATGTAACACATTAGTACATGGAAGCAATGCTAGGAATCTCTCTGTATAGCTATCCTTATCTCAACTAGCAAAAACGCTTTGTCTTTCTTATTACTGCTTATACTTTCTCTTCAACAAAATTAGAGATAAGGGCAGAACAGGTTCTGCCTGGAAGTGATGGGGCGGTAGGGAGGAGAAATGACCCAAACAATGTATGCACATATGAATAAATGAATTAAAAAAATTTTCTGATATTCTTACTGTTATTAGATATTTTATACCTCAAAAAAGAAAGGATGATTTCATAAACTTTTAATCTAATGGTTTTAACATTTGGGAGATTCTTTGGTAGGTTTAAAACTGAAGTTTTGTTTAGGGACACAAGGTATTAGAAATACTCTGACTTCAGTTATTCTTAATGTGTTGGGTCGGCGTGTTAGTTAGGCTACTCAACTGAAGAGGGGGCAAACAACGCTCATCACACCCGTACACATTTGACCTTAGTTTGTTGAAGTATACTTTGTATTCCTTGAATAAGAGTCACTGAATAAACCAAACTTTTAGTCTTTAATTACCTACCTAAAAGCCCTGTAGTAGATTGTTGAGTTTTTTTTTTTTAAGGTCATTTATTAGATTAGTGTTTTATACTTTAGTTTTGTTTGAAGAAGAGCTACCAATGTTTTATTTAGTTCAGACATGGAAGATCGATGGGGCTGACAGTAAAGGAGAGCTGGAGCCATGGGAATATAAGGTCCAGGGAATAGAAGTCCTTCACGGTTGTACTATTGTCTTTACTTCTCAGATGACAAAATTGTAGCTGAAATGTGAAGATTTTATTGTTTGAGAAATTCACATTATATTTTTACTGTTTTGATACGTTCATTGATACTTTCAATACATAGATACACATGTATGTACAGCTGAGCAAAATAATGTAATAGCAACATTTACTATTTTTTCTCCAATAAAATATTTTTGTGTCCCAAAGTTGTGATACCAGCTACATATACTACCTCTTTGTCAGTTGTTTCAGGGTCTGTTACAAACCTACTTTCTCACTGTGTTCTCACATGTTGGAAGGAGTAAGGGGTCTGTTCTAAGGGCACGCACCAGTCCCACAAAGGCCCCATCTCCTGATACCATCACTTTGAAGTTAAGATTTCAGTGAATGAAATTTAGGGAGACAAACAGTCATGCCATAGCAGTAGTGATTTGCATGCGTTCTGGAATAGACTAGCATCTGGTTTTTTTTTACAAGACTAGGGATATTTTTGTTGGCATAGAAAAAAATGCTAAATGCAGAAAGGAACTATTGTTTACTTAACATTTAACCAGAAAGCCTAAACGTGTTCAAAAGAGCTCATTTGACAAGGATCCTGGGGCAGATGTATTAAAGAACAAATGAAATAAGGATTTTTTTGTTCTTAGTTGGGGTTAAGAAAGGGCCAACCTGTTGCAGGGGAAATAACTATATATGGTCTTAACAGTTGAAATGTCTTTTGTTGTTAATAGCCACCTCCTGGCTGATTTATTTTTTCTTTCCTCACAGAGTATTGTGGCTAAGGACCTCTTTCTTTTGGCACTTGAATGCTGCCATTTGACTCTTCATTTTTTTTCTTTTTTTCTGCATGAAATCAAGTTTTCTTCCTCCCATAGCCGAAGCTCTCTGCAGCCTTGGCACTCAGTTTTGTTTTAATTTTGTTATTCCCATCTTGGAGGCTTATTCACCTGTACTTCGTATGCTTGGAAGGATTTTTTTGTTTCATGCCAGAAAAAACAGCAGAAATCCTGCTTCTTAGTCCTTGCATTGATAGGTTTTTTTTGGAAGAAAATTTAGAAGATAAAAAACAAACTGTATTGTCACACCGAAGGTGGAATGACATCCATTCTTATCTGATGGACTTTGTGGTTCCTGATAATATTTTAGACCTCAGGACAAGGATTGCTTTTCCTCATTTTCATGGTATAACAAGAATAGTGAAGTAACATCTGGCACTGAATTGGCCTTGTGTTTGTTTCTTCAAATGAATATATGTGGTTTCTGAACTATTTGTGGCTTTTAAAAAAAATAGGCTTGTTGTAGGTAAAGTTGTACCAACCTTTACCTTTTATTTCAGAATTAAAAATGCATAAAAATAAACATGTATGGACAAGTTTATCTCTGAAAATCTGCTATCCTGGGTTTATAATAATTATCCGTAAAATATTAGTGAGAAAACGGAGTTAAAACAGTTTGAGTCACACTGATCACTGGTGGATATAAAAGTACAAATCATGTCTGTTGTATTAGATGAGTCTTTTGATAGAAAATAAATAAATCTCAGTAAAACTTCCTTGTCTTGTAAATGAAAGTGCAAGTTATAACTGTGACTTTAAAACACATGTGCATCCCAGCATTCTTTTTACCTCTCTCTGATGCTTTCTTTCTAAGTGGCTTTGTAGCTGGGCAGGGTTTTTCGATGTTGGAGCAAAGATCCCCAGGCTTGTAGATTCATATTTACATGGGCTTTTCCTAGCAGTCTCAGACTAAATCTGACCTGGTATCCATCAAAATCCATATTGTTTCTCCCAAAGATACTGATTGGATCATTTGCCCATTTATGGATCAATGTATCCAAGCCCTTTTAGGCGAGTCTATTTTTACACTCTAATGACAGCCTAATTACAAGTTAGAATATTGCTTAATGAAGTCAAGATTAGAATGGAGGAGTAGCCGCCAACTTATTTTTATTTTTATTTGAGAAGTTCAGATGAAATGCGCCTAGTGTTGAAACCTGTATTGAACAATTTATGAATATAGATGGTTTAGGTGAAGTGAGAATCACCAGACCAATTATCATTGCACCTGGGATAGGTGCTTTTTTTCTTTTTTTGGCAAAGTTTGATGCGAATGACAATGTGTAGAGAACAGAATTTTGGACTGTCAGAATTGTCTTTAGTTTACAGTGGGCTTAGTGTTCATGTTGAACATAAAATATTGACTGTGAAGTTGGAATCAAGCATAAGGTTTTGGACCCTGACTTGAAGAAACCGTCTGCTCTGAACTCATTCCTTCTTAGCTAGAAGTGAATACTTTAATGGTTTTGTGGATGAAGACATCATCATATTTCTTTACTTAGTATCTTCTGCATAGCATTTGGCTCACTGGGTATACAAAGGGAATAATTATTAAAATACTATGTATGTAGAGAGTTCTAAGTTCTAATTGTAATAGAACTTAGATTGAAGAGTTAAGATTGGTTAGGTAAGTGTGATGCTTACCTCTGAGTAGTTTTTCTGGAATATTTGCATTCCATTAATAAAGCCTGTGTTCTTACCATTCCCATGATTTCTTTCTAACATTTCATTATTCAAGGAAGAATACATATTTCTTTCATATTTTCACTCATGGGAAAGCTGCTTTTACTTATGAAATATGCTACAAACTTAGAAGGAATGATTTAATTACTATGGGGCTTTTCTGAGGCCAGTTTTTTAAGAACAAATGCCAGTAGAAGTTTTTGTAGTGGGCTTTTTTCTATTGCTCATTTGTTTTCATTTTTTGAATCTGCTTCTTAAAAATACAGTCCCGTCGTCTGGGGTACAGCTCCATGCAGGACACACAGGCTTAGCGTGTGGCAGACTCAGTTGAACCCCAGCACTGAAAAAACGAAAATAAAAACCCACCTCCCCAAAAACCTCCAGAAAAACAAACAATAACAAAGAATCCCAGCCATTCCCAGCATTCAGAAACATGCAGTGCTATCATTTTTAGTCAGCAATTTTTATCCCAAATTGCTTTGGTACTTTCTTTTATACTGCAACTACTTTCTTCCAAAAGTGAGAAAATAGTAGACAATTCCTGTGGGGCTGTTACATGTGTCTGGTGCTGCCAATCTATTTTCATACAGTTATTTATTCATTACTTGGAATGACTCAAGTAGTAGGAATTGGTTCATCCCTATAGTACAGGGAAAGAGACTGTATTGCAGAGTGAGTCACTTGCCTGTGGCCTCCCAGTTGTAGTAGTGCCATTGGGTTCCCAGCCCAGTGGTGAGCTCTGGGGCCCTCAGATTGCTGCCACGGTCATCAAGTGAGTCATCAAACAGACTCAAATCCACAAAAATCTGGTTTATTAAGTAATGTTCTCTGATTTGGGAGGAAAAAAGTTGACAAATACAGTGTATTAGCTTTTTATGTCTGTATCAAAATACCTGACAGAAACTATTTATGAAGAAAAGGGGTTATTAGCTCACAGCTCTGGAAGTTCACAGATCATAGGGCATGGAGCAGGCTGTAAGCCAGGGGCCTCTCCTGGCTGCATCACTTCATGGTGGATGGTAATGGCAGGAGCATATGCAGCTTTAAGATTACATCTCCATCCCCTCCCTGGCAGAGAGCACTGGTTGGGGCCAGGTTTATTCTCTTCACACAGCCCTCTCATGAGAACTCCTCCTAAGTAAACCTGAGGACCTCCTGGGAGCCCACCCGTCATAGGTTATACACTTTCCACCAGCACCACTTTGGGGGTAAAGCCTTCAGTCACATGAAATTTTGGGGGACACAAGCCATATCCAAACCATAGCAGTCAGTATCCAAATATTTGATGTGACAAGCAACATGGTTACAGCAAGTGTGTTATGCTTTGATGTCATTTCTGTGTGTAATTTTGAGCCTTGCATTTTGAACATGAGTTTTGGAAATCTGTCTAAAAAATGACAAAATTATTAAACCACATGAAATACAACTGTGTAAAGAGGATTTGAAGAGACTGCAAATGTCTAGTCTAGCGTTTAAGATTGTGAAGAAATAAGGATACTCAGCCTGGTAACTTTTAACAAATACATGAAGTAGAAAGAAAAATTTTACTGTCTTGATTGTGGATTAAGTTGAGATCACATTGCTTTCCCCTGAAGAAATTTAAGGGGTGTGTATGTGTGGGAGCTGAGTAGAGGGGCCCTGAGAATGTGTTTAAGGAACAGCATGGGACTTGGTTTTCTTTTGCTTTGTCTAGCTCAGTATAATGAAATGTACCGTGGAAATGATCGTGGGAAGCCGGGAATGTCTTTGAAAGAGGAGCTGGGAGAAGAAGATGAGGTGAAGGCCATAGGGAACGAAAACTAGGGAAAAAACAGAATCGTCAAGATATTCATTGTTATGTGTAAAGTGATTCCCTGCTCTGTTCCAAAAGCTTTTTAAACTATACTTTTTTTTTGTTACTTTTAAAGTCATATTTGTACTTTTCTCAAATGTCTCATCATGAAAGACTGACTTCTAGGCGAGAAGACTAACTTATAGGATACAACAAAGGACCAAGAGAGAGAGGCTCAGGTTATAGCAATGTAATAGTAGTGTCGTTAGATACTGACTTAACTACAACACATTTGAAACAGTTGTAAATGTACATGAATACTTGGGCCTTGATTATGTTAATTATTGAGACAGCTTTCAGATTTGACTACCTAGCAACATTTTTATTTTCTCCTGTGCTCTCTGTTTTCTTATTTGCTCATGACCTTTGAATAGTAGAATAATTTTAGATGAATAGATAACCCTTGAACTCCATGGCATTCTCACTAGTACAACTTGGTCTATAATTATTGAATGCAATGCCCTGTATCCTCACTCTGGAATAAGGCTGCCATTGACACATTCAGTCCCACCTGATTTTGTCATTTTGTCTGATAGAGGATTACTCTTTATGATGTAAATGTTGAAAACAACATTCCCAGATATAAAACCGCATTGCCTGTAATGAGCTACATCTGAAGGAGTAATGTATTCTTCCTGACAAATGCCTTGACTGACAGATTGATAGCATTGTGACCAAATTAGAGAATCTATGCAAATTCCTTTGGCACATTCATGTAGTTGCTTCTAAATAACCACTCTTACTTTCTGTTTTAGTAATAATACAACTGATTTTTAGCTCAGTGGATTACCTCCCAACCAGAAAACCTATGTTTTCCAGCCTACTTTGTAGTCAAGTGAGTCCTTGTGATATGTTTTACCTTGTGGAAGAGACTGAATTGTTGAGTGCTAATTCTGGGGCATATTCTTAGAAGGGAGAAGTAACACATTTCTTTCCCCGATTCTCTCATCCTTCTTCTGGGAACACAGATGTGATGTCTGGGACTGGCAGCCATTTTGGACATTGAAAACAAGACTCACAGTCTAGAGAATATAAAGTAGTCAGAGAAGGGAGTGTAGGTCCTTGAGAAATTTGTGGACTTACCATACTAAGGTGAATTAACTAATTTTCTTGACTCGTTTTTGGGAAAGATAAACTTGTGTCCTATTTATGCGATTGATATTCTGAGGAGTACAAAAGACCGAGTGAATAGGATCGTTCTTGTTTAATTTGTTCTAATAGGCATATTGCTGCGTCACACTTAGTTCTCACAGACAAATGTCAGTGCATTAAGGGACAGGGCAAAATAGAGAAGGAAAAACATGAATGTGACTTTCAATTCTACTTACATATTCTTGGGCAAATTTATTTAACTTTTTTTGAGTCTCAGTTTCCTTTTCTGTAAAAGCAGGATTGCAGTGTGTCTCAGTCTGCTCTTAGTGATCTCTAGACAACGGAAGTGCATCTCAGGTTCTGAAAGGAGGGAAGTTCCTCTTTATCAGGGTCTCAGTATGGTTGCATTCTGGCGAGGACCCCTTCATAGCTGTCCGTCTGCTTACACTAACCTCACACGGTGCAGGGGACAATTAAGCTGCATGGTATGAGGGCACTCATACCATGATACTGGGCTGGGTGCTCCAGTATCATGACCTCATTGTCTCTCAAAGGCCTCTCTTCTTGGTACTATGATATGAGGCTTAGGTTTCAGTATATGGGTTTGGGGGACACAAGCTTTCAGACCAAACTAGGCACCTGTGGCTCATGCCTGTAATACTAGCTACTCAGGAGGCAGAGACCAAGAAGATCACGGTTTGAAGCCAGCCAGGGGAAATTGTTCATGAGACTCTGTCTTGAAAAAACCCAACTCAAAAATGGGCTGGTAGAGTGGCTTAAATAGTAAGAGTGCCTTCCTGCTTTGCAAGTGTGAGACCCTGAGTTCAAGCTCCACTGCCACCAAAAAAAAAAAACCCAAACCAAAATAAAACAAAATTCAGACCGTAGCATAGTATTTTTAAAAATTGCTACTGAAAAGACTGTGCAATTGGCTCTCTGATTCCATGGGTTCCACATTTGTGGGTTCAAATAATCACAGATTAAAAATAGTAAAGAAAATTACATCTCTGCTAAATATGTAGAGACTTTTTTCTTTTTATTATTTCTTAAACAATATAGTTTAACAACTGTTTTCATAGCATTTGCAATATTATAAGAAGTTTAGAGAAGATAGAAAGTATACTGGAGGATTCACATGGGCTCTATGCTGACACTTTCATCTTTATAAGGGACTTGAACATGGGCAGAGTTTGGTAACCCCAGTGGGTCTTGACCCTGGTCCTACTGGGTTGCTGAGAAACAACTGTAAACACTTGACTCAAAGCATAGCAAACAGTGGGTGGGGAACTTATATTTGTTATTTCCCATTTCTCTATATATTAAAGTATCAGAGATCAGATTACATTTTCCTTTAATACCATAGAGGAAATAAAGAAGTCAGAAAGTGGAACATGTTAAAGGCACTGACGGGAAAGAAAACGAGAGAGGAAAGTTTATGCAAGATTAGGGGACCTTACCCTGGCATGACAGGGCACACCTGTAATTACTGATCTTTAGGATATGGAGATGGGAGGATCTTGGTCTGAGGCTGGCCTCAAGCAAAAGTTCCAAGACCCTGTCTGAAATAATAACTAAAACAAAAAGGGAAGGGGGTGTGGCCCAAGTAGTAGAGTGCTTAGCAATTGCAAGGCTCTGAGTTCAAACGCAGTCTTGCTGAAAAATAAATAAAAATAAGTGGACCTCTACCAAGAATAAGAAGCTATAGAAGACAAAAGGTCCTTAATAGAGTTCAGTGAAACTTGAAATGAAAGTTGGTTTTTATTGCCTAATATTTATGTTTCAAAGTTAGTTTTCAAGGGTCTTAGTCATTTAATGTAATTAACGATTTCTCTCACGGAGCACGAGTATTATACTTAAATGAAAAATATTAAGAGATAGTTGTTTCTGATTTCACTTAAAGAAAATAAGAATTAAAATATTTTTTCCGCACAGCAGTTTTTACAAAAGAAGTGAATAAGCCCTGGTGCTGCTGATGCAGGAGGCAGTTGTTCAGATGACCCGAAGAAACCCCTTGGGGACTGGTGTGCTTTGTTTCTATTTTCCTCTGTGTGGTTCAAGTGAAAGTCTGTGGATTGTGTATGATAGGGATTACTTTTGTTCTTTTAAAATGCATTGATTGAGGTACTTATTTTTCATTAAATTATTTCAGCGGGTATATGGAGAGAGGTGTATAAAGCTGACAGCTATGTAAGTTACTGTTGTGAAAATTAAATCCTTTGGTAACTTGACTAGTAACATGCCCTTAATTAAAATATGCTAAATTAAAACCTAACTCAACTTACTCTTTAAAAATCCATGTATGTTGAAATATCTACAGTAGTCTTGCCAGAGCAAGTGTTGGATAGCATAGTGCAAACATATCTCTGTGAATTTCTGATTCCTTTATACTCTGGATTGCCTCCCATTTTAAATGTAGAGTAGGTGATAAATTCACGGGGCATTAAATGCACTTAAAAACTGCAAATGCTTTTTATTTTCTCTCATAATTAATTGACATAGTCTGAGTCGTGTTTCCTGTTGTATACTAATGATTGTATACAGCACTGCTTAGAGAAGTTTTGGGGTTCAGTTTTCCTGTGGTCATTAATCACCTGGAGTTGACATTTAATTATCTTGACCCTCCTCACCTATTCACAACTATTAAAAAGTTAAGCTTAATAGAGTTTTAAAACATACAAACAATGTGTATCTTATATCCTCTTATTTCTATTTAAAATTTGCTGCTGAAGAAGCCAGAGTAGCCATTTGCTTATAATAAATCATACTTGCTTTTAGGAATTTTTAGTTAGCTAGCAGGACTTCTGAAAAGACAGCTGCATGCTGAATTGCCTGAGACTGTGAAAACGTTTTAGGTCCAAAGTTCTACCAACATGGGTATTGATGCCCACAGTTTCCTAAAAGGCTGTTTGGGAAGTCGGGGTCAGGGTGTTTTCCTGTAACTCAAACTAGAGCATAAACTACATAAGGAGAAAATAGTATTAAATGCTATGTCTGCCATTTTGGGACTGTCAGCTATACAAATAAGAATGTTAATTTGAGTTTTCAAGAAAACGAGACTTCTAAAATGTAACATGTCTTGGAAATGAAGACAACTCTCCATTTGTTTTAAGTCAAAATGTCACTTGTATATCCCAGAGATCAGTTCTATATATTAGATCCTCCAAGAACTCAGAATTTCTTAAATATGTTTGGAATAGAAATAAGTGCATTGGGATTCATGGGATCTTTTGGAATGATGGAGTGTAAAAGAAATGCAAGAAGTTAAGAGATTTAAGGTGAAGGGTTTGCTTAGATTGGGAGAAGGGAAGGAGAAATAAACTTGAAAATTTGTCAGAAAGCTCTTCTCAATAACTTAAGCCGTATGCTTCGGTGTAAAATTTTTTAAAGTGCTTTTTGTGTATTCCTTTTGTTTTCTGACGCTGGGTTGCTGTGTTATCTTTCCTACACTCTGTCCTTGCTTACTATTTGTCCCTTCTTAGTACTAATCTGTACATTTTCCTTTTTAAAATTAATAATTAAGGATTTTTTGAATTTTGTTCAGCAAATGATTGGGTGGTTTAATTTTTTTCTAAGAACATTTTACTGAATGATTAACTTTCATGTAACACGTAGAAGTTACATGATTAACTTTTTAATTTTTTCACAGTGGTGTACATTAAGAAGATGAGTGTGACTACTCAAAACAATTCACAAATGTTTGTTCTGTAAGAACATAAAAAGACAGGATTGTAAATATTTCTAGGAGCTTGATTTTTTTTTCTTGCATAATATCTCTTCTCCCAGGTGAATTCTCCCGTTTACTAATTACAAAATAACATTCAATAAATTCTGTCTTGATATGTATTATCACGTAATTCAAGTTGTAATTTAAACATACACACATAATGAAATTGAACTTAAAGATCCATTTTATATAATTGCTATGTATGCGTTGCACAAGTATGCTACATCAGTGAGTATTTTCTTTATGAGTTCAGTTTAAATCAAAAGTATATGTACTCTTTATTCTTTTATAATTCATTTTATACTCCTGATTGTCGAATGCTTATAATTAAATGAGGACCCTATTTAATCCACCTAGAAAAGTACTAAGCAGATAGGATACATTTATTAAAAGTCATTTTACTGTTTTAATCCTTAAGTGATATGTTGTAAAGTAAAGTATAAATTGTAGAGATCTGAACTTGGGTAACTTGTAAGTGGATTTTATGCATAACTCCCATACCTACCTTGAGTGGAAATGGGTGAACTTGAAAAGAAATAATTAACTGTTTGCCTTGGACCAGATGTGAATGTGCTTGTATAGAACCTGAGATTTCCCAACAGAAACATTGGAACATTTTATTGAGACATGGCATCCCAGTGTTTAGTGCTGCCTTGTATACAGAAATGTACCACACACATATGTATGTATAATATATATTGTGTGTTACCTACAAGATACAAACATACATATGCTAGTATACACGTATTTGTTTTTCTGTTTTATTTTCAGGCAGGGCCATCATTTTAATACAGAATGCCTTATAAGTAGTTCAGTTACTTCTGGTAGCTTTTTATTTTTTTAATAATTTTTAAATACCTCCTTAGATAAGTAGGGTTAATACTCAAGCTGATAGGGCTGTTTGTAAAGATTAAAATAGATAACAACAACAACAAAAAAAACAAGGCATAGTGTCTTGTCATATACTAGGTACTCAGTGAATTTTAATTCTTGTCCTACTGAGACAAAGAAGAGGAAACAATGACAATGGTAGGAACATAATAGAATAAAATTAATATGTGGACTGTGTTTTCATAACTTGTGCAAAACTTACTCTGATCTCTTGAAATTTAACCTATAAATAGATTCATGGGAAAATAAAAAAATCCTGATATGATGAATTATCTGGCTCATTGCTGTGACTTATTGAGATAAGTGAGAATTGAATAATTCTTGATTTTTAAATTAGTCTCCTTTCATAAAGCAGTTTTTGTTGTTGTAATTTTGGCCTGATTCAGACATTGTTTTCAAAAATTGTTTTTTTCTTTTTTGGTGCTGGGATCTAACCCAGGGCCTCACTAGGTAACTGCTAGGTAAGTGCTCTACCAATGAGTTATATAACCTAGCCCCCCCCAAATTTTCACTATTTAGTGTTAATTAAATTTCCTAATCATTTCAAGGTGATGAACAACTAACTTACATCTTGCCAAGTAAAAGCATAATTCAAAGAATTCAAACAAAAAAATGTTTATGCTTTAAATCTAAATTTATCATAGATATTATTTATTATTCCCAGGCAGTTTTTCTTATTGAAGTATATAAATTAGTTTCCAAATCAAGGAAAGTTTTTCTTTTAAAATGGAATTTATATAATTACTCCATTGTTTATAGGACACAAGTATCATTCTTGAAAAGTTTGAGCTCCCTGTGACCATATTAATAATTCCTGGGGGTCAAG
The DNA here is from genome assembly GCF_047511655.1 of Castor canadensis. Lineage (NCBI taxonomy): Eukaryota > Metazoa > Chordata > Mammalia > Rodentia > Castoridae > Castor > Castor canadensis. The sequence continues at coordinate 34,442,996 of NC_133394.1, read as the reverse complement.
CTGTCAGTATTAAAATAGAGCATAGTAATTATTCTTGGTTACTAAAAAATCATGTTTTACTTTAATGGAAGCCTTACTTTAATTTTTGTAGCATTGTATACTAATGATAGATTTAAAAAATCTTGACAGTGAAAAATAACCCACAGAAAAATAGAAAGTTAATCATGAGTAGCTTTTCTTTTTATTAACATAAATGTAACAAATAGAGCTCATAGTACAACTGACATTTTAGTTGAACTGAGGAAGGTATTACATAACATGAATGGTTGACTTTTCTTAATTAAGTAAATCTTTATTTACACACATATCTTTTCATGTGAAGCATTGTGTCAGCATTGTAGGACACGGAATAAAGAATTAAAGTATTTGAATCATAAGGATAAATTGATAAATACATGCTTTCTTTTAAAAATAGGGTAATATATAATTTTTTTCCAAAAATGTTTTTTATTAAGTCAGTGCAGTAATAGTCTATGTAAACACTCAAATGAGTTACACATTAGAGGATGGGTCTCTGGGTTGATTCAGACTGCTGATCATCCTTATGTAGACTACAAAGAATCAGTGAACAGAATCAGGTCCATTCTTACTCAAGTACATCTGGATTTTTTTTTTAAATTGGAATTTGCCACGGGCCCTACCTGACATAAATAAATAAACAAATAATAATAAGCACATGCACAAATATATGCATACATATATATGTGTGCACACATACATGTATAATATGTATTATAGGTGTTATATACAATGCACATACATATATATATGTGAGTATGTATACGTATTTCTTTTTACTGCTCTATTTTCAAGCAGGGCCATCTTTCTTTTTAAACAGTGCTCCAGTTGGCTATTTTAATGGATGTTTTCCCTGAACCCTAGAAATTCAGTTTATGGACTGCAAACCCACCCCACTTCCCGCCATTGCCTTTTGGGGTTGGAGTGTTGATAGGAAAAGTCTATCACAGCATAACTGCTTCAGAAAACTGGCAGCCCCTGTTTTAGAAGGATTATGTATCTTACAGTCTATTATTTAAGGGTTATTGTCATGTGGGAAGCTTTGTCATTGTATAATACCCCCAGCAATAAAGCTGGTTAAAATTGGAAGCCACAGGAAGTATCAAGATAACACCTGATATGCAGTATCATTTTTTCCCCTTTTTATTCCTTATGTTTGTATAAATCATAGATGACAAAGGCTTGTTCTCAAGACAGAAAGGGAGTGACAGAGGAAGGTCCGTGGGGAACTTTTTAATAGAAAACTCTGGATACATTTTTCTGGGAGATAACTCTCTCTCACTAAGGTAAAAGTTTATAAATACATAAAATGTGTATATGAAATTTCGCTAGGTATGCTTTACTAAATTAAATGTTTTGTGACTATAAAGTAAATTCATTTTGACTCATTTTTATTAAAACAGTTCTGGAATAATACATTAGGTGGGGATTTTGTGAACATTCTATATGGTAGATGTGGTAAAACTATAACCAAGTGTCCTGCATACATTATGGACTGATACTAATGCAGTATTGACTTTTCATAGCAGTTTTTTCTTTCTAGTTTTAAAATCAAGGATTACTTTGGTCTAGCTATATTTATCTTGGAAGAAAATTTTTGAAAAGTTATTTGCGGAGCATGATGACTTTTGTGTGTGAAACTCATAAAAATGTTGATAAGTTACTTTTAATTTCAATTCAAGGGTAGACTTTTGGTGTATAAATCTTTATACCAGCACAGACAGGAGTGCCTGTAACATGTGGATGTGAGTCATGTCATTACAAAATGTATTGTTAAATTGTTTGGGGACACACCCAATAGATAAAGAGGCAAAAAAATGTGTACGATGCAATTAGGAAATTCTCACATGATTACTCAGTACCATTGTGCTTTCTTTATCCTTAATTGTTTTTGGATAACAGATTCAATAGGTTCTTAGTAAGGATGGATTCACATTGTAAAAGGGCAGTTTGTGGCAGTTCTCTTACTATAGAATTGGAGTTTAAATAGGATTTAAAAAAAAAGAGAAGTCTGTTGTTAAAAAAGCAGTAAATACTTCAATTTTAATCTCTTGTTACTTTGGTCTGTGGAAAAGCTTTCACCATACTGTTTGCTCTGGATAAGGCTTCATGTACCAGGCACAGAGTGTCCAAGTACATCTGGTAGTTTTAAAAATGCAAGAGCATTTTCACCAAAAGAAATGTTTCGTAGGTGACCATGTATTATCCTTTTAACCCTGGACATAGTGCAATGGAATTAACATTTCAAAGTAAGGATAGTAATCCTTTGTTATGTAATCAAGACAAATAATTTGCTAGTAGAAAACTTTTTTAGGGAGTTAGCTTTATTTATCTGCACATTGAGAAATGAAGATTTATGTTCAGCTGATAAGTCAGCCCACTGTGGAGATCTGTCTGGTTTTCTTGGCTTGTGTGGCTAAACTATATTCTCAAAATTGTAAAAGCCCCTGAACACTGCAGATATGGATTCATCTTCATTTCAACCTACTCCATGCTTAAGTTCCTGTGGTACAGGAGAAGTGAAGCCATAATCACAGCACATGAGTGATGGGGCAAAAGTTTTACATGGCAGAACTCTGCTCTTGGACATTTCTTGTTTTCCACAAAAGATGGGGTCATTTAAATACATACAGTATACCAACAAAGTTTGCATTTTAAAGAGAAATTCGGGCAGCGGTTTCTTTTTATTCCATTTAAAATTCCTTGCATGTACATTGTGATCTAGGTTTAATATATGTTGCTAGGGAATATTATTTGCTGTGAGACAGTGCTTATGCCCACAGTACCACCTCTAGTATTGGTTCTTGAGAGAAGGATCAGTGATGATGTGCGGCCACTGAGATGCTCCACAATTACTTCTGGAGCCACTATGTGCCAGGATGCTAAAGGGCCATGTGTGTTTGCCTCTCTCTTGGTCTAGCTCTGAGTCCTTGGGTTCTGTTTTTGTCTTGCTTATCTAAGCATACTTCTTACTTCTTAAGGAGAGGCTAGTAACTAAACAAACAAACAAGCAAACAAACAACAAAAGGAATCAGCACACGTGCACAAACCTAGCACTCTGTGAAATAAGGGAGTTGGATTTGAATCTTTGGTCAGTAAATTTGTAGTGTTTGACCTATCAGCTTCAGCTTAACAGTGAAACAGAGCAAAGGGATTTATTTCTTTGGTTTGCTTCCACTGAATGTTTTTCCATTCGGGACAGAATGAGTCTTTTTGTGTTCTGTCCTATTTTACTCTTCCTAAAAGTGAGGATGGTGGTGGGGGGCCATGTTAAAGTTAAAGACCATGTTTCTTTAACTTTTTCTGTAGTTCGTGTATCTGTCATTAGGGTTAGTTTCTTAGCGGAAAACTTTTTTTCACTCTAGCTTTGGCTTTACCATCCTGCAATTGAACACTGTAATTTGTGACTTTCCAGAGGGGGCACCTTGGTGGTCAGGTGGAGGAGGCAGGGCACATTCCAAAAGTGAAGTGGTAGGCGTTCAGGACAGAGCACTGATTCAGGAGTGAGTAGGGATGTGGGGTAAAAATTGGCTACTAATTGAAGCCTCACCTGAGGCAATATTCCTTAAACAGAAAGGTGCCTTCCCTAATTAGCTGGCCCAATATGCAATTAACTTAATGACAGCAGACAGATTTAGGAATGCCTTCCATAGTGAGCTAACTAAACAGTAGATGTTACAAGGATATGGCAAATAGCTATTTCCTTGTGCTAAAGGATTTGTAGCTTTGTCCCTTGTATTTGTGGTGGACTTCTTTATCACCTTACCAAGGTAAAGGGTACTCTTCTTTACATCAGGCAAAGTTAAAACTTTTTCCTCTTGTGGATATCTGATTGCAAATCCTGTCCTCCTAAAAACATTATTTGAAACTCTGAAATAAACTATTTTAATAGGTAGTAAAGTTCTCAGGAACTGAAAAACATTGTATTGTCATCATTTGAGTTTCACTGAATAAATCATTTTTTTTTTTGTGAATTGTGGAAAAGCGCTTAGATAACTGTTAGGCTAGAGGTTATGCGTATATTATCAAAACATTTGTATACTATTAGATACCAAGAGGTATATATGTATGTTAAAAACTTTATTATTGCTTTTTAAAAACACCTTCCTCAACTTTTGATAGCATGCTGTTTCCTGCTTTTGAAGTAGGAAAACTATGACAAATGATTTCATCCTGAAATTGCCCTTGAATAGAAAGTTTTGCTATTACAAATGTCACTTTATCCTATTCAAAGAATTTAGCTTCTTTTACTGTTTTATGAAAAAAGAGTGGTTGTAATTTTTCCTCCATTCTTGTACTCTAAATGATATTCTTGGCTTTTTCATCAGTTAAAATTATTGCAGCTATTTATAATTCACATCTTATGTATTTGTTGGTTTTCTAGAAAACATCAGTTATGATTAAAAGTAGCCATGAAACTTCACTTCACATTTTTTCCTGAAGTGTGAAACAGTAATTCTGTAAGTCCACTTCCATGAACTCACTGTGTGGTACTTCCAGAGTTGTGGAGAAAGTATATCCATTATTTCTTTATCGTCTCTTGAAAACATGACAAAATGTTACAGGATGAGAATAGGAAGGAATAATGCCTTTTATGGTCTCAGGTATCTTAATTTTCTGCCCGTGAGCTTTGACATTCACATGAGCAAAGCAGTTACTCTAGTTGAAATCTGGGTACTTTTTCTCCCTTAAATGCCCAGAAACATTTCAAACCATTCCAGACTACTGGGATCATTTGCTCTGATTGCAGATAAGAAAAATAAAATAAACAAACTTGTCCGTGTGGGAACTGGTTCTGCTGTCTCTTGTTGTAACCCTGCAAAGGCTGAATGTCTCCTCAGTATCTTTGAATGGGTCTCATTGTTTATTTATTGTGCTTTTCACAAGTGCCTGTAACTTCACCCTTGTTTTACTAATAGCTTTCTTCTAAAGTGGTTTGACATTTCAGTTAATTTTCAATAGCCTTAATGTTTTTCCTTAAATTGGGCCAGACTAACTGGTCTGTTTAAAATTAGGTGGTTTCATATAAATTGTGGCATATAAAAATATGGAACACCAGATTTTTTGAATTTGTTTTTCTATTTAAAAATGTAAGGTTATGAAAGAAATTTTTCTCTCATATTCCATTAAATAGTTGAATATAGACTATAGAACCTGTCGGACAGTTAGTAGTTGCAAAATTTCAGTTAAAGCTTGTTAGATATGAAATATGTTTTTATTCATTTTGGATATATTTCTGCTTAAAATTCCAACATGAAGATTTAGGAAATTAAGAGTTTTCTTACTTAGATGAGCAAACTCAAGTACTTTACACAGTGATTTGTGTTCAGGTTTTTATTGCCTTAATTTTAATAACCATAAAAAATTTCTTCATCTGTAGAAATGATACTGAAACTGAAACTATATGTTTCAGTATATAAGAAATATTCAGTATAAGAAATGTTGTCCTTATACCAGGAATTAAAATTTACCATCTAAAGACTAGTGTTGACACAGAAATGGATTCATCAAGAAAATCCAGAAACTTGTCCTAGTATATAGTGAAACTTACCAAAATGATAAAACAACATTTCAATTAAATAGGAAAAGCATAGATTATTCATTCAGTAAATATTATGGATGGCTTCTAGCCATGTTTTATACTATACATTAAAAAATCTAAATTTATTAATGGAATAAATAAAACTCAAAGACAATGTAAGTAAAACCTATTAGGAGAAAACATAGGAGACTATTAGAAAAATATCTTGATGGAGGTGTAAACCTGCTGAGAAACTTTAATCCATAAAGCAAACACTAAGAGATTTATTTACATAACAGGTGGAAGATGTTCTCATTTTTAGAAGACACCATAAACCAAACAGGTTAGCAGAAAACATTTGCAACAAATGTGGTAGACAGACAATTAATATGTAAAGAGTACTGTTTGCCTTAGTGAACTTATTTCACTTCTAGAAATCCATCAGAAAATACCAGTAAATAAGCAAGTGTATCTACTGATAACAGGCTGTGTGTTATTAGTATAAGTTTATTGTTAAAAGTTCACTTTTATTAAGTTAAAAAATCAGTAAAAAATTTTGAATCACATTTGGTACATCTAAACTATGGAATCCAGTGCAGGATTGTTAAACACAATTGGACAGCTGGAAAAATATATATGGTAATTTTTTAAATTAACAAAGGAAGTCAAACATAAGTATGTGCATGTAAGTATGGTCATGTATTTTACATTATTTTTGTTAGCAAAAATAATTGTCTTATGTGGTAGATAGATTTATGTTTTTGTATAAATATAGATAAAATATGTGAGGAAGGTTAGTGTGGATGATTGTACAGATGGGGGTTAAAAAAAGTGAGTATTTACATTTATAATTTTGTTAATATCAATAACATTTTAAATAGCTTTTTTCTGTTTTACTGTAAGAAAATGTTATTTTGAAATGAGCAGAATTTCACATTTTATGCACAAATTGTTATTGAACTGAAAGTATATAGGACTAAAGAGTCTGCCATTGTGCCTCAGTCTACTTTTGACATGATCACTCTGGAGACTTTTGGTATTGGGGGTCAAATTCAGGGCCTCACATTTTCTAGGTAAGTGCTCTACCATTTGAACCTTGGCCCTAGTCCTTTTTTCTTTTAGTTCATTTTTAAGATAGGGTTTTGTGTTTTTCTTGGATCAGTCTCAGACTGCGATCCTCCTATCTTGGCCTCCCAAGTAGCTGGGATTACAGGTATGGACCACCATGCCCAACTTGACAACTGATGGAGTCCTGGGTGTACCATCCCTGGAGGTATTGAAATACCAGGTTGATGCCCGTTGATACGTGGAGTGGACAGAGCAAGCTCCTATTCCATCTCTCTGTTCCAAAAATCCAAACATTGTCCTTGGATAGAGGAAGTATCAGTTATTAAACTAATTAGAACAGATAGAACACTTAATCTTCAGCCAAAGGCTGAGAAGTGATTTGGATCCATCATGGTGAAATGTCTATCTGGGTTTTTAAAATGAAGATATGAATTCAGATTGATACAGCCTTGAACAATACTCAAATTACATTAAATGGTCACTTTTAATTTTTGAGTGAGACCTGAATTTGCCTCTGAAGTTTTCTACTTGATTTCTGTGCTTTGTAATTCTGCCATAGAGTGACAAGGGAGGCCGAATTGCCTTAACTCTTTAAAGGTAATGGTTGAGAGCCAGGGACTTTTGTCTTATCATGCTTAGCTATCTTGCTGACATAGGGCCAGTCCCTCTCAAGGCACTGAGACTCATTTTCTCCTTTTCTTAAATGGTAATGAAAATGTTGGAAATATAATAACCTTATATTTTTAGATTATTTGGAATTCTGTTTGTAATTATATAGTAATGACAGTCTTGGACATGTCATGCTCTTTTGTCTACTTAGTAGAAGATGGTGTGACAAACAGTAGAGATCAAGAGTTTGAGTATGCTCTGAAGATAAGCTAACTTAAAGTTTAACCTTGATTTTTTTGGATTATGTAATACTAAGATGGTTATAATAATATATCATTGCATCTTGATCTTCTCATAGTGTTAAAGCCAGAAAAGGACCTTGAAGAAGAGGATACTTCTGCATTTTAAAGATGATCAAACTGAGGTGACTCACTTGTCCATGGTTATACACCTAGTTAATGACTCAGATGGGACTTCATTTCAGCAACATGCCAAGAAGTGTTTCTGGCATAAGCAAATTAATGAATTCATAGTCTTACTTTAAATCTAGGCCTTTTTATATGGCATGTATACATTTTATTTATTTTCCTATTGTCATATCTAACAAATGCTCATAACTCTAAGTAGTCTCTCCAGTAAAATTGCTATCTAAACAAAAAAAAAGAGTACCCTTACTGAAGCTGAGTAACTTTGATCCCATTTTTACTTTTTTATCTTTCAAACTGAACTTTCTTTAGCATCTTCTGTAAACAAGTTAAGTGGATCATGTGTTATGGAAAACAAATAAAAGCACTTCACTTATTTGCACATTTTATTTTAATTGGATATTATCTGGTGGTTTCCTTTGATTTCATGCATGATTTATAAAAATATAAATATTGCTTTAAAAATGAACTTATTATTTGAGGTAAGCACCATTTTAAGTATGTACAAAAGTATGAAATATGGAAGCCATTCTTTAAAAACCCTAGCAGGGTTGCTTTTCCTCAGAGTGAGCATAGTACTTGTATTATTTGGGTCAAAAATGATCAAATTAATTAGGTGATTTATAACACTAATTTCATTGGAAATGTTTGAATAGGGAGGGGCTAATATTTAGGAAGGTTAGTAAATATGTTGATATTTGATAGGATATGAAATGGAGTTTGTAGTTTTAGTAAATCTTGGTTATGCAAAGGCTGTAGTACTGCTTTATATGTCATTACAGTATGTGAATATGTGCATTTGTATAAATGAGACATACTCTTAAAATATATGTGTATATATTAACTTAGAAAAGTTGTATAAATGTGTTTATTGTGTTAGCAGTTGAGATTATTCTACTTGTTTTGAATTATAGTGGATTCTGTTAAGGATGTCTATAATACTTTAAAGGAAAATCTTATGTCTTGTTTCCTAAAGATTGATATGCTTTTACTTTCTTTCGTTCCCTTTTCTTTATCAAAGTATCCATAAATAGTGATAGAAGCAGTCATAGTCTTAATATAAAGATAACTCAGAATTATTCAGATACATTACTTTTGGAAGTGGATAACAGTATAATCTGCATTAACACTTCAGATTATTATTATAACGAAACATTATCTTATGTGTCTTAAAGTGATTTTAAAAATTAATTTAAAAAGTAATGACAGAAATTGTTTTATCAGCTGGGCACTGGTAGCTCATGCCTGTAGTCCCAGCTACTTGTCAAGCTGAGATTTGGAGGATCTTGGTTTGAGGATGGTTCAGACAAACAGATCACTCGACCCTATCTCCAAAATAGCCAGAGCAAAGTGGACTGGAGGTGTGGCTCAAGCAGTTTGCAGGTGCAAAGCCCTGAGTTCGAACCCCCATCCCACCAAAAAAAAAAAATTGTTTCTTTGCTATGGAAACACTAATACCTTTTCCCAAGTAGATTGTCATCACAGTTTATGTTGAGTTGATCTTTGTCCTTTATGTGTCAGGGAAGCCCAAGTCAAGATATGTGACTTTGCCAATCTTTGATCCAAACAGGTTTTCTGACTAATGTTTATATAATGCTGTATTTTGTAATGTTTCTCATGTTTTATAATGCTACGGTGATTCACGTTTCCTGGATACATAGTATTTACAAGGGAAGTTTGACTTGACAGTTTGAAATGTTTAATATGTATTTGTACTAATCTTGCGAGTTTTTATCTGTTAAATAAATTTGGTGATATTTTAGCTTATTTGTCCTAATGACTCAAATTATTTATTTCTCTGAAATACACATAGTGTATTAGCCTATAATTTGTCTATTTACTTTTTCTTACTCCCTAGTAGACTGTTTCTGGTAGGCAGAGACCATTATCCTAGTCAGGCTTGCAAATCCAGTGCCAAGCAATGAGCGGGGTACTCATTTATAACCATTTAGTAAAAGTGTGTTGGAAGAATTCATTATGGGGAGCTGCAAGCCTCTGTAAATACCAATTTTTGATGATATAGGGAAATAGTGTAAATACGGCTTACTGTAGTAATGATTATGACTTGATAAAAATAAATTAGATATTTTGTAGTGAAAATTATAACTGTTGACTCAGCATCACTTACTGATGCTTAGTATATCTTCACTATGGAGGGTTTTTAAGATTAAAAACAGGGAAATGTCTGTCTCATTATTTCAGAATACAGAGAGAAACTGTAAACTCCTGGTATATATTTATTCATCAGTATATTCATATCTATCAGTCTGTCTACCTATCAGTCACCTGCCTACCTACCTACCTACCTACCTGTCTGAAGGTCCTTGCTACAAGTTGTTGAAGATACTGACACCAAGTTATAAGTAACCTCAAAGGTTTATTTGTCTTAGTTTACTTTAAGAGGGAGCCACACTTTGGTTCTGAATGACACTGGGCTGCACCTAGGGTTTATATGAAGGTGCACCTTTCTGAAACCCTCATTGGTTTGTGCTGACGCTAGTATCTGTAAAGGAAATGCAAGAACTTTTAGAAAAGAGAGGAACCTCTATAGTCATTTACTAGAATTGCCTGTCCCTACTGAGAAAGCCCAGAAGGATTTGCCACAAGGCCACACAATTAAATATGAATAGAACTGGTGAATTTAAAGGACTGATTCCCTGATTTTTGGTTCCATTGTTTTCTATCAGTGTGTTTTGTCACTCTTTAAACAGTGGGGAGAAGAGTAAAAACAGCTAAATTACTCAAACAAATGAAGCAATAACAAAAACATTATGGTAAGACTTGAAAAAAAGACAGTAAAACTACCTTTTATGGTTTTATTTAAAAATGGTGAAATCACTACACAGCCTCCTTCAGTGTCTGAGACTTAATATAGGGGTTCCTAATTGCACAGACCAATGTTCCTGCACAGAAGGAAAGGGTGAAAACCCCATAGAAACGTCTGTCATGGTACGTTACATTCAGAATTCTGGGCCAACATCTGGCTACATGTGTGTTACTAGCTTGGGTGGACCCTTTCCTGAGGCTGGTCACCTAGTGGGTTCCTCTTCCTGAAACCTGGGTCAGTGGCCTATCCACCCTCTGCATTGTTAAACTCTGGTTCTGAAGAGACCTTGGGATAGCTTCTGTTACTGTACATGGATCTTTTGATGTTATTTTTGTTAAATAGTGGCCTCCAACTTGATAGCCAGTTCATGACATATATTAAAACTTTCTAGAAGAAAGTCTTTGTTTAAATATATGTTGTTTCAATATATTTAACTTCAAAATATTTCTCTGGTGGTTGGCAGACTTGTGTGTAAAAGGGTTAGCAGTGTTTACTAGGAGTTGTTGTCTGCCTTCAGCTGTAATTTTAAGTCTCCTAACTTTTAATGTGACTTTTTATTTTATCAGTTGTACTCATGTATGAATAAATGTAAATTTTTGCACACCTGTAATAAAAACTTCAGAAAGACTTTCCTTAGTTTTAAAAGAAATTGGGAAACAGAAAGAGTAATTTAGTTGAAGCCATCAGGAAAATAAGCCTGTGATAAAACCATTACACAAAGTGACATAGCCATCAAGACTTTTCTTATTCTTCAGTTTACTTTCTGATCGTTTTTGAAGAGTTTAAAGTAAAGCAAAAAATAGATGAGCTGGTTTATCTCGGAACATGGAATATACTGAAAATAGTTCATTCACCTTGATTTTACTTCTCTTTAGCTTTCTCATATCAAAGGTAGACACTGAGAGTAATGTGGACTATGTTAGTCTCCAGAAGAGTGACAGACTTAAAAACCTTGCATCTATAAAATACCTGAGTTTAGTTGTCTAAACAAATATAATATCTTATAGGTCATGGTAAACATCTTACACTGTAAATGAGACATACTAGAAATTTTAAATGATCTAAAGGTTTCTAGGATCAAAGTCAGGTGAATTTTATCTGAGAAAATGTCTCGTTTTTACAAGGTTGCTAATTCCTAGTAAGTTTAGGAAAGCAGTCATTCTGCTATGCTTCAGTGTATATAAATAATTTTTAAAGATTATATAGTCAGTGTATCTTGGCACATTCTGCTTGAAGGACATGGAATATTTCTTCAAAAATAAAAACAAAACTCTTGCCTGTTTCCAAAAACATTCTTGAGGCCTTGCAGTTGCAAAGAGGTTTAAAGTTCCTAAGTTATTGGCTCTTGTCCATTGAAACAAAAGATCTCTCTTTGTAGTGTTAGACGTGCAAAATACATAATTGTCTTCTCACCATTTCCTTTGTGATTCAGAGCCAGCTCTGAAGAGGACTTATAGAAAGGGATAGAAACATCTTTAAATCGTTACAGTGTTAAATGCCTAAATGGAAAAAGTTATTTATAGATTTGCTAATTTTCTGGTTAAATTTATTAGTGTTGACAGCAACAAGCTATAATTTAAACCCCAAAGAGAAAAGTTTGAAGCAAATGAATAGCAAAAGAATGGACCATTCTCCATTTTGTTTCATTCTGTCTAGACATGATCTTAGATTATGAAATCCTCAATGAGATTTTAAATGAGGGTGTCCAGTTTTCCAAAAGGAAAGTTCAGGAAATGTTATTTAGAATTCCTTAATAGTCTGAGAACATGCATGTAGTAATATTGGAGGATTTCCTTCTTGGTAAGCTTATATACAAGTTAGAATACATATACCTACTGTGATAAAACTATTCCTAATCACTCATAAAGGTGTTTAAGCCTGTTACATGTCTTTTGGACAAGTAGCCTTTTACCTTAAGTAATTGTTGATACTGTAGCTTATCTGTGTATGATGATTGTCTTACTGGCCATTTTGTATTCTGAGACTCTAGGTTATTTCTTAGTGCTTCTAAGGCAAGAGTGGGGATGATTTTGGCAAAGTCCCGAGATATTTTTAGTTTCTACAGCTGGGGTTTGGGGGAATGCTGGTATTGAATGAATAGAGATAAAGTACTACTAAACATCCTACAATGCTTAGGAAAGCCCTACAGCAAAGAATGATTTGGCATGTAATGTTAGTAGTGCCAAGGATGGGACTCTCTTCCTCTCCTCCTTACTGTATGTAATGTGTTTATTTTTCATCATAAATATTTACAAAGCATACTTTTGGAATATATTAGTAGGTATAGCCTTCATTGAAATAAATTATTAAGTTACCTACATATAGGGCAAAAAATTAAAGCATCAGCTTGATTCTTAGATACAACATTTTAATAGTGCAATATACTTCAGAAAACAATAGATTTGATAAAATTTAGTGTGTGTCCTAAAGTTACATATTGCTAGAGCTGGAAAGGGCTTTAAATCTCATCTGAACAGGTAGTTCATAATTGGGTCTTACACTTTTGCCCCTAGCTGGCTTGGGACTGCAATCCTCTTACCTTGTCTTCTGTGTAGTTGGAATTACAGGTATGTATCACCACGCCCAGCCCTGATGAGCTTTAAGCTGTCAAACAGATAAGAGAAATTGATAGTTTGTCAAAAAGCAATAAAACTTATGCTAGTCATGGTGGCTCATGTCTGTAATTCCGTTTACTTGGGAGGTAGGGATTGGGAGGATCTAGATTTGAGGCTTGCCTAGGCAAAAAGAGAGATGTGTTTTAACAAATAAGCTGGGTGTGGTCCCAGCCATGGGTATGGCTGTAGGTAGGAGGATCATGGTTCATGGCCTGCCCTGGGCAAAAATGAAAGCCCCTCCCTGAAAAATAACAAAAAAAGACTGGGGTGTGCCTCAAGTTATAGAGTGCCTGCCTGGCAAGCAGGAGGCACTGAACTGAAACCCCAGTAGCACCAAAAAAAAAAAAAAAAAGTAATGAAACTTAAAGGCTAGAAATAAATAATACTTATGGTCTTTTTTCAAAAATTTGAGTACAAAGCACTCATTTTTAAATTTACTAAACATTTATTGGAGAGTTATATGCTAGCTGTGAGCAAAGGATTGGACACTGTTCTGTGCTCAACAACCTTAGAACCTTTTAGGAAAGAGACAGCTTATACTTGGGATGCTATATGTGTTTTAGAACAGTTAAGTCAGTAAGGCTGGAGATGGGAAGTTGAGGACCATTACAAAGACTGATGATCTCAACCTTCACACTACCAGTGTCTCTTACACATTAATTACTCTGCAGTCTTTATCTGACATTTGCTGTTGTACATATTGGTATTTGCTATTGTAGATATTTATTCAGGTATTTCCCTTCTTTTTGGAAATGTCCTTGAGAACAAGGACACTGTGCCTTATTTCTTTTATTCTCAGTGCCTGTCAGTGCCTGCTAAACATTCTTTAGATCAGTGACTGAATGAATAGTGCATGGATTAATATGTGAATAGTTTGTGAAAAGGTGGAGTTAGGGATGTGTGTTGGTTGAGAGAAGGGCTAGAGGTGGAGAGTACAGGAAGAATTCTGTGGCTTGAACAAAGCATACTGATAAACATGCTGTGCTGCAGAAACAACCTGTGTTACATTTATATATAAAAGGTAATGCATGCAATCCAAGTAGACTTACTAGGTTGCAAGTAACAGGAAACCCAGTTTAGAGCAGAATAAATGACATCACAGAGCAATTCTAACTTTTTCCAAAGAAGAAATGGTCCCTAAGAGAACAGGTGTTAATGAAAGCAAAGCAGAAAGGTGTCTCAATCTATGTAGAACTGATTTACTTGGTATAGAGGCTCATTGCTTTAATTAACTAAATATAAATAGCCCAGTCAAGGCACAAAAATCTTCAGGTCTGGGTTAAACCAGACAATCAAATGATGTAACCACTGCTGGTTATTGTACTTTTTGGGCTTAACTTCCTTCATTTTGTCTTCCAACTTATGATAGCTTTGTTTTTAAGTAGCAAAACAAAGCTCCAAGCCATGCATGCTCACAACACTAAATATGGTGGAGCTTGCCTGGTCCCCTGTCTCTTACATCTGAATGCAATTTTATTTGAATATCTCAAAACCAATCACTGTGTTCAGGGAGTTGGGATATGCTGTTTGACTTTAGTGGGATATGCTGTTTGACTTTAGCCACTGTTTTTTTACCTGTCTCCATGTCCCTCTCCAGATGCTGGAGATGGTGTATAAATTATAACCATACACCAATACCTTCACCCTGGCATATCTTTGTTCTTTGTTTTATTACTCTCCATAATACTTAACTACCTTCTAACATGCCTTACACTTTATTCTGATAGTGGCTGGTCTGTCTCTGTTGAAATGGAAGCTTTAGGAGGGAACATGCTTTTGCCAGTTTTAGACACTCCTCCACCCCCTTTGACCTGCATGTGTTGGGTTTCAGTAAAAATTTGTTGACATGAAGAAAGAACAAAGAGACAGTTCCTTCTTTCTGTTTACATTGTTGTATAGGAGAACATACACTGTGAAAATGAGAAAATGCTAGTTATTAATAAAATGTTAAAATTAAACATAGTCATGGGGACAATTGCTGTAAAAGGTTGGTTTAATTTAGGTGGCAGTTTCACCTTGGTTGTATGGCCATTAACAGGAGAGGCCTAGATTACCATAGAAAATTCCTGGCCTGCACCAGAAAGAATCACGCTGAGTTAGATGACAAAATTATCTTCCTAATGCAAAGTATCCTATGGCTTAATCAAAATAGAACCCAGTTACAACTTTTAGAGAAATCATTGAAACCAAGATTTTAGTTAACTTCTTTTTGTCAGGATTCACAAACTTCTGTTGACTTTTAACTTTATGTCAGTGTTCTTTAAAAACTGTAGGCTACTCGTTGATTTCTGTTTTGCTAGGCACAATGTTGATTAGCCCCATATGGTTGGCACTCTTGATGTCAGGATAGCTTTTTTCCTAATACTTTCTCATATCACTACAGCAACCTCATCTTAGGGTATACAGGCCCGCACTTTAAACCTAATTAGTGTTCAACATAATTGGCAAGGTAATGCATACACAGATGTACACACACATTTCAGATTATATTCTGAATTATGTTATCCATGACTGGCAATAATTGAAAGCTGACACAATACTTAGTGATGTAGCTAAGTTGAGTATATAACAGAATCATGTGATACTCAAATAAGACAAAATCATAGACGTCATTATAGGTTTATATTTGACCAGGAGATAGTTTTTTGTTTTTTTTTTAAATGTAAGGAAAGCTTGAAAATTCACACACACACACACACACACACCAAATTATAAAAAAAGAAAGAGAATGGGTTTTAGGAATCAAAAATATTCATTTTACTCTCTGGGAGATATGTTTAAAGTTTATTTAGGTGCATGCATTTTTTAGATTCTAAAAACTGAAGAAAAAAAAAGATCTTCTAAAAATTTGACCTCAGAGTTGTCTTGATACTAAAATTCCTACTGGACATTTTATTTTATTTTGCTACACTTGGTGTTACATATGGGCACAAACATTTGACAAAGCTATGCCATTCTCTAGGTGATAAAAAAAACTTTACAACTTTTGACTCATTGGCCTGCCTGAGACTTAATCATGAGGAAATAATTCAATTAAGAAAAGGAGCTATATTACAGGAAGTAAGTCGTTGCAGGTTTAGCTACAAAAGGAGAAAGCAATTGGAAGCATCCTAAATAACCAAGTAGGATAATGCAGATCATGCTAGTCTGCCTCACACAGGAGTAATTCCATACTAAGACCGTTTTGTAAGAAGAGAGGGTAGAAACAAGCAAGTGAATAACAACATTAATTTTGTGAAATACTATGAAATTCTAAACAGTCATAACTGTAAAAATGTGGGGTATAGGAGTATTTATGTTAAAATATAATTTGAATATGCAGACTTGAAAACTTAGCAAACCATGATCACAACTCTGAAACTACTGTGCTTTCTGATATGCATAGATAAAGGAAATATGTAGAATACAATGCATATTTTAGATTTGAAGCTATTGTAAATTTTATTTTATAAGCATATTTTCATGTAGCTATATCTTTTTGAGAAAATTGGGTTGGCATTATATTTACAATTGGTTTATAAAAGGTAGACCAATGTCCTTTTTCTTTTTTTTAAATTGAAGCCACCAAGAAAAGCTGAATTTCTTTTTTCTTCTGCACAGTTGGGGAGTGATAGATACTGTTAGTGCACCCTCATATTCAGGATTTCCATTATGCAGACAAGTCAGGAGGAAATGCCTCAAGTCAAAAGGAGCAGGATGAAGGAACAGAAGGCACTGTATTGCATGTGTATGTGATTGTGTGTGTGCTCTTTCTAATGAGGTAAAACGTTGCCTTAGCTTGGATTGTTTCTATCCTCAGAACAGCATATAAACATTTTTTTTTTCTGGGAAAAAAGCTAAAATATTTAGATAGCTGCTTCCTTTATTTTTTTTTAAATATACAGATAATATTTTACTACTTCACAGACATCATCATGCCTTTATAACTAACACACTTATTTCTGCTTTTGGTAGCACTATTTTGATATCAATCCTTTTCTTCCTTTTAAAATCATTATAGTCTTTGAATTTGTTTGAACCTAGGGTCCCTGAAAATTGAAATGAGTGAGAAGTAGTTATTTATAAGTTAATTTTCCATTGTATTTGTAGTGACGACCTTGCAGCTTTTTGTGAGTATCTGCTATTTTGCTTCAGGAAATAAATTGCACCACGTGTAAGCTAAGACTTGTAAAAAGTAGAAGAGTAAAAGTCCTTCATCTGTGACTTTACAGCACCAGATAACAACTCACTTTGGTTTTTTAGCCAGACAACAGGCTAAGTGATCTATTAATTTAACCGATTAATTTAACAGTGAAAGTTAATACTGTAACTTCTTGAGATGCATAGCCTTAAAATTCTATCAAGAGGTGAGGGCAGTCTAAACCCTTGGTCTGACAGTGAGCTTTGCCTTCTCTGGATTCCTTAGCCTCCTGTTTTTACAGCAGATTCTACTTTGGTTGTTGGAATGACTTTAAGCTGCCAGGGCAAAGGGCTTTCTTGAAGGTGACAGTCTCCTTGACCTGTCTGACTTCCACAGTTGGAGCAAAGGAGGGAGTGACTGTATAATGCAGCAGGAATTGGGCTGTTGAAAACTTTGTTTGCATTTGCATTTTTTGAGTTTGCATAGAATTTAGTTAACAGCCTTTATTGCAGTATAACTTTACAGTTTGACTTTGGACAAACATACTGAAAACTCATTTGGGCACTTTTCCCACATAAATTGAAAAAAAGGGGGGGTGTTTAATAGAAAACTAGCTGATATGTTTCTTTTTTTATGTGATGTGATCCATATGTTTTGGATCCATATGTTTTGGATCACAGCAAAATAGTTTTGTATATGTGCCAATTGAGATGATGAGCATCTCTCCTGCTCTGGATGCTGAATGATGGTGGGTCCTTAAAGCAGAGGGTGCAGACAGGGTGCATTTGAATAAGAGCAGAACACGGGCCTTTGGGGCACTGGAACATCACACTTCCACACTGAGAGTTGGACTGCATATATAAAAATAAAGTGCTTTGCCACTGTTTTTATCGGAGGTTTGTGCTTTCATGCTGAATATTTTTAAAACAACTCTGTCAAGAAGAAAATGTTAGCCTCAGTTCTTTTCTAAAGGCTCTTCTTATCTCTGTTTTTTCTGTTGGTGCAGTACTTGATATATACATTAAAAGGTTAAAAGTATATAAAAAAGAGTGTGACTTTTTCAGTTGTGTCTCTAATGCTTCAAGTATGTTTAAAAGTAATCCAAATTGTAAAGCTAGTGGCTACTTCAGAGACTTAAAACACTGTTAAAATAGGATAAATTAGCTAAGAGATTTCTGCTAGTGGCTACTTTCTTTGCTGACAGTTACTAGGTTTGAGTAATTAAATGTGAATTTTTAATCCCTAAACAGTAAATGTTTCATAAACAGAGCCTTAAGTACTGATTTCTTTTCTCTTATTTTAAAAGCTATGTTAATATTATACACACCCACTTTTTCCTGTTGTATGACCTTAAACCCGCTGGAAAAAATATACATGTTTTCTGCTAGGAAAAAAGTTAATGATGACTTTTAAAAGCCTGAAGGTTCAAGTCCCAGCTGTCGAAAACTGATCTGGGCTGCTGCTGCTGCTAATGCACTCTCCTGTGAGAGGCTGAACGCTGTCACAGGTGACAGCTGACCCACTTTCTCAGACCTTGTTAAAGGACTATGTTCCTTTTGTAGGTCTTCATATTCTCTGGTGATGACTTGTCATGACCAGCAGGGCTGCTGAAATTGAATCTCTTACACTTAATTTTTTAAAGCTTTTGTGTAACTACACAGTTTTGACCTAATGATTAAAATGAACCTTTGGCAAAATTCAGATGCTTATATTAGCCTATACTACTATTTAGAGTTGCATATTGATTATAGAGTCCTTTGAACTGTATAAGAAAGCTTCTTGCTTTTTAACCAGAATTTAAATTTTAATAAAATAATTCCATAACTTCTATTTGTAAGATGGCATGATTTTTCTGCCTTCTTGGTAACATTCCAGTGTAGTAAATCTTCCCATGTGCAAAACTTAATGACCTAAATAATTTGTGATCGCCTCCATGGTACATGCTAGTATTTTAAAGGAGTCAGGTGTCTGAGCAAAAGGCATTCCAAAATTATGGTTGGCATTTGTGTTTATTGGCCTTGAAATATATTCATTGGCTTTAACACATTTTATCTAGAGAACACATGCTTTCACAGCACAGTTTAGGTATTGGAGATTATGCTGTTTTGCTTCTTTGTTGTGTAAATTATTGGCCAAAGCTTTTGTGGAAAGACTGTAGGTTCTTGGTCTGCACTCAGGTCTGTCTCTGAGCCTGCTTTGGGATGATTCACACTAGCACTGATTAATGGTGTGATTCAGAGCAGCAGCCACTCTTAGGATCAGGCCCTCCCCTTACTGACTTTGAGTCATGCTTCACCATCTTGGGAGATGTGTTTCCCTAAGATAGCAATGGCCAACACCCATGTATGTTAGGAAGCTCTGTGACACACACATATATGTATGGAGAGAAACACTCTGGTGTTTGAAAGGGAAGGGAAAAGGAAATAGTCTTGGTTACCTTTCTGAAGTGTGTATCTTTGTTTCAGAAAGTTTGGAACACTGGTTTGTGTACTGTCATAAAGGCAGGGAAAAGTGTTTGCTTGTTTATATGTAAGAAGGATTACCACACAAAGAGATGGGTATACAATGACTTGATAAATGCAAGGGTTATAGCTATTATACTCCATTTATTTATAAACTAGTTATATTAGATGCAAATCTATGTGGGGAAAAAGTTTGCGTAATTTATGTTTAGTGGAAGGGGTAAAGGTTGGGAAGTCATAAGCTCCTCATACTTGCCAACATTTGACTTGAAGAAAGTGATTAAATATAAGACTAGTTTAAAAAAGTAACCATTTATGTAAAAATTACTATTGCATGGATTTTTAATTCTATATTTACCTGAAAGAAGCTTGCAGATTCTCTGTGCTCAGTGTACAGATTTCACCATAATTAGGTGTGAGACATTGAGTATAGGAATAATGTCAGAATCCTTTGTGTCCTGTCAGTGTTTGTATACATGGTTTCTTTTTTTCTGGGTACGAATAACATTGCTTTATGAAACTGCTGAAAGAACTTGGTTTAGCAAGTTTAGATCTATTGATGAACAGGTGTGATATATTAATCCACATATTTTAAATGTTTGGTTACTGTTTGTTTAAAACTAACTGAATAAAAACTTCTCTAGCTATCCAGATTCCAGTCTGCTGATGACTAATCGTGTGGAAGGTATGAACATAAAGGTTCTGTGAAAAATAAAAATTACAATGAAAAATGTATTTGCTCCCTGATTCAAAAGTAGAGAATGTTTTCTGAGCCTTTTAGATATGGGGAGCTATCGACATTGAACACAGTGGTAACTATGGCAAATGTACCTTGCACAATAAATGGGAAAAGAGATGGTGGTGGGGAGTAGAAAGGAGTCTGTGTAGTAACAGTTGGTGAGTAAATAAGTATTTAAACTTCATGCCTTGTTACTTGTGTAACCATGAAATTTGCAGTGTTATGCTGTATATTACATTTTAGTTGGTGTCCTGTTTATCTTGTGTTAAGTAGCCTATTAAACCAAATTTAAGTGCTACTGAGGAACAAAGGCTAGATATAAGCTTTCTGGTTCTTAATACCTTCATGTGCAAAAACCCCAGGAAATTGAATTAGATATTTGCTAAGGCTTTTTCCAAGATTTTAAATTCTATGATTTTGTGACCCAGGAGGAGTCCAGGATTGATATGACTAAGTTTTTAAGTTATAAGTATATTGTCTCCAGGATTCAAAACCTTGAGGGTGTCAGGAATGCTGTACAAGATTTCCAAGAAGTTACCACTGCACCTCCTTTTTAAGAGTCTTAGAGATATAAATATAAAACAAAACAAAAATATACTCACAAAACAGCAGTTTAAGAAAAGACAAAGTTTGTTAAAGGAGTTTGGGGAAGTGTTGTGCATTAGAATTTTTTGAGATGGTGGTAACTTTTTGTCACTCTGCACTGTCCAGCATGGAGGCTGTCAGCGATCTGTGACTCTGAGTGCTTGAAATGTGGCTGCCCAATTAAGGAACTGGGTTTCAAGTTTTACTTAGTTTCAACCAATTTATATTTGGAGTTATTAGTATTTAAAGGAATCAGGGGAGTACCCAAGCTACTGATTTTTGGAAGGATAGAAAGGTGGGAGAATGAGCAGTCCAGGACTGCTTTGGGGTCTTTGGAAGCAAGATGGGGGACTCTTTAGAGTTGCTGTGACCATAACTGAGATATTAGTGACACCTAGCCTGAGTCCATCAGATCTAAATGTTAACTTCCAGGGAGAGAAAATCTTTCATCTTTGCATCAGTCAACTGTAGGTTGAGTGGCAGAATTATCATGTACATGTATGTTGCTGATGACAGGGAAAAAGGATATGTAACCCATGCAGCAGACTCGAGAGTGTCCACCACATCACTTAAAGGAAATCATTTCTTCCTGCAAGAACTAATTTTTACATTTAAAATAGTCTTATTTGTTAATTTACTTGTATTGCTTATCTTTTTTATTGCAATTGTAAAATCTCTATGTTAAGTAGATGTTCCTTAACCTAGGTGGTTATAGCATTGTGTAGAAGGAAATCATAGAACATTACAGCTAAAAGCAACACTATTAGCCAATGTTCTCTTTTTATAGATGAGGAAACCAGTGCTTAGTTACTGTACTAATTCTAGTCACAAAATGAGTTGCCACATTAGGGACACATGCTTGCTTTCATCTAACCTATCATATTGACCATCTAAATGTTAAAACAAGTGCTTGAAAAAAAATCCTTTTGAAATTTGAATCTTTCCTGTAAATTGCTATTTTTTGTAAAATGATAATGCTAAAATTTTGTGAGAATTCTCAGTAGTGTAGGTTTTGATTCTTAAGGGCTTTTGTTTTTTATTTTATTTTTTGGTTCTGTTTGGTTTTTAAAAATTTTAAAGCATGAGAGCTTTGATTGAGAATGTGATATTTATATCATATGATCACAGAGAATTGTCTTTTCTTGTTTACTATATTTGAACCAAATCATACTTGGTAGATCAGTAAAGGACAAGTAGGAAAGCAAGGCATTCACTTACAATGAACACTGATTTTATTACAGTTATATTTCACATTAGAGTTTGATTAACTGTTTAAAAGTCCACATTAAATGTGTTGAAGACATTCTGGGAACAGGTTGTTCTCTTTCTCCATCAGCCATGTTTCTGTGGTGTGACATGGGTTGGAGCCTTGCTTTGATCTCTGACACGCAGCAGGATCAGGAAGGGAAACTTGCTAATGTGTTAAGTACCTTACGTGCATTATGTTAAGTTAATTCTAACTGTGGTCTTTGGACAGATAATGACAATAAAGTTAGTAAGAGTACAAAATCAACAAGGGAAGACAAGACACCAGAGAAAAGAGAATGAAGGAGAATCCAGAGTGACTGTGAGTCAGAAACAGGCTTTCCATGGGAGGGCAGGACCAGAAGCCCTGAGATTAAACAAATCACAGAGAATATGCTGTATACTCTCCCTTTGGAAAAGGGTATGGGCAACTCAGGGCCTGATTTTTCAAGTCTTTATGCCACTTTTTGAGAAGAATTCTAGACCCATGCCTTACAGAATTAACCCTCACTTGAGTTTTGGTGAGGGCCGTCCTTCACATGTGTGCCATCCTAATCCTCTCACCACTTGTCTGGATTCCACAGATAAACTGCTGCCTCTTCTGTTGCCATCAAGCTTTGGCTGTAGTTGCCACCAGGTGGGTGTGAAGTGGTTATCGGAGTTTAAGCTGTTAGAAACACTCCCACTCAAAATTGGTTTTAGTGGTTAAGCCAGATTTAAATGGCTTTTGTTAGTGGATTATCTCTGCTCAAATAGAGTAACTGCAAGACATTTTAAAATTTGGCACAAATGAGAAGATAATAATATATCCTTATTGTCTAGACTAGATCTTCTCAGGAGAAAATATTGGATGGGGGGATATCAAAGTTAAATAACAATTTTCCTAGACATAGGAAGTCCTGTGAATGTCTACATAGGCTCTCTGGGTTATAATTGAATGTGTGTTGAAGGCAAATCTTCTGTTTGCCTCCCTGGGGTATTGTCATTTGGAAAGAAAGACCCTTAATAACTATCAGGCCTGGCTTTGTTATGTAAAGGTAAGCATCTTCATTGATTTCATGAAGATTATAAAATTAAAATGAAATTATGAAAGGATGGTGAAAGGAATTTTAAGTGGTAGTTTATTTTCTTACCTGTGTTAGATTCTGTATGTTTCACTACATGTATGTTGGATCCTGAATGTTTTATTATATAGCTACATTTGATTAATTTTTTGGCAGCAGTGGAGCTTAAACTCAGGGCTTTGTGCTTCCTAGTCAGGAACTCTAGAACTTAAACCATGCCTGCAGTCATATTTGACTAATTTAAAAATCAATTGTGCCATTGCCTACATTAAGAATTTCAGAAATTTATGGCAAGTTTTTTCTCCTCATTTATAACTCATCTAATTTCATTAAAAAAAATAAACCATATTATCCTATAATCCACACATAGACAATTTCACGTAGAAACACTTCATTAGATCTTACCCCCTCTTACCTGTTAAAGAGCATTGCCCCAGGATCCTCTTCCTGCATTATCATTTCTCCTTATGTCTTAAAATAACCCTTTTCTGAGCCCACCTCTTACCCAGGTACTCCGCATCACTCTTTAGAGGAAGATTCTTTAAAAGAGTTGTTTACGTTCACTGTCTTTAATTCTCCTATTCTCTCTTGGGCCCTCAAAGCACTTTCTTCATTTTCTACTTCAGAACTTGAACCTGTTAAGGTCTCCAGTAACCTCCATGTGGAAAGGTCCACTTGTGGGCCTGTCAGGCTTGACTTAGCTGCCACACTTAATACAGTTGATCACATTATTTTACTGGGAACGCTTTCTTCCCTGGAGTACTAAAAATTCGTTCTCTGTTTTCCCTCTGCTTTATAGGTCATTCTCTCTGCATCATTTTTTTCTTATTTTGATTTCATTTCTCCACCCTCTCACTATTGAAATTCCCCTTTTCTGTACATTGCCCTCCTGGAGTGATCTCATCCATTTTCATATCACATATACACTGATGGTTTGCAATTTTTGTCTGTGGTTTGAATTTTTACTTAGAGCTACTATTTTCTTAGTTATGAATACCTACTTGATACCCCTACTTGTCCAAGTTCTCCACACTCAAACTCCTGCTTCCCCATGTTCCTTCTGACCAGCAACACTGGCTTTCTTGAGATTCCTCAACATGGAAAACATGCTCCAGCTGAAGGCCTTTGCATCTGTGCTAACAATGCCTGCCACACTTTACTCTTCTTCCAGGTACCTGGATGGCATGTGTCTCAGATACCACTCTCAACCCACCCACATTCTTAATTTTCTTTCTAATGCTAATTTGATATGCAGTATGTCTGTTGTCTGCATTCCAAGAATATATACTCTAAAAAGCGAGTGATTTTTGTCCATTTTGTACATCAGTGTAATCTCAGTTCCTAGAATCAGTGCCTGGTGTGAAGTAGGTGCTCAATGCATATACATTGAGTGAAAGCCAACATGAATGTTATTACCATGATGACGTTCTACTTTAATTCAGTTCCAGGAGCTAGACATCTGAGAGAGCTTCATTCAGTTTCTCCTTTGAGGCTTCCCTTTCAATTACTTCTTTTGGAGAAATAGCAGCCCTTGTTGTGTAGAGGGAAATTTCCATTGTGTGCCTTTTACTTCTGCAGCTGTCTCTCAGAAAATTGCTTATCCTGGCTTCTTGGAATGAGTTTCTCCTCTGAACTTATCTTGGCTCTTCTCTCCTCCAGCTTGGCTTCTGTTCACCAGGCTTAGTTCTGCTTCCTGACCTCACGGAGCTTGCCCTTTTTATAGTAAAAAGCTTATGGTGATATCATTGTCTCAGCTGGTTTCAATCAGGTTGCTCAGTGGAAGCTGGTGGATGATTCTGCAAGTTATGTTTTGCCTGGCTAGACTTTTTCTAACACAAAACAACATGCTATGTACAGCATTAATCATTTAGCAGTTACTGCAAGCATGCCACAAGCTTGCTTTTCTTCACTCTTCACGGATGCAGACTCTGACAGATTGTTGGCCACTCCTGGAAGTACAAGCCAGATACCTGATTCTGGTCACCCCTTTACTGAGTCTTACTCTGCTATTACCCATTTAGATCTTCCTAAAGCTTCTCTGTTGCCTGTTGTTTCATTCTGCCTTCTAAATGTCATTCCCCAGATCCTTAATTAAGCTACCTACTACTCATTTCCCACCTTGAAACTCTGCTTTACTCTTACTCTGCCATCCATTTATTTGCTCCTGTAACTATTTTTTTGGCTGCAGAATCCTTGTTGTTAAAGCTTTGGTAGCCTATGGCATGAAGTGGGTAGGTTGTTCCAGTTCATGGGTAGGTGTTTAAAGTATGATAGGAGATTTTAGATGGCAGGGAATAGTGGAGGACGGGATGGTTATGACCAGAATGACTATAACTTATTGTCTAAACCAGGAAGCTTTGAAGATGAAAATATGATAGGCGTAGACTGGTGCTGCCTATGACTTGCTAACATGTGTCAGAATTACGGGTTGGTTTTCAGGTTCCGTATTTTCTCAGGACCCAATGAAGCTGGTTTTCTGCCTGTGCGATACATGATTCCAGAGTGAGAGACTTAGGATACTGTCACAGTTTAAGAGCCCTGTGCAGGGCACTGAGGCTCACTTTGGGCAGTGAATGGACCTAATAATTAGAGAGAGGCAGAATATGAAATGATGAGGTAATGGTGGACGACTGACAAATGATAGGAAAATTAATAGCAAAATCATCTTTTTAATTTTTAAAATTTTACATATTTATGAGGTAATGTGTAATAATTCAATGCATGTATGTAATATGTGATAATCAAATCAGGGTAATTATAAAATCTTTAGGTAAAACAAAATGTAATGAAAACATGCTTACTTTATTATAAGGTTATAATTAAAAATATATAAGATTAAGGTTAAATGTATTTCAAAACATTGAATTTTATGATCATAGTTAAAACTGTTCTTAACTTTTTGGCTTCTATTATTATTCACTTTTTAATGTTTTCTGCTACAATTAAGAAGTGAATCTCTTTTCATGTAAAATACAAGGATATTTTTGTGTGTATGTGTGCAGTTCTAGGGTTTGAACTCAGGGCCTTACACTTGCTAGTCAGGTACTGGATCACTTGAGCCATTGCCCAGCCCTCTTCTGATAGTGTCTTGTGTGTTTTCTTAGAGTTGACCTCAGACTGGGATCCTCCTACTCATTCCTCCTGGGTAACTGGGATTATTGGTAAGAATCACCATGTTCGGGTTTTGTTGTTGAGATGGGGGAGGGTCTTGTGAAGTTTTTGTGTGGGCTGGCTTCAAACAGCAATCCTTCTGATCTCTGCCTCCTGAGTAACTAGGATTATAGGCTTGTGTTACCATGCCTGCCCAGAAAAATTCATACATTACCTTGGGGAAAATGTCTGGATATATGTCAGATTTAAGAAAAATCAAGGTGATCCTAGGAAGATTAGGAAGGTGACTTGTAAGAGTATAATACAATCACTTTCTTAGTGTAATGATTCATCACTATGATTTTCATGGAGATTTCTGTGCCTTGTGAATCAATGGTAGAGACTAAGTTTGAACATTCCTGAACCACTGGCAAGTGGAAATTGGGGACCTTGTTTGGCGCTAACTTATTAATTTTCTCCTAGTGGTACTGACTAGACATTTTTGATTTGATTAGCTGAGAGTTGCCATTAGAACACAGTATTTACCAGTCCAATTAATTTTTAGTGAGCATTTTTTTTTTGCAAGGCTGTGGTAATTTCCTCATTAAAAAATGACGACTGATTTCACTTATTTGTTTTATCTCAGAGGAATTGTATGCATGTGTCAACTAAATGCACACCCACTTTATCACAGATAATGGATAGGTCCAGACAAGAGCCAGTAGAAACTCTTTCATCCCAAGATGCCTAAATATTAATAATTAAATACAAATGAGAGTACCCTCAAATTAGAACATTTTCAATAAATAAGATGCTAGCTTTGTCATTAAAAAAAGTTATGCTCCTTAATATATACATAAGTGAGTTAGAAACTTAGGTTCTTGCAGAAACCTGCATATGAATATTTATAGCAACTTTATTTATAATTGACAAATGTAGAAGTAAACAAGATGTCCTTCATAAATTAAAGGATGAACAAACTGGTGTATTCACACGATGAAATATTAGCAGATATTAAAAAAACTGAGCTTTCATGCCATTTACAGAAATGGGAAAAATTTAAATGGAAGAAGTGAATCTGAAAAGGCTACATGGTGTATGGGTCTAACTGTATGGCAAGGAAAAGCTGTGGTAACAGTAAAAAGATCAGCGCTTCCCATGGAAGGGTTATCAGATAGTGGGGGAGGGGAGATCTGAAGAGCAGGAAGAGTAAGTAGTATAGGGAGTTTTGAAGGCAGAGAAACTTCTGTATTGTAAAGGTAATGGCAGATAGATGTCTTTATGCTTTCATCAAAATCTATAGCATGTACAACAAAGAATAAGCCCCAGTGAAAACTAAAGACTTTAGTTAACAGTAATGTATTCATAGTGACTCACTAATAACAACAAATGTACAGCACACTCATGCAGGATATTAATTCCAGGGGGAACTGTGGGGGATAGGGAGTGCATAGGAACTCTTTACTGTATTCAACTTTGCTGTAAATTAAAATTTTTACATATATAAAATCCCATAAGGGCAAGCCCTATTTCCTGGTGTGTAGTAGGCATCTGATGAGCCTGATGTTGCTACCATATAAATAATAAATTCACAAATGTGGGGAATAAATTAATAAAAAAATAGAAAACAATGTAATACTGAAAATAAGGTTCAGTGAAAATGAGAAGGCAGAAAAGGAATTTAAATTAAAGATAGAAACTTTTAAAATGTTTACTCTTCAGAAAAACAAAAGAGGCTAAGGCCCCACTAACTAGCTCCTTCAAGGGCAGGCCCCCAACAGCCTGAAATCCCCACCTTTAAAGGCTCCACCATCATGAGGTGATTAGTTTTACTGTACTATGCACATCTGTCATCATGCTGTTTTGCTACAGGTCTAAAGCAATGGTGCCAATTGGTCATGAACTGAAACTCAACAAAACTGAGCTAAAAGAAACCTTTTTCTTTGTAAGTAGATTTGTCTCAGGTACTTGCTACAGTAGTGGAAAAGTGATATACCAACCATGTTTCTTCAGGATTGGACACTGAGAAGTTAATAATGTTCTTTAGATGACTAGAAAAAGAGCAAGGCTCTGTAAGAGCAGATAGGCAAAAAACTCACCTGCATCCCTGAGGAGTCCGGAAAGGTGTCCTATAGAAGTGACTGGGGAACCAAACCTGAGGGATAAGTGGTTAGCCAAATGTGGAGGTGGTGAGAGGTGGCCTTTGTAGAAAGGAAAGGAATAGCTTATATAGAAGCCTGAAGTAAAGCTGAGGAGAGGTTGGAGAACAGGAAGATATTCTTTGTGGCTAGAATATGCACCATTAAGTGGGAGAGTTATAAGGACATAATGAGGCTAATTAGGAAACAGGGTCAGATATGGGCCTTCAGGTCATGATAAATTAGCCTTGGAACCTAACCCCTGAAAATGATTGTTTTATTTTCAAACTACTGAATATCTCATGGTTAAGAAATTAAAATTAATAATTATTATTAATTATTGCTCATTAAGTGTTACTGTTCACACATTTTATCTCATATAAATTGTTCTATTTAAAAGGCTAAGATTATAATAAAATATTTAATAAATTTGTAATAATCTAAATGAAATTTCACTTTACCTTGATTATTGGTATTTTGTGAAATGAAACATTAAATGAATTATATTGTGTAGATTTTTGGGAGTTTTTGTTGTTTTGTTTTTTGTTTTTGGATATTGAACTTAGGCCCTTGAAGATGGGAGGGGACTGCTCTACAATGGATCCACACCCCCCTTTACTATAGGAGTTTAAATTTTACTAATGTGGACAATATGTATTGTATGAAGTATTCTTTTTATAGAATTCGTGATTTTCATGCCATAAAACAGTACACTGACGATAAAAGGAAAAAATAAATATTTGTGAACTCTGACAGAATCTCATTTCTAAAGAAGAAATTGGAAAGTCAGAATGTGGTATGCTTTATACATAAATATTTTGCCCTAAATCAGTAAATAATTAAATCTTTGATCTGGTTAATTGAAATAAAATAATTGAAGATTTGTTAATTTTAGAAATTAGAAAATAATAGCTGGATGTCCTCCAATATTAATTGAGCAAAGATTACAAGTGAGGCTTGAGTATTTTTGCCCATCTGTCTTGTTCTAATTTCATTTAAACTATGCTGTTTAAAGAGCTATTCTGTAATTTCTTTATATAAGGTTTATGTAAAATTTCTAATATATTTACTTAAAAAGTAATTTTAATAGCCAATGATTCCTCATCCAGGATGTTTTCTTGTTTTATTTTAAATTTTGTCTGAAGTATTGGCAGATGGTATCATGCTCATTCATTTTTCTGAAGCAGTTTTCACATTCCATTCCTTCATTCTTTCTGACCCTAGAAATTTTGCATATGTTGATGCATATTTTTCAAAAGAGGCTAAATAAAATGATTCATGCTAGGGATTTAGCTTCTTAAATGTGAGCTGTCTTAACAACTCATTTTGATTATTTTTTTTCCTACAAAACAGAATCTGATAGTGAAGAAATTAAGTTAATGTTTTCATTTAAGAACAATAGAAACCCTTATGCAGGAGTTTGGAAATTACAAAGATTTTTGATTTAGAAAATAATATATAACAATGTATATTTTTAAAACATTAATGGCTGGCTTAAGTGATAGAGTACCTGCTAGTTAGTGTGAAGCCCTGACTTCAAACCTTAGTACTATAAAAAAACAAACATACAAACAGAAGCGAAACAAAGCATTAAAAAAGTGAAAAAGAGTGCCTGTGGCTCATACTTGTAATTCTAGCTACTTTACTTTCAGGTGTGCTATCACTTGAGCCAGACATTAAATTTATATGTTTTAAAAATATACATTGGGATGCTGAAATAAGAAGGACATTGGTTCCAGGCCAATCCAGGCAAAAAGTTTGGTGAGATTCCATCCCAACCAATAGCTGGATGCTATGGCACATGCCTGTTGTCCTAGGATACGGCAGTAAGTGTAAAATAGGACATTCGCAGTATAGGTCAGCCTGGGCAAAAAGCAAGACCTTACCTCGTAAATAACTATAGCAAAAAGGACCAGATGTATGGCTCAAATGGTAGAGCACCTGCCTAGCAGGCACAAGACCCTGTGTTCATAGGCTAGTACCACCAAAATAATATATTGTATGCTTAAATATACTAAGTCATCAGTTGGAGAATCATAATAAAAATGTACAGAATCTATCTACTTTGAACTTGGGATGTTATTACAGTCTGATACTAGCTTAAATGAACCTAAAATAAGGCTGGAAAATGTTATTTTGGCAATTTCATTTCTTTTTTGCTCAGTTTCTTTTTTGCTTAGTTCTTCATTCTTATCTGGGAACAGTTTGGTCATTGTCTACCTTGTTCAGCTAACTCCCTTGCCCTGAAGAAATGTTTAAAAGCATTTGGGTTACAAGGTGTTTTTCTATAAATAAAGTAGATGTACTGTCAACAGAGTTTGCAATTCAGAAGGTTTAATACAGTCTACCCATGAAGAGCATTTTTGTTTGACAAATACCTAACCCCTACTCTGTGCCAGATACTGTTTCAAGTACTTTGCAAATATTAGCTGATGTAGTATAGTGAGGTAGTGTTATTATGTACATCATGCAAGTGAGGAAACTGAGGTACAAAGAAGTAGGGGGTCCCGGATTAGAGCCTAGGTTGTCAGACTACATAATCTTTTGATAATGCTCCCTCTCCAAGCATCAGAAGGATTAGTACTAAAGAGAAACATGCTATTGGTAATGTTGAAACATACTTTTCTTGGGTAAGTTAGTATTGAATAGATAAGTGAATGCGATACGGTTACCCATCTTGCTACATATTTTTGTATATTACAAGATGAAGCATCACATCTCTGGAAGTTACCTAGGCTTTTATGTTTAACATATTTGGGTTTTAATCTTGATCACCATTTAGTTACAATTTTTATCATTACTTATAATTGTAGGTAATGTCTTTAAATATAAAATGAAACTAATAGTACTATTAGTAGTTATGGCATTAAGGGATTTTCAATATTATTGTAATTATTAGCTAAGCACAGTGAATGAAGTATCCACGGACATGTGGCAAGGCACTGGCCTAAACTGGAGACGTGCGGAGTGAGGTGTCAGATAGGCCTAAGTAATAGTGAAGAAAATTGCATTATTCTTAGTTAGTTATTAAGTGAATTTATATTCATCTCCTGTTTATCAGGAATGAATAAGGTAAGAGTATTTTTAAAATTTTGTTTTAAAAGGTAAGTTGTGTCAGTGAGCATTTTGTTTAGCAGTTTTGTTTAGCATTTTTGCTGTTTGTGTGTGTGTGTGCATGTGTTTAATTCTTTCCATCACATATTTTTTTTGGGGGGGGTGCATCTTTCCCCCTTGATTGTGTTTAGCTATAGAGTGTCCCTCAGTCCATGGGGAAAACACTTTTCCTCTTCATAAACAGCAGGAAGCTGTCCACTTCCAGTGGTGCTGACTCATGTAGCAACAGGAAGATAAATCCCGAACCTGGGAGGAGTAGGGTTAATCCTTTTCCTTCCCAGAGACAAAGTCAAGACAAAATTACAGAGCACTTTATGTGATGGTAAGCCTTGGGTTAGAAGTTTCTGTCCTTATGTACTGCATTTTTATTTGTATTCTTGGCCTACTGGTTTAGATGTGACATAGCATTTCCTAATACTTAACTGCCCTTTAAATTTATGCTTCCCTCCTTTAATGGGAAGGTGAAAAGGAAGAAGTTCTAACTCTAATTTGTGATATGTATGTGGAAAATAGTTGCCACCAATAAATTTGTATTGGGTGAATGAAAGAATTATTGAAAGGATTTTGGTTATATTAGATATAAATTTCTTGATAAGTGCATGAATTATTAATATTTGTCATAAGTTTATTGTTAATTAAATGCTATCTTTAAATTATTGACATTTGGAAACAAAGTCTATAAAGGGAAATCCAGATTTGAAAAGGTGGGTAGAAGAGTTTGTATTTGCAGGGTAGTGTGTGTATGATGTAAACTTCCTGTAGGAGTTTGAGGAGCACCTATTAGTGCTGTTATCCCTAATTCTGACACAATCACCCCATCTGCATACCTTTCCAATACAGAATTTCTTAGGTTTTTCTAAGCATATTTATTATATAAATTTACCTACAAAATAGTTTTCTATTTAAGGGAGAGGAAGTGGGTTGGCATATAAAATGTGTAAGTTTTATAGTAAATTTAATAGAATCACAAGTCTTGCCTATTTGGAAGGAGTCAGAATTTGGCAGTTCATATAATGCAGAAGTCCAAGTAAAAATTACTAGAATTGATTTTTACATGTAGTTTGTGGAACCATTCTTAGTTTCATGTAGTTTACACTGTTTCAAATATGAGTACAAACTTACAAAGAGGACTTTTATAACATAATTTATTGGAATGCCAATGATAAGGATACTGTAATTAAAAGCAGAACTTACCAAATTGTTAAGATGTATGTAGGGAATCAGGGACTGGCTCAGCCACCCTGTAAATTAAGAAAAGAGAACTATTCAAGTTAAAGGACCTATAAAAGAATTCATACAGGTCTTTGCTGCCAATAGCTGGGCCCTTTCTAGGAGATACATCATGAAGGTCTATTTGAAAGTAACTTTTGATACCTAACTTTTTGTAGCTCAGTGTATCTAAAATAACTTACAGGCAATTGTTTTGTGTCCCTATGCATATTTTTAGGAACTTATGGCATTATGCAATGAGCTGGCCATTCTGTTGCACCTCAGAGTTATAAGGAAGCTTGGTTTGAATATGCTTATCTAAAACTGATGGTGGACATTCCTCTGTGACTTGTGATACAGCAGTAGATTGAGATACAGCAATTGATGAAGACTTTACTTTCACAAGGTATTTTGGGATGTGTAGGTGTTATACACGTGTATGAATTTCATTATGGATCGTGTGGTTGCTTTTGATAGCAGCCATGATTAAATGCTATAAGCCAACCTAGCAGCTTCGTTTTCATTGCGGCCTCTTGCAAACTGCTATCTGTACACCATATTTCTCAAAGAACTTGATTGCAGTGTAGCATGCCCCGAAGCACATGCAGTGTGTTTTCATCACCACATCTCCTGTTACGTGTTCTTACCTCCATTTCTAGGAACTTCTCACATTAAAGGAAATCCTTAGCAGCCAACTCTATGCCACAGACATTGTCACGGGAAAAATGAAAGTTTGTAAAATATTTACATTTTCTAGGAAAAACCATGCCATGCTTATAAAGGCTGACTAAGTCAAAGGGCTCTTTGTACTGATGTTACATGCCTGGAGTATTGCCGTATTCAGACTCTGATCTTAGAAATACTTGTGTGTTCATATTGAGGTGGTTAATTATGCCAGCAGAATACTATGTTTCCAGCAATTCAACAGATATTTAATGACTTCCTGTTAATACCAGGAGGTGTTTTGGATGCTGAGGATACAACAGTTAAGCCAACAAACAAAAAAATCAAAACAAATGAACAAACAAAATCATCACCAATTTCGTGTTTGCATGCAGCTTATATTCTTTTCTTTTGATTCCTTTGTTATTTCTGTTGGTGGGCCGTTGAATGATTATTGTTGAACACTTTTTTGGGGGGAATAATGACACTTCTATCTATGAGAGCATGCAAAAGTGAATAAAATTCTCTGTCTTATGAATGGGAATAGTAATTTAATATTATTTATTTGAATTCTACAATGTAAGTTAAAGTCAGATTAAAAGAAATAGTTTGAGGCCATTATTATGGAAACCCTGTGTAACAATGATAAAAAAAAGTTGCATTTAATTGACTGAATGTGGAAGTAGTGGAGATTTTATGAGGATAGTGACAGGATTATTGCTGTGGTTCTGGAATATTACTCTTATCAGGATATGGAGTAAATTATAGTCTAAGTGGTAAATAAAGAGTGGTCAAAATTCAGCATAGTAAGATTTATAATCACCTGTTATAGGCAGTGAATTATTAGCTAGATCAGGTGGTTATCACCATGGTTTAAGTAGAAGCAGTAAGCACCCAGATTAGTATTAGTAGTAAGTACTAAGAGATGGTGGAGACAAAAGGTAGAAATAGGTACTAATGATAAGATTTAGAAATTGCATTCATGCTGTGACAAACAGGTCAGGTCTTGGGTGACCCAAAGTTTCTAGTTTACAGTGAGAAGAATAGTGGGCTCTAGACAAATAGGTAGTTAGGAGTGAGGAGAACGATTTAAGTGAAGTAGAGATGGTTTAATAAGCAAACCAGGAGGTGATGTGGTAGATGGGAAGTCAGGAATTAGGAGTTTATTTGGGCAGTTTTCATTTTTAAGACATCTGCAGGGGTGGGAGGAAAACAATCACAATGTTGAGGAGAAAGATTTTTCTTTCTCTTTTCTTTTTTTCCTCCTTTTAACAAGGCAAAATACAGAGGACACTAGGAATTTTTATAGTTAGAAAGAGCCAGTCCACAGAGAGAATTTGTAAATATAAGAGAAATATTATACATAATTGGTAAAACAGTGGACCTACAGTGGGCATAGAGGCACAATCCAAAGGAAATGGGTGGAAGGTTTCCCTTGTCGAAAGGGGAATGCTTACAACCTGGTGAAACAGCATGGAAAGAAGGAGGTGAGCAGAGGAGAGAAGGGAATTGAAGTCTGTGCAGGCAGCTGTGGAATGTCACAGCTGAGAGCAAGTATGGCATCACTGAAAGGTAATAAAAACAACCAAAAAACACTAAACTGGTTCCATGGTAAATACAGTTGGTGATTGCCCTTTTGTCATTTTGATAGTACAACAACAACAACAACAAAAAGCTACATACCAACTAAGCTGGTTCTATGGTAAATACAGTTGGTGATTGCCCTTCTGTCATTTTTATAGTAGTTTTCTCCTGGACTCTTCAGTCCAGGAGAAATTCATAAATACTTTATGTATTTATGAATATGTATTCATAAATACTTTATGAACTTTGGGGCAGCTAATATTTAGCAGATTTCTCTCTAGAGTCAACTCAGTTAAAAGAACTGAATGCCAAGATTGGGTTAATGAATACAACATAGAAATCAAATCATGATATTGTCCTTGGCTTTTTTTCCTATAGCTGCTTAAGGAAGATATTTTGAATGCATACAAGTCTTGTTCGTTTGATTCATACATTGCTCCTTACATGTATGACTTAACATGTGAAACCTAATGTGATTCAATAAGTGTAAGTAACTTGCCGTTAGTATTATGGTATCTGAAACTTTCTTATGTTCATCTAGGTGTAGAGGTGAGATAACATTGAAATTTTATGGTCTTTAGTTCCTGACTATTGTTATTCTGCCTGTTGTTTTCTGTCCAACTTGCAGCTCAGCTCTTTATAGTGGTGCTGATAAATCTAAGGTACTATTTTAACTGAAGATGGTTTTGTATGTTTGAATTTACTCCAAGCACCATGGAGTCAGAGTAAGAGTAAGAATTCTGGGAAATCAGAATTCTTCCCCAGTTGCCTAGGGCCCACCAAGTACTGCATACCACTTTAAGAATATAATGACTCAGCTAGCCCCACTGATAATTAACTGTGTGGGTATTTTTGTAGAAAAGGAGTAATATCTCTTTCCCTTTGCTTTAGTTGAAAATAAACTAATGAGAATTTACAGATTTTTGTTTTTCTGCATACTGATTTTAATTCAGATCTTGCAAGTATGTTTCTGAAAAGAAAACTGTTTATTTCCACTAAAAAGTTAGTAAATTAAATCCAGGTTAGTAAGTAGTATGGATATTACCAAATCAGTCTATAAACTATGATTATAAATTTCTATACAATTAAAGTCTCATCTTGAATTCAACTTACTGAACATTTTAAGTAATTTTGTCAGTCTGAAGTTCACTTTTGCTAGTATTGTAAATAGACTCCATTTTTTTCAGTCAAAATATATTAAAATCAAGATCTAGGACAGGGAATTTAAATAGCCAAGAGAACTGATGATGTTTTTGTTTTTAATTTGTTTTTGAGATGGGGTCTTCCTAACAGCCTGGGTGACCTTGAACTTGGGATTCTCCTGTATCAGCCTCTTAAGTACCTGGCTGAGTGTGCTTTTTTTTTTTTTTTTTTTTTTTTTGTGGTACTGGGGCTTGAACCTCCGGACTTTGACCTTGAGCCACTCCACCAGCCCTTTTAGTGATGGGTATTTTCGAGATAGGGTCTCTCGAACTATTTGC
This sequence comes from Castor canadensis, assembly GCF_047511655.1. Lineage (NCBI taxonomy): Eukaryota > Metazoa > Chordata > Mammalia > Rodentia > Castoridae > Castor > Castor canadensis. The sequence goes on along the minus strand of NC_133394.1, from coordinate 34,406,419 downwards.
TGCTGGGTTTGAATTGTGATCCTCCTGATCTCTGCCTCCTGAGTAGCTAGAATTACAGGCATGAGGCACTGGCACCTGGAAGTGTGCTACATTTTTAAAGGTAAAATACATGAGTCAAATTATTGTGTGTTAAATTATCAGACATGAGAATTGTTTGTACGCAATGCAACATACTTTTACTGTTGCCATTAGAAGTCATTACCTCTTCAGTGTCTTTGGGAAGGTGCTACTTCATGACATTTCAGATATGCAGACCCTGCTGTCAGAGTGCCTGCATTTCTAATTCAGCTGTCCTCCCTATTCTCTTTGTGACCTTGGGCTTAGTTTTAATTTCTTTATCTGTAAATGGGACAGTAATAAAATCTTCTTGTAAGGTTTCATTGAAGTTTGAGAATTCCTATAAATCTAGTCACGATGATGCTTGCCACATTAGTAACTTATTAATAAATGTCCAAAATTAGAATGGTAATTTTGTGAAGTATGACATTTATAATTTATTTAAAACTATGTCAATTAGGTATGTATCTTGAAGTTGGATATTAATGTTATCTTTTAAAAATGACACAGCAAAAATCACCCATAGCCTTATATGCTTATATTTGAATTGAAAACTTCCTAACAGATCATTAAAATTGGAAGAGGCATCCTACTTGAAATATTTTTATAGTTTTGTTTTTATAATAGATATGTTAATATCATTTTTCCCCCCATCAGGGCTTTCATTTCTTAATCTGTTGTTACGTTAGGAAATATGACAGATAGTTTGTACTTTAAATATCCTCCACAGTTCGGTAGCAGTTTGTGTTCATATAAACGTAGTGACTCCTTGTTTTTTTCTTGTAATATAAAAACAAAATTACAGAAGCATCTTTTGGCTTGCTTTTTCTCCACTGGATATGAATAGTGATAGGAATTATTTTAGAATCATAGAGATGACAGTAATACTAGCTAATGCATATTGCATGGTTACTATATATCAGGCCCCACCTAAGTGCTTTTACACTAATTAAGATACCATAGATACAGTCTTCTCATAAGTATTTTTTTTTAATGTTTGCTGAACACTGGACTTAAAATTGGTGTAAAAGTCACATGGGATCCTTACCCTCAAGGAACTTCTATTATAAAGGTAGTTATGGACAAAGAAAAATGTAGTAACAATTTTTTAGTGGTGACCTAAAGTAATGGCATTTAAAATACTTACTGCAATTCTGGTGTGAATTATGAACTTCAGTTCTGACCTTTACCTGCCTTAATGCTTCTCTATCTGCTTGCCTTTATTTATGATGATCTTATTGAAACACCTCACTTCTAATGCTTTAGTTGATGACTTTTCAATCCCAAAGTCTTTATTAGTTCAAGTGCATATTATCTGTTGATTTGACTGTTTAAAATACCCTCCTGAAAGCCTCCACAGTAAGGCTTTCCTCACCCTACTTTCCTCTATGTGCCATCTGCAGACCATGCAATGCAGTGCTCCTCACTCTGCAAAACTTTAGTTGTTGTAAGTTAAATGAAAAGTATTGAGCTTCCCTTTCTGCCTTATCATTATTGCTTCTGTTTTTTGAGACTGAATCTGTAATGTACTTAGAAGATGCCTCAATGATTTGCTTTCCCAGAATATGCCCAGTGCTTTCTCATACCCCTGTACCTTTGTTCATTTTGACCGCCCATTCTGCAGTGGTTCTCAAGTCCTTATTTATGTTAAAACACATTTTTACTCTCATAAAAGATTAGTTGAGTCAGTTAATTACTTAATAAGATATGAGGACAATATTTTAAAAGATTAATTGGAGAATGATTTTAGATGGAATATGGGTTCAACTGTTAGGCTGGTATTTAATGTTAGAGTCGAATTTTGAAAAAGGTCAGTAGCTGAAGTATGCCAAATGGGAGCAGATTTGCATGCATATAGTGAGTTACATTGGCTTGTGAAAACATTTTGATTCATAAAATGTGTAATTTTATTTAACTTTTAAATGAGATACTAATTAATCCTATCAAATGTGGTATGAATGGGACAGCCCAAGGTGGTAATCTGGAGCCTGTTTCATATGCCTGTATAGCATTTGGCCTATTTGAAGACAAGAGTTAGTTGGTCAAATTTTCTGTATGACAGAGGGCAACATCAGTAATCAACCATTATTGAGCATTTTCTATTTATTCTTTCCTTTCACACTTACATACTATTGAGAAAACAATGTTCTCTTTCTTTTGTGAGTGTGCTTGTGTTTGATACAAATAACCCCTAATTTAAGATGATTTCGCTGGTTGAATTTAATTCTGATTGTCAGATTTTTTATGGACTATATTCTTATTTCTCATCAAATCATCTCTGAGTCTCATCAACATAAAGCCATTTTCTTCATGTTATTCTCAACCTTGACTTTTCCTTGGGAGATTTTATTGGGTCATTTTTTTATAATAGGTTTTTAATTTTTTCTTTAATCTGAAATTTGTACCAGCTGAGTTAATAATACCATAATCTTAGAGTGATTAAATAGCCACTCAATGTGTAATAATGAAACTGAGTTTTTTCTGCATTAGTAGCTATCATATAGTCAGAAACTTATATGGATTTAATAAACTTTATTTAAAATGTGTCTTCTTTGTAATTCTGCTTATGTTTTTATAATTGTGATGTCACATACAAACCATAAAGGTACAGAGATGTGTGCAACCATTATTTTGTTTCTAAGTTTTTTCTTTTTGATCATTAGTGGCTTTACATATTTTAAGTTTAACAAAAAGAATAAGAACATCAGGTCTGATGAATGACCATAGAACTTTGGCAAAAAGCTGAGTAAATGGGGAAGATGAGAAGTTATGAAAAGAGGTTGGGATTATTGATTGTGAAGGTATGTTAGGCACTTGGTAAGGAAGTAAACTTGTTTGGTGATAAAATTATGTTACTTTTTTACATGTATAAAGTACATTCAAAGTTAATTCAGGCACAGGTACCATGCAGGTTCCGCAATCTTTCTGTGTAGTAACAAATGTATTTAAAAAAGTACCTTTCTCTGAGTAGAACATGTAAACTACCTTAATGTAGAAATGTTACTTTGTTGCTCTCTCTGTTTCATTCACATGCATTACATGCTATGTAATTAGGTTTTTCTTTAGTTTGTGTGCAAATGACCAATGCAGTTTGTTAGATGGTTTAATTTTATCCTTTTGGAACCACATTAAATAGGTTATGTTTGGTTTGAGGCAGTGCTTGTATCTCTTATTAATCTTAAGTGTAAAAACAAAATACTATTTGACTTTGGTGTTTAGCCACCTTACCTTTCATTCAGCTTCTCCCTCAAAATGTTGACAGAAACAGAGAGTGGTGAGTGAGCAAAAACTCACTGATTATATTTATTCATGTTTCCAAGTGATTCATATTTGGTTATCCATCCCGTGAGTCACCATTCTTCCAAATGCAGCTTCATTTTCTTTATTCCTGTGCCCTGAATGTGTGATAATCTTACGTTCTTCAGGGTTCAGGCCAAATAAATAAGAAAGGCTAAGATTAAATATGTGTTGGAATATCTTGTGAAGGGTTTTCTCTCCTGAATTGTCTTTTGCAAGATTATCTGGATTAGGGGTGTAGGCTGCTTCAAGCTCAGAGAGGATTATTTGGTCTGCATAGACACTTTAACAATTGGGTTAGGTGTCAACAGACTAAGCATAAAACCTGACTTCCCTAGCTACTACTATCTCCTATAGTGAAGACATTCATTTCCAGAGCCCCATTTCGTCTCTTCTGTTCCCTCTTCTGTTGCCTCCTGGACTCCTGTAGGCATGTAAATTTGCTATCCTTCTGGGGTGATAAATGAAATACTGGTTTAATGATTATTTGACTTTAACAAACTGCCCTGAGAAATTGAGGGCCTGATGGCCTGTGTGCCTGAGCATCTAGATCTTGATTAACGTTGAGACTGAGGGACAACGGTCAGCACAATAAACTGAACTTTCTGTGCATTTGTACTTTTCTGTATATTGTATCATGATTGCTTGCTGGCTTCCAAAAATTAGTTTATGAGGAATATTCAGGAGGAAAAATTTTTTTCCTTTCCCCCCATATGCCTCAGAAGGCATTTCAGTTTTTGTTTTAAAACAAAACTTTAAAAAAAAAAAAACTTTTGTTTAAAAAAAAAGACTCAATTCCAGTTAACATTAAAAACTTCCAATAATTTAGAGGCATTGGTAGTGGTGGTGGTGGTGTGAGAGAAAGGGAGAGAGAGAAGGAGAGAGAGAAAGAGAGAGAGATACAGAGATACAGAGAGAGGAAACACACCTCCCTTCCAGGAACAGTACTATATAGTCAAAAAGGTATGATGAAAAGCATTTATGCTTTATTTGGTTAATGCTATGAATGAAGAGCTTTATGTGAAATATAGTAGCTTTTCTGCTTATTTTAAGGTCTGTATGTAAGGGCAAAATTGCTAATTACTATGAGTATAAGTGCATTGAGATAATCTTGTGGAAAGATACTTTGGGTGGAGACAATTCCAGTACTTGTTGGGTGGTACCAAGTAAAGCACTCTCCTTACCATCATCTCTGTCTCACCTGACTTTCTGTCTCTCTTCTTTTTTTTTCTGGTGGTACTGGGATTTGAACTCAGGGCCTTGTGCTTCCTAGGCAGGTATTCTGCCACTTGAACCAAACCTTTAACTATCACCTGACTTTCTAATTTGGTAAATTGTGAAGACCAGAGAAGACGGTATGAATAACATTTCTGCATTTATGTTCTACTTACATAAAACCCTGGCATGTACCTTAATGGACACAATATAAAATAAAGCTATTGTAAGTTAGATGAAAATGTAGTTAAATGGATTTTTCCATGTTTGAACAAAGAAACTGACAATGGATCCCATCATTCTGAAGAGATGGTTCTAGTGGTGGCCAGTGGCTCTTGACATTTGTATGTGTGTATGAGACTTTTGGCATTTTGCCATTAGTTATGGTGAAAATAACCTAATCCCCCAAAATCTGAGTGATATCAGAGTAAAAATGTAAAGTTGACAGTGAAAAATAAATCAGAATAATAGAAACATCCCTTCCTCAAAAGTAAGAAACACATCTTGTCCATTTTTTTTCTCCTTGAGGCCACTATCATATTTCCCTCTAGGAAAGGGCATTTTTTGTTGATGGAACTAGATATAGCATGCATTTTGCAGTAATAGGGACAGCAGTGGCACTGATGTCTAGGCCACATTCTTACAAATTCTGATTTAATTGTTCAGGGATGAGGTCAAGGCATTACTGTTTACTATAAGCTCTCCAGGTGATTAAAATGTTCAGCTAGGCTATTTACGCCTTTTACAAGGCTAAGATTTCTGAGACAGAAGAAAGATCATATGCTCCCACATATTACACAATAGCTAATGCTCCCTAGTTTTTAGTTATTAATATGTATGTCTGTATATTCTTGATAACAGTGAGAGTTGAAAAAAATGAGTATGTCCCTAAGAATATGAAATTCAAATCTTTATCTAAATTATATTTTTCCAACTTACCTATGTAGAGCATATGCACATTCTCTCTCTCTTGCGCGCGCTCTCTCTCTCTCTCTCTCTCTCACACACACACACACACACACACACACACACACGCACGCACGCAAACAACTAGAGTCCGCTGTGCACCATAAGTGAATCATCTTAGTATCTGTACTGAATCATGGTTGTTAATTTTCAGCCCTGTTTTTCTTCAGGTGCTTTTCTGCTTTACCCCTCTCTTTTGGGTTTCTTTGAGCCCCACTGCCAAAGCATACTAGGGTCACCACCAGGTCAACCATAATGCATAGATTTTAATGCAGATTTTCTTCTCAGCAAAATAACTGGTCCATTTTGTCACTTCACTATGACTTAAAGGTAACTACAAATTTAAGAGACTTGTATCAGGTCTACTCTTGAGATGCTGTATAATCCTTGACTGCCACCTATTTAAATCTCCATTAAGTGACTTAGGTTGCCAGACATCAGATTCTTTATCTCTAAACTGGAGATACTAATGACACCTACTTCATACAGTTTTATGGAAATTAGGGAAAACAGTACATATAATGTGTTTAGTTAGAGAATGCTATATAACACATATTCAGTGACAGTTAATGATAAATTTATCTTGCTTGAGTGCCAAAAACACATGTTTTTTGTACATTGGCTTGTGTTGTATCCGTGAAAGGTTAGATGTTTCTAACCAACCTCTCTCCTTCCTTCCCTCCTTGCTTTCCCCCCACCTCAGATACTAGGACAGTGTACATAATTCATTGCCTTCCTTTCTCACTTATCCCAGAGAAGAGTAACCAGAAAGTAGGTGATAAATGCTGATTAGAAACAGAAATTTGCTTTTTTTTAAAAGTTGACTCGATGATAATTGAGGTCTGTTTTATGAAATAAATTATTTTAGATGAATAGAGGTTGTTGTTTTAGGAAAGCAGAAGATAGTTTGGATTTGTATTTTAGAGAGAGATGGAGAGCTACACTGTGCTGTTGGCATTCATTTTTTCGTTAACAATTTGATTCAGGGTGAAATACTGTTTTCATTGATGAACGATCATCTAATAATATGAAGGTCTACTTAAATGACATAATGATCATTCAAGAAAAATCTTAAATATGTCCATAACAGACTGTAATAAAGAATGATTCTATCAGGTCATTTACATTTTGTGTTAGACTTTGAATTATCTTTTTTTAGATGATGAACCATTCAGTAAGACCAGAAAGGTAAGGAAGCTGGGATGTTAAGAAAGTTTTAAGTCATTGCATTTTTAATCCTACATACACACACACACACACACACACAAACACATAATTTTGTTATCATCTTAGAATTAGCTACAGAAAATTTAGAGACAGTATGAAATCCCATAATGCCAAGATGCTTATTAGACTAGAAGTTTGCACCTTTCTTCTTGGTATGATTTTCCCTAGTTTCAGAAGCCTGTGCAGCTGAAGATGAGTCATTAAGAAAAACTGTCATCAGTAAACTACATTTTACGATAATGTTTCTAAACTGGTCTGCTAGGTAAAATTGTCCCAGGCCACAAACAGCAGATTCTGTCTTGAAAGGAACAAGTACTTAGTATTAAAACTGGTCAGGAAGTTTCTTAGGCTCTCTGCCTTGACAGCACTTAGCATTTTGTTAGTATGCAATTTTAAAAGACATTGTGGGAATTATGCATATTATCATAGGGGAATGGGACTATTAAATAGAGTGGTAGCTCTACACAAAGTGCCAGCCTGAGAGAAGGGAGCCTGTGACAGATTTGCATACTTACTTTAACTTGCAGATCTACAGCTTTGATGGGAGACCAGCATCTTTTAGGATGATGTCGTGTTTTTCTGTTCAAGTAAACTAAAACACCGTTTAGAATTTATAAATTGTTCTGAACATAATGATTTCAGTATAGCAGTGTGAATAATAATGATGTGCTTTATAATTGTAACCAGGTTACTTTTCCATCTTTTGTGATATATTCTTGCAAGAGTACATTTGTTAAGCTACTATTAAGGTACCTCAGTTTTAGCTCTCATGAAAGAAAATGTTTTTCTGGTATAACAAAGCCAAGCCTTGAGCTTTTACGAAATGGTGACCAGTGTAGTTCTGAAGGGAGTTGAAGTTTCTGAGATTTATTGATCTATGTGGTTAGTATGGCACCCAGGCTCATTGTGCATGTTTATTGATGAATGATTATCCACCTGTCAATTGGAAAGGAAGAAGGAAACCATGAAAGTGAAAAGAAAATTACTCAGCACTGTGATTCCTATCAGCTAGGTTCATGACCTGTGTTTTAAGCATTTTTCAAAGTTGAATTTATCTCAAGGACACATGAGAGGAAACAGTTGGCATGTGGATTGGTGGGCAGAAGTGATAGAAGAGGAGGATCATACATGTGTTGTTTTCCTCAGAGCAGAGACAAGGAAGTGTTTGTTGTAATAACAATATTTAAATATAAACTGAAGAAAACCTTTGGTTCCCGTTTTTGGTAAATGGGGAAACCCAGAACAGACATGAAGAGCTATAATCTGCTATTTAGATAGACTCAGTTAAAGACTCAAAAACAGAAACCAGGTTTTCTATGTCTGGGCTAGATGCTGCTTTTATCACTAGCTACTCTCAGGTGAAAAATCCTAATTTGAAGTGCTTTGTTAGTTTTTAAATAAATGGTATGCTTGTCTGTTTTCTTTCAATTTCCCAGAGATTTCTTTTCTTTTTTTTTCCCTTTTCCAAGAAGGTAAACTGAAGACCTTTTTGCCAAGCTTGAAAGAAAAGCCAAGCATACCAATTCTTATTTCTTGGTTTTATCAAAGTAATGCTCAACATGACTCTTTGGAGGAGAGAAGGAAATGGGTGGTGGCATAGAAGTGATTTAACCCAATAGACGGTAAACAAGAATGAGAAAATATACAAAGGAATGAAAATTCCCCAGGGAGAGAAGTATTTTTGGTTCTTCATAAATCACACCTTTCTCATCAAAAGAGCAAATTGATTAATTAGCTAACTCTTAGATGGTATTTTCAGTTTCCACTAGGAAGTTAGTGTTTGAAATATTGAAAGATTTCAGGGAGCATACAGATTACTTCTTGTCCAAGAGGAGGACTAGTGAGACAATGCAGCAGGCCCTGTCTTGTTCCCTTTTCTTTCTTCTTGCTGTGGGCTCATTGGTTCAGCAGAAAATGTCGGAAAAATGACAGAGGGAGACAGAGACCATACCCAGTTCCTTCATTTCAGTGATAATCGACTTGTAGCTTCTTAGGTGTCCTAGACGCCCCACTTTAGAGCTACTCTTCTACAGGATTTTTTCCCATAAATAATTTCACAAAACTTTTGTATTTATAATTTATGTATAGTGTTCTTGGTTAAAATCAGTGGTTTTACATTTCTTTGAATACTTTGCTACAACTGAGAAAAGATGTTCTTTTAAAATAATTATTTATTTGTGTATTCATTTGTATAGAAAGCAAGTATTTATTGAATATTGTTTCTTGGAGAGATTTTTATGTACTTTTCTGCTTTTGGACCATTAGGATACATATTAATCAATTTGTTTTGAACACTGTTTTATTTGTTGACATGGTTTTAAGAGGAATTATTTTTGGTCTTTTTGTGGGAACTGATAAAACATTGTGGAAAATATTCTTGGGTACATTCTAAATACAAATAATGCATAGTCAGAATTTAATATTATATAAAAATAAATGGTATCTTTATGGTAAGCATGAATCCTTTACATAGCCATTAATGTATTTTAGACAGTGCTACAAAAATTTGACATTAATTATTATATATTAATTAATATATTATTTTATACTATAGTATGGAATGATCCATATGTTTCACAGGTGAACAGATACGTGATCCATCATAATAAAAATAACAGGTTATAGAGTAGTTTACCTGCCAGACACTAAGTATTTTGTATGTATCAATTCTTTTAATTATCAAATATTTCTATTTTTCAATACTGCTAATATATTTATTTTTGTTATTATTATTTTTTTGCTAATATATTTAACCTGTTGTCTCTGATTTCCATATTACAGGTATGGTTAACACAGCCTACAACAATAAATATTTGTGAACCTCACAGCAAACTGATAATAGCTTCTAAATGTCAAATAAAACAGCTGCTGATATGCCCATTGTATTCTGTCACTGAATATGGAACACTGCAAAAAGTGTCTTATAGATGCAGATGGAGACCTCTAAGTCTAAACTGAGGTGGAGATAACTAGTCCATTTCTTTAATGTTTTTCTCTGTGGAACATTAATATACCTTATCCATCTAAGCAACCTTTCACTATGTGTTTATAGAGGCATAAGCAAGATAACAATAAAACTAAATGCATCAGGAATAAACAGTAACCTGAAAGTGTCTTTGGAGCCCACAGAAAGATGTGGAACTGTGAGCCTCAGAAAGATTTAAAGGACCTGTCCAATGGCATACAACAGGGCTAGGATGATCAGAAGAATATAAATCCAAATTCTACCCCTTCCTTCCTTGGGTGACCCTTGCCAAGTTAATCTTTCACAGTGTCTAGTCCCTCAAGTGTAAAAAACATAGCAGTAATAAAACTTTCTTTATGGCTTTCATGAGAGTATTAAATAAGATCCTTTAAAGGATCTCTAGTACAGTGCTTTATTTCATAGTTGGCATACATTTTTCTTTTGTCCTATTGTTTCTTTGATTCTTGGTGACTTAATCTGTTATCCTAGAAAAACATTCCCACGTTTACGATGCTACTCATGGGACTAGACAATCTGGCTGGCAAACATTATCAAAACACACAGCTGTTTCATAACAGGCCTATTGACTCCTATCATTAAAATTCTGTAATCATCATAACTCAGTCTAACTGTATCAGATATCTTAATGATCATTTAAATGGAAATTTCTTTTGTAGATATGGTTTATTTGATATCAGTGAATACTAACACTAGCGATCAGGCAGCCTTGCTAGCCAAATATTTGCTTTTAGAGTTGGCCAGTGATCATGATTGTTCTACTTTGAAAGCACATGTAGTTACATTTCTAGCAGGTGGGCATTGAAATTTCTAGCAATGTTTATGTGACATCATGTAATTAACAACCTGTTGTAAATCACTCAAGTAGTAGTGATTTGCCAGAATGAACAATAGCTGAGATTGACTTCAGTATCATTACCTGAAAGACAACATCCCTTTTCCTGGTTGATATGAATCTCTTCTGACATTAGCTGGTATTAGAAAAGCTAACTCTGTTCTGATAGCATGATGATAGAGTATCTGTATTGTCCTACTAGTGAATATAGAATCCACACATGTATACCTTCTTTACATTGTCATAACATGTTTTCAGTAAAAACTTTGATATAGCAGGAGTGATAAATAGCATATCAGCAGAAACCTAAGAACAGGAAAGAATATAAATTGTTAGGTATGCTACTCAGTCCACCTGCATCAGTGATAATTTAAATGAACATTTAATTCACCACTTATATTAGCTATCAGTTGACCAGAACACAGATAAAAAGAGAGGAAAATGATTCAGAATTACTCATTATCCTACCTAAAAAATGGAGGTAAGAGGAAGAGAAAGGTAAAGAATAGATTTGAAGATTAGTGATTTTCTTACAAAAATGTAACATTAACACAGTATGAGCTTATAGTGTTTTAGTATACATTTGAACAAAGTATTTAAGTACTGTGGCAGCACACAGAAGTGTAAGATGTAAAAAACATATCCTCAGAGGATTAACGTTTAAATATTAGAATGATTTTATGCTTGCAGAATTCAGTTACTTTTGTTTGATAGTAGGTGTTAGAATTTTTATTGCTAGTTTAAAGAATATAATTAACCATTGTAAGCATAATAAGTGTGATAAAATGTTGGAGAGGAGAATCTGTGTTTTTTTCTATCCCTGCTGTTGCCCTGTAGTGCAGAGCTTTGTGTTTAGTAAGCATGAGGTGAGCTGTTCATTAAAGTTGAAAAATGTAATAACTGAAAAAAAGGAGCAGATACAACATGGAACAATTACGCTTTTACCATTTCTTTTTTTAAAATATAGAATGATAATAGAGTCTCTGCTTTCTGGTGAAATAGGAAATAAAAGTACTTACTGAGTTGGGGAGGAGGGAAGGAAGGGGCAGTAGAAATCTGGGTCATATTGGAAATTAGGTGTAAATACTGATGACTGTCCTCTACCCCTCTACCCCTCTGTGTTTCAAACTGTTGACCCCTCCCTTCCTTCCTCTGTCCCTTCCTTTTTTTTTGTCAGATATGGTGCCTCAAAGATTTATAGGCATTAATAAACACTTAATGACCCTTAGGGTTATTGGTTATTAAACACTGTAGTGTGATATGAGGTGGCTTTTGTATTCCAGAAGTGATGTAGCCTACATTGAGGAAATGGAAGTTTTGATCAGAGATAAAGCAGAGCAGGTCTTAAGAGGTTTGTCGTAACAGTTTTTAGGAAAAACAAAATTGGAATGCAAAAGGGTTAGGCTTTCCCATTTCAGTGACTGTCAGTTAGAAAGTTCAAAGGTTTCTGCTTCCTCAAAGAGAAAATATAAAGAAATACTTTCTTTTATTATTCTGCATCTTGGTCCTGGAACTCATGCTTTTTATATTTTTAGTATTGCAGAATGGTAGATGACTTGCTAATTCACATACTACTCATTTTCTGTTAATTACATAAGGCTCAGTGTTATGTAACTCACTCTTTGTAACATGGAAGATACAAAGATTAATTGGACACAGGGTTTGTCTTCAAGAATTTTTTAGCTTACAGAGATTTAAGCTAAGGTCATTGCGTGTGGGTTGAGTGACCTATCGACAACTTATAAATTCTTAGAGTAGCTATAAAAAGCGAACTTGCAAACGACAAGACTCAAGATTTACCACTTAGAATACTGAGGGAATAGTTAATTAATACTTAGAGATTTATCTTATTAAATTTACTAAGTGAAGTAATGGTCTTCAAAGTTCATTTAGATACTTTTCCCTTACTGATAATTTCTGTATGAATGTTGTCAGTGAAATCTGTTCCAGTTTTGTATGTGGGCATGCTTTTCTTCTTAAATGCAAATTATGTTATTTAATTGTTATTCATAGAGACATTGCTAAGAACCACCAACATTAGCTGTTTTAACTATTAGCATTTTGGAGTTATAAGAAAGTGATAGTGCAGTTATCAAATCATTGACTCTTGCTTTTTGAAAAATTTCAACTGCAAAGCAGTTTTTTAAATTTTCCCCAGTTACACAATATATGTCATTTATTTGCTGATCATATATGTGAACCAAGTTATGTAAACCAAAATGAACTTTCACATTATGTCTGATAATTATTTGATTATTCATGAAGTGCTTAATGTGTAAGAGGTTCTCTTGCTTAACTCAGAGATGGCTAATGGACCCTACCCTCACTTCTCAGTTCTGGTGCTTCAGGCAGATATGTAGATTAGTACACTTTTATAAACTAAACCTGGAAGACAGGCCTGGGAACTACTGGGGATTGAGCCATTCTTATGCCACTTTGGTTGTATGTCTTGGATGATAGAATGATATTGCTTATGATTGTAAAGTGTCTTGTTATTGTATGAATTAATTATAGTGATTATTAATTGGAGCTGGGAAAGGCAGAAAGTATTTATAGAAATAGAGTGGCTGTCCTACTGTATACTTTCCTAGGGCATGTTCTTCACCATATCCTTATAGAAGAAACTGGAATTAGTTTCTTTTTTGCTAAGGTTGGTCTTAAGAGGGAGGTGCTACCTTACCCTCTTTTCTTTTTATATATTCACACATTCAAAAACTAACTCATTCATTTGATGGTTGAGAAGAGTTTGAGTGTGGGGTAGGAGTAGCTTTTATAATCTATCATAATGTGTTAACCAGATACTCTTTGAACACAAAATTTAAAGTCTAAAGAGAAAATCAGATTTGTTCAATAAATGTTCATTGAAGAAATGAAAGAAAAGATTAGAACATTGGAAGTCTATACTAGTCTTAAATGATGGGAAAATTTGAGAGAAAACTTTTGCATCATTAGATGGGATGATGGTACCAGGTGTTAGGAGCCAGTGGTGATAATGGCTAAGTAGGAAAGCACACAGAAAAGTGATGTAAAAATGCCAGATATGTATCACATCTTGGGGTCAAATACTGGCAGTTAGTCTTGTTTCTGAAAACCTTAGAGTTCAGTTTCAGATCCTGCTTTCGGTTCATATACACTCATTGAATATGCCTTGTAGAATCAGATATTTTAAAATGCTGGCATACCCTTCCATCATATGTCTTGTATATAGTGGTAAGGCATATATTACAGTCCCTGCCCTCTTCCCCCGTAACTTTTCTGGAAATTAAAATCAACAGTTAACCTTCTGACATCTAGGTGTCATTTACATAAATAAGGTTTGGAATTTTTTCCAGGGTTTTTTTTATATTTGTCCATAACAAATAATTTTATATGTGCTTTTTCAACATGGATAGATGTAATAATTTTAATAGAGATCAGAAATACATTTCTTTTATTTTCATTTCACCTTTTTATGGTGAAAAGAATATAGATCCTAGAATCAGGATTGCATTTAAATCCTGAGTTTGAATGCTCACTCTGCCACTTATATGCTGGTGACTTTGAAGGAAGCTAATTATCTCCTGTAAAAGGGAGATTACAACACTTGAGTTTTGAATGTAGATCAACTTTATAAGCATGTAACCAGTGACATTGCTCATGGTGTGGTGCTCAGAGTTTGTGGTTGGTGTTTAATATGCTTGCCTCCTATTAGACATTCTTAACAATTTTAATATTGAATCTGTTTGGCAATGATGTCAGGTAGGATAGTGAAGTATGGAGCCTCAGCAACATGAGGTCCCTTAGAATGCTGCCTCCCCACTTTTTTGGAGGGTCATGGACTGCATCTTCTGTCTCTTGCACCTCATTCTGCCTGTGGTTTCAACCTGACTGGGGAAGGGGTGAAGTCAGATAAGTTAGTTGTGCCTGGGTTGGGTGTACAAAACAGAAGAGGAATTCAGGAAGACCTGCCTTTGCCCTGCACATATCTATAGTAGGTAGTTGGGGAGAAAAGAGAAGAGGAGATTGACAGAGAATGAGAGAATAAGAATAAGAGAAGCAGCAGCTTTTGCTCTTCAGTTTGAATAAGGCACCAGCATTTTGTTTTCCTTTGGGCCCTGTGAATTGTGTATTTAACCCTAAGCAGGGTGTTTTCAGGACCGATGAGCCAATTGACATAACACAGCTAGATCTACGTCTGGCACACAGTAAACATTGTGGAAAGGTTTGCTGTTACTGTCATCCAGCAGATTTAAATATCTAGCCTATCATCTAGTTAAGTCTCAAGTACCACTTATTTATAAGCATTATAATACATTTGGCTAACAAAGTGATTTTATAAAAAGGAGGTAATTAGTATCATTTCATGCTGTCGTGGATAATATTTATTGGATTCAATTGGAGATAGATCACTTTTTAATAAAGGTAGCATGTAAGTGGTCATAAATTCATGAGATCTAGGAACTATTATAAAATGGTTTAAGTTTTGGATTTTCCATTATAATAATTGTAAAAATCATTTATAAGGTAAAGGTTATATGATGTTGCAAAACATAATTCTTGGCCCACTTTTTGCCACAATTTGATATGAAATCAGTATGTTACAGAGGTGTTCTTTTTTTCTTTTTTCATTAACATACTCTTATGCTCTTTAGTGCAAATAGCACTAAAGTAGTGCTTGGATTTGAACTCGGTTTTGTGCTTACTATGCAGGTAACTCTACCACATGCGCCACACCTCCTGCCCCTGTAAGAATGTTCATGCTTTGTGTTTCTTCTTATGGATCCTACTGTGTTCAATGCAATTTATTTTCTATGTCTTTTTTTTTTTTTAAGTATCCATTTTCTTAATTCCTTTGCTTTTTTTCTGGTTCAGAAAATATGGGATACTATAAAATGAGTGATTTTACTTAGATT
The DNA here is from genome assembly GCF_047511655.1 of Castor canadensis. NCBI lineage: Eukaryota > Metazoa > Chordata > Mammalia > Rodentia > Castoridae > Castor > Castor canadensis. The sequence goes on along the minus strand of NC_133394.1, from coordinate 34,390,947 downwards.
TTTAAAAATAAAATGAAATTAACATAGGCTTATATATCATAGATAAGTTGTCCTTGAAGATGCTTGGTATGTGTATTACAAATGTTGAGGGTTCAAGGAAGAAAGGGACTGTAGGTTTCTTCAATATCATTGCCTTCTTTTAGTCTTTGATTAATGCTCTGAATTTGACTAGCTATACAAAGAACAGATAGTGAAATGGAGCCAAGTTGACATTCACCATCTGCTTCTCACATATATAATTTGTAAGAATGTGTCTAAAAAATAATGTAGCTGGGGTGTTCTATTTTGTGGTTATTGGTCAGGGAAGCTGTGCCATTTTGGATAGTCATATTTTCAACATGAATAACTTCAGGAAAGAAACACTAGGAAAAATTTCATGAGCAATCTCAGTATGTACTTTTGTCTATTATTCATGTTTGTACAATATTATTATTTTTTATCAAAACTTGATCAATGTCCAGAAGTCTTAGAAATTAGAGTTTACCAAATGCTTTTGCAGAATAGAATGCATCTGCTCGGAATTTGATAACAAGGATTTTTCCCCATATTTAATTTAAGCTGGGATTGAAGGAGGGATGAGTTTTGGTAAAAACAAACAAAACATTTAGGGCATGACTGTAATCCCATCTACTCAGGAGGCAGAGGTAGGAAGATTACAGTTTGAGGTAATACTGGACAAAAGTGTGAGGCCCTATCTGAAAAGTAAACTAAAAGCAAAAGGACTGGGGCCTGGCTCAAGAGATAGATAGAGTGCTTGCCTAGCCAGCATGAAGCCCTGAGTTCAATCCCTAGTATTGCCAAAAGAAAGCAAAAACACATAACTCTTGTACATAATATGCAATGGAACATAAGAAATTTCTGAAAAATTTCTGAGTTAAAGAATAAGTTAATAATAGTGGTAATTTTGTTTTTTCAGATAGCCATAAAGTAGAATTATATTTGGCTGTACATACTTTCAATATATTATTTTCAGAGGATTTGGGGACTATAAAATTTCTGTGCAGCATTTTTCTTGTTTTGATATGTAGAGTTAAAAGCAGTTAGCATGGAATTATAAATACGGGTATAGGGATTTCCTGCCAGATCATTTGATTTATCTGTTCCATGGTGGTATGTCTTACTTTCATTGTTGAGTTGTCACCAAATGCGGAAAAATCAACTATAAATCAGAAAAAATATGAAATAGTTACCTTAATTGACTGGATGTTTATATTCCTTTAGTAATTCCCTGTTTTATTGGTAACCCTAATTAAAATATATGTTTAGTTATATGAAAGACAAACCAAGGAATTAATCATGATTTTGTTAGCTCTTTTGGGGCTAAGGTGAAAGGAATAGTTAAACTGGCAGTGTGTTGGTAATGAGGAAACGGTGTGGCATTTTGACTAAGGATATGACTCTTCAGTCACACTGGAGCTTGGTGGTGGATTCTGCTACACATTATTGATTTTCATTGTGCATGTAGGCAGACTCTTGAAACTTCAGTTTACTCATCTGGATATTAAGACTAGAACTCCCTTACTGCTTAGAAGATTTTGTGAAAACCTTATCTTCAGTAGTGGATAACTGGATGGGTAAGAATGCCTGGTTTCATCAAGGGACAAACTGCTTGAGATAATCAGCTCTGCTGCAGGAGGGTGTGGATCTGAGTGTTGAATACTTCTTGAAGCCTTTGGTCAAGAAGGGGGTAGTGTGTTGGTCTGTGACTATATTGTGACTCTCATGTCTTTGGTAGACTTTGCTATTTACATACATGCTTGCTTATAGGTGAAGCTTGGGATCCTATATTATTTTATGCTTTGGAAATGCCAATTCTCTTCCATGAGCCTAAAATCAATGTACATTTCATTTCTGAACTCTTGAAAAACAAAGGAAACACATGTTAGAATATACATTTATTGTCATGGTATTTTGTTATTATACATCTTTATTTTAATTTCTACAACATTTTGTTTTCTATTAATCAGAAATGCATTAGAGAATCCCTGTAGTTAAGAAATAGTTGTTGATTCTAAGGGGTGAAATGTCACAATTCTGCATTCCAAACAGCTAGTCATTGTTGAATCCAACTTAATTTTTGTCCTTTGTAGTTTATGTCTCTGTTTCCATTTACTTTTAGTAGCTAGGAATACTGCATTAGTCATATTTTTACATAGGAGAAAAATATTTGTGGTTATATTTTGTAGTTAGTTAAATATAAGCAAAAATGTTTAAGACCCTTTGTGTATAGGTACTATATTGTAATGAAAGAAATTTATTTATGTTTGGAATTTATTTTATCTTTTTCTAATAAATGAAACTTTAAAGGACTTTCTTTTCTTTTCTGTTTTTTCCTGTTGGTTTCTTCTCACCTGTCTCTATATAGACATAATTTTCTGACACTTTGTGAGCTAAGGAAATCATTACCAAGTCTTTATAATACTAATGCATAATGACAAAGTGGAATATAAGTAACGTAAGAATTTTCTTTGGGTTAAGTAGTAAAATTTCTTAAACAAAATGGAAAGCATTTTTCTCTTCAAGGCCACAAAGATATTTTATTTTAATAAAGGAACAACCCCCCTTTTCCCCTTTTTAAACATCATACCCAAATAATTGTTCAGGGGAACACTGAACATTTTACTTGCCTTTAAAATTTTTTTGTGTCCCTTAATATAAATGTTAACAATCCTTTGTATCTACCAAGGAAATATACTTGTCCATTAACTCTATTAAACATTTTGCACTTGGAAAAAAATTAACCTCAGGGAAAAAGAACTGAGGCTAATGGGAAGAAGAGAAAGCCTTTTAAAAGTTACTTCAGATTAGCTAATTATGATAATATTTAGGTATCAAAAGCACAGTTTTTAATTTATAACATTCAAATACTTGGAATCATTTAAAAAAGTATAGGAACATGCATATTTTGAATCAAACGCCACCAGCAAGTTAAGTAAACACAGTGTTTGTCCTCTGGTCAGTTGTAGAGAAGGTGGCAAGAAACCTATATGGTATGCAACTATTACTTTCGTAATGGTAGAAATGTAAATTTATCATCCTTTTATGTTTCACAATACTATTTATCACAGAAATATGAAATAGTCATTGTCCTGTCCTTGTTACAGATGGAAAAACTAAGTCTTCAAAGCAAAGCTGGAATTATTATCCAGATTTCTCTGATTGATTGAACCCAGTGTCCTGCATGCTGGGCAAATGATCTTTCACTTGAGCCATGTCCCTAGCCCTTTTATATGTTGTTTTTGAGATATGGTCGTGCTAACTTTGCCTGATCCTCTGGCCTCCACCTCCTGAGTACACCACCATGTTTGGCTGTGTGACTCTTAAATCCTAGGCTTCCTTGCTATACCACATTAACTGTGATCTTGACTAAGGAGTAGAACTAATTTAGGGGATAGATTCTGAATCTGTTAAGACAAAGTTTAGGTTAATTTGTATCACAATCATTGGCTCTTGAATTCTAAGACTCAGTTTCTGTTCTTGTTTTTAAAGCTGATAATCATAGAATACTACAGAGATTACATACTAAATAACATGTCCAATAAACTATTATCTGATACCTTATACTTTATATAGCCTTTTAGAGTCAGTCTGTTGTTATCCAAAAGCTAATGTTAAAAGGCTATTCAGTTGTAGTTTCACACTGAGAAAATTAGAAAAATGGTAATTTGTAATATAATTTATGAAAAATTAGCTGGAAAATTAATCTGATTGTATTTTATATTACGTTCCAAATGTATTGATGGAGACCTCTATAATTGACATAAAGGCACTGTAGTTAAATTTATTTTCTTTGGTGGTAATTTAACTTTGCCGTACTAAAACATGGCAACATTACAGGAATGAACAGAGAAAGTTGATAATGTTCTCATCCTCTGTTCTACTTTGCAATTAAATACATGTAAATATTTTCAAAGTATATGAATATAAAATGAAATTGAAAGCTAATATCTGCTCTAAGTTCAGTGTTATGTTCTTAAAACCCCTTAGTTCTGATAACCAAAGTGAATTTATCCAGAAATTAAAATCTTACTATTTTGCCCTCTTACAAAATAATAGCACCTTAACTTCTCTACTTACACTTTTTTTCCTATGTTTAACTTCGTATTTCATAAGGAGAAATAAATTTTTAAAAAAGGAACACCATGTTTCCACTTGAAGTGGACGAATAATTTCTAGTAATCTGGTTCAAAAATGTGCTTTTTTTTAATGGTGCGATGGATTGAACCCAGGGGCCATGCTAGGCTGCACTCTACCACTTGAGCTATATCCGTAGCCCTTTCAGTTTCATTGATTGATTGATTAATTTTTGTGGGGTACTGGGGATTGAGTCCAGAGCGTAGATAGAGGTTACTTGACCTGTGCCCTCAGCTCTTTTGTTTTTATTTGGTTTTGAGGTAGGGTCTCCCTAACTTTGCCTTGGCTGACCTCAAACTCATGATCCTCATGCCTTCATCTCCTGATTCCTGGTATTACAGGTGTGTGTTACCACACCTGGCTTGCTGTACTTTTTCATAATGGGTTACTATAAGGACAAATAGTACTAAAGACATTATTTTAAGAATATGTAATATAAAATAAAGGTTTGTCTTTCTTTTGCTTACAATGTATTAAAGTTATGGTATGTGCAGTAAAACCCTTAACACCCCAAAGGTAATAATTTGGATTTTTTTCCCCCTGAAGTGTTGTTTAACATTTAAGAATCTCTGATATGTGTCAGATACACTGTTGTTCTCACCTGTTATCCTAAGGCAGACAAGACTGGGAGGATCATAGATTGAGGTCAGTCCAGTAAAAGAATTTTCTAGAACCCATCTCAATCAATAGAAAGCTGGTTGTGGTGGTGCATACCACCCAGCTACCGGGAGCATAAATAGGAGGATTGTGGTCCAGGCCAGGCTGGGCATCAATGTGAGACCTTATCTCAGAAGTAACCACAGCAAAAAGCTGGAGGTGTAGCTCATGTGCTTGCAAGTCCAAGGCCCTGAGTTCAAACCCTAGTACTGCCATATATATATATATATTTGAATTATAAAGAGTAGCTCCCAAGAGACAAAGAAAAATTAATAGAAAATTAATAGAATGCCACCAACTAGAAATCTGAAAATTTTGTGTAGCTATTGGGCATCCAGATTGGGTATCATTAATAACCTTGGAGAAAAAAAGATTGATAATTTGAAGTGCAAAAAGGTAAGCTGACACATATCTTTGTTAAATAAATAACATTGGTTGAGTTAACCTTTTATGTCCATTTGTTAACGTAAACGGTGAAGATAAAATTCCTTCCTCAGAGCAGTTGGATGTGTTGTGGAACTTAAAATGTTTAGTATTTGATAAAAGTGATGACTCCACATATACCTTTAAACGTTTGAAAGATGAGAGTTCATCTTGTATGTCAGAATATAGCTAACTTTTTCTAATCCTAGAAATTGAATGCACACTGGTCTCTCTGGCTCTAAAGTTCAAATTTGCTTCACATCATATTGTCTCTGTAAGACTTCTTTCACATTGTGAATTGGAAAGGAATATAGGATATTAAAGATCTAAGGAATCTTACTAGCTATATGTTAAAAAATGGTTAGTGTTAGGGTTTTAGAAGGGCTAGAAGAGATTGATGAACTTGCAAATGAGAAATAGATTGTGGCCAGAGCAGAACTTTTGTTTAATTTCTTGTATTTGTTTTTAAGTTCTTTTTTCTAGTACCAGTCAGGACCAATTAAGAATATACTCTTAAGATATTGCTTTTATTATTCAATTCTTTGTATCTGTATATGTAATCACTTATTTTATTATGAACATTTATAAAGCATAGAAGGGTTTCGTGTACTTCTTTGGGCAATGTTCAGTAAAGCAGAGTATATATGCTAGCATTCAATAAATATTGGTAAGATTATTGCTACTGGTTTCTTTATTTGTAGCTCCAGGGTTGCTGTTTTGTTCTTTCAGTCCTCCAGTTGTAACACATTTCCTGTATTAAATTTCTTCTGTTAGATACCTACAGTCTAGTTTCTTGACTGTATTCTAACTCATGCAACATGAATCACAAACTGAGCAAAAATATTAAATATGTATGGGAAAAATATTGGTGAACTATTTAAATTTTGTGAATTCTTTGCTGATAATAATTACAGAAATATGTGCATTCTCTGTATATTCCAAAAGCAGATGTGAGGTAAGAAGTTTTGGTGGGAAAAGCCCTTCAGTGATGACAAGGAGGCAAATTAGATTAAGATGGTTAATACTGCTTTTCCAGCCTAGAAGGGGCCAGTACTATATCTCAATATCCCACAAAGTATTCCACAAAGTTGGTGTTATGGTAAGGGAGTATTCTATCCTACTTGGCAATTTTATATGTCATTTACACTTGATTGTAGCTAATTCTTTTTGCTCTTAAGGAATAACTTATGTTATACTTATTGATATAGTTTGATTTTCTCATAAGGCTGGTGAATTTTTCTCATTCTGTTATTTTGTTGGACAGCTGAAAGACCGAGTTAAAGATTATGGGAGAAGGCTACAAATTCAAAGCTTATCCATCTGGCTAGAAGGAATTACCCTTTTCACCTTGGATTTATTAGCATTGTAATTTACCTAAATCTATGATAAATCATAGTGACAGAACCTTTAACTCTGTACATAAAGCAGGAGACTTCAAAATAGCCATTTATATGTAGACATATATATTTATATAAGTTTAACATGATTTTGTCAATGGATTTAACTTGCAGTTCTATACTTAGAACAATATATAATACTTTATAAAGTCACATAAAAATAAATATTACAACTAAAAAACCTAATTGACCTAATCTATTATAATTAGTTATGATTTGATTATCATTTGAGTAGATTATAGATATTTTGCTTTTTTTTGAAAATCCTTCTAGTGTCCATGGCTGTACTTTTTGCTTTCTCCAGCAAAAGTGGCCTAAAACTTTGTTTTCAAGTCATTTTGGATTGCCATACTTCGTCTTTTTTCAGTGAATTTTTAAATTGGTTCATATGGGAGGAGATGGTGAGTTAAACATGTGATAACTACATGCAGTTGGATAGTGGGATGAGGGAGACTGTGGAAGGTTGAAGACTGGAAATTGTTCTGAGCAGTCTTGTGAGTCTTTTCTTTTGTTCAATCAGATTGCTCCCCCCCCCTTTTTTTTAATCTCTTGAAAGCCTTGATGGGAAAGGATTTTAAAAATCCTTTCAAATGAGTATGGAGTAGCTATTCATCAATCTCATTAAATTCCTCCAGATTTTTTTTTTTAAATATATGTAGGCTGATGACTTGTGATAGCTCAATTTCATAGGCAGAAGCATTTTTTTCTTTTCTCTCTTTTGTGGGTGATATGTTTGAAATTATGAAATAGCTTAGAAATGGCTTTAAATACTCTCCCTTAAAATAGTTTCTCCCAGAGCTGTGTATTTGGCATCTCGAAACATTCTAGAGGTAGGTATGGCTGTGTAGAACAAAGCAGAGAGCTCTGGTTGCATCAGATTGTCTTGGGTATAAATTCCATTTTAACTAATTTCATGCCTAACTATATTGAATCATGTATGGCAGACTTTCAAGGAAAAGCTATTAAAATATTTTGAACTCTTAACTAAAATATAAAGTGTGTGTCACATCACTAATAGAATCTATTCTGTTTGGTTTCCATATACAGCTTTAGTACATCTCTGTGTTTGAGAGACCATGGCTTTTCTTTTATCTGGTGGGACTGCATATATCCTTAATTCTGCTGTTAGTCCTCATTAGCACTAGAGTTTAATAAGTTACTTCACACTCCCTTTTATTCTGTGGACTTGATTAAATTCAGCATGTTACAGGCTCTCAATGGAATACTCCATGTGCTAGTTTCTTTGTATGTTGCTTTCGAATTGTTCAACTTGCAGCTTGAAGTGGTTAATTATATACCCACCCTGCTTTACTCTTCTTTCATTAATATTAAAAAAATGATTAAACCACAAAAATAGAAGATGCTGAGGAAGTGTGTAGACTAACTTAGTTTTATGTGGTAAGGAGTAGACACTGATTGAGAGTAAAGATGCATATTATTATTTGTGTGACTTTTCTTCAGAAGACATTTTAAGAAACAAATTATATATAGGAAGTAGGTTGTAAACTGACACTTTGTAACTAAAAATGAATATATAAAAAGACAGAATGATCTATTCTGCTCATGTTCCTAGTAGCACTAATATGTGGAAAATGTTGCATTCTCACTTGTGTTGTAGGGAAGCCAGCATTACTCAGTCAGAGACCATGTTTGGAGTCATCATGAGTTAGAACATTTTTGGTCCTATAAAAAGCATACCAGACTTTATCATATAAATCAAAACTATTCTGTCTTTGAATTCACTTCTTTTTCTTTCAGGGATTAATGGATTTGAACTGAAAACTTTGCAGCAATTTCTTTATTTAGGAGTTTATGGGTGCTCAAAGTGAGAGTCAAAATGGTTAAATAACCACCCAAGACCACACAGGCAAGTAGGGAAGAACTTGTATTTGAACTCATCATGTTAAACTCCTGTCCAAGAATTCTTAATCCTATACTTATGTTCTCACAGCCCCATTCCTTAACTTGATGCACTATTTCTCAGCCTGGAACTTACACAGATTGTTAAAATAGGCAGTACTTTCTTTTTTCATATGTATATTTAAGAACATCTGTGTGGATGTGCATTAGAGGGTACATGTACTTGTGTGTGCCTATTTTGTGTACATGTGCTCACATACAGTGTGCATGGAGCCCAGTTAAATGCCTAAGACAGAGTGACAGTGGTGGGGGTTGGGCAGTTTGAGGATAATGAGTAGAAGAGATACCATTTAGTTAGTACATTGTGAAGGCATTCACTGCAGAAGCTGCTACCGTCTGGGCACCAGTGGCTCACACCTGTAGCAGAGAACAGGAGGATTACAGTTGGAAGCCAACTTGGGCAAATAGTTTGTGAGACCCTATCTCGAAAAACACTATCACAAAAAATTGTGCTGGTGGAGTGGCTCAAGGTGAAGGCCCTGAATTCAAGCCCCAGAACCACCAATAAATAAATAAATAAATAAATAAATAAATAAATAAATAAGCAAAAGCAGCTGTCATAGCAGTGGGTAATAGAACACAGGTTCAATGGCCCTGGGAGCCCTTGTAAACAGATCAGAGACAGATGTTATAATGTAAACAGGTTTTTGAGAATGGCAAAACAGACAGCCTGGGCATCCTGTGATTCTATGATGCGTGAAATGAGTGGAAAATCCAATATTACTATTTTTGTTCAACTTACAGTTTTTTCTTACTAAGAAATCTCAAGAATATGAAGTAATTAAATTTGATTTCTATCCTCTGGTACTTGTATCCCCAGAATGTGACACTACCTGTTTCTTTTCAGAACTTGTATATTCAGCTCTTAGTTTATTAGCTCTCAATTGGAGATAAGTGGATTTTTGAAAAGTAGTTTCCAGGTCATCTCATGTAAGTATGTTTGTATCTTAATTAGATTTTAAAAATAACTATTAAACAAAGAGTAACTGATTAAGGTCATGTCTTTAATTGCTAGTTTATCTCCATTTAGTACCTAACATAATGCTTATGGGGATTAGTAGTAAATAAATTTTTATTTTTTATTTATTTATTTTTTTGCAGTATGTGTTCCTTTTTTTTTTAAAATTTTTAAAATTTTATTATTCATATGCGCATACAAGGCTTGGGTCATTTCTCCCCCCTGGTCCCACCCCCTCCCTTACCACCCACTCCGCCCCCTCCCTCTCCCCCCTACCCCCTCAATACCCAGCAGAAACTATTTTGCCCTTATTTCTAATTTTGTTGTAGAGAGAGTATAAGCCATAATGGGAAGGAACAAGGGTTTTTGCTGGTTGAGATAAGGATAGCCATACAGGGAGTTGACTCACATTAATTTCCTGTGCATGTGTGTTACCTTGTAGGTTAATTCTTTTTGATCTAACCTTTTCTCTAGTTCCTGGTCCCCTTTTCCTATTGGCCTCAGTTGCTTTTAAGGTATCTGCTTTAGTTTCTCTGCGTTAAGGGCAACAAATGCTAGCTAATTTTTTTAGGTGTCTTACCTATCCTCACCCCTCCTTGTGTGCTCTCGCTTTTATCATGTGCTCAAAGTCCAGTCCCCTTGTTGTGTTTGCCCTTGATCTAATGTCCACATAGGAGAGAGAACATACGATTTTTGGTCTTTTGGGCCAGGCTAACCTCACTCAGAATGATGTTCTCCAATTCGATCCATTTACTAGCGAATGATAACATTTCATTCTTCTTCATGGCTGCATAAAATTCCATTGTGTATAGGTACCACATTTTCTTAATCCATTCGTCAGTGGTGGGACATCTTGGGTGTTTCCATAACTTGGCTATTGTGAATAGTGCCGCAATAAACATGGGTGTGCAGGTGCCTCTGGAGTAACCTGAGTCACAGTCTTTTGGATATATCCCCAAGAGTGGTATTGCTGGATCAAATGGTAGATCGATGTCTAGCTTTTTAAGTAGCCTCCAAATTTTTTTCCAGAGTGGTTGTACTAGTTAACATTCCCACCAACAGTGTAAAAGGGTTCCTTTTTCCCCGCATCCTCGCCAACACCTGTTGTTGGTGGTGTTGCTAATGATGGCTATTCTAACAGGGATGAGGTGGAATCTTAGTGTGGTTTTAATTTGCATTTCCTTTATTGCTAGAGATGGTGAGCATTTTTTCATGTGTTTTTTGGCCATTTGAATTTCTTCTTTTGAGAAAGTTCTGTTTAGTTCACTTGCCCATTTCTATATTGGTTCATTAGTTTTGGGAGAATTTAGTTTTTTAAGTTCCCTATATATTCTGGTTATCAGTCCTTTGTCTGATGTATAGTTGGGCAAATATTTTCTCCCATTCTGTGGGTGTTCTCTTCAGTTTAGAGACCATTTCTTTTGATGAACAGAAGCTTTTTAGTTTTATGAGGTCCCATTTATCTATGCTATCTCTTAGTTGCTGTGCTGCTGGGGTTTCATTGAGAAAGTTCTTACCTATACCTACTAACTCCAGAGTATTTCCTACTCTTTCCTGTATCAACTTTAGAGTTTGGGGTCTGATATTAAGATCCTTGATCCATTTTGAGTTAATCTTGGTATAGGGTGATACACATGGATCTAGTTTCAGTTTTTTGCAGACTGCTAACCAGTTTTCCCAGCAGGTTTTGTTGAAGAGGCTGCTATTTCTCCATTGCATATTTTTAGCTCGTTTGTCAAAGAGAAGTTGGTTATAGTTGTGTGGCTTCATATCTGGGTCCTCTATTCTGTTCCACCAGTCTTCATGTCTGTTTTTGTGCCAGTACCATGCTGTTTTTATTGTTATTGCTTTGTAATATAGTTTGAAGTCAGGTATTGTGATACCTCCTGCATTGTTCTTTTGACTGAGTATTGCCTTGGCTATTCGTGGCCTCTTGTGTTTCCATATAAATTTAACAGTAGATTTTTCAATCTCTTTAATGAATGTCATTGGAATTTAGATGGGAATTGCATTAAACATGTAGATTACTTTTGGGAGTATCGACATTTTTACTATGTTGATTCTACCAATCCATGAGCATGGGAGATCTCTCCACTTTCTATAGTCTTCCTCAATCTCTTTCTTCAGAAGTGTATAGTTTTCCTTGTAGAGGTCTTTCACATCTTTTGTGAGGTTTACACCTAGGTATTTGATTTTGTTTGAGGCTATTGTAAATGGAATTGTTTTCATACATTCTTTTTCCGTTTGCTCATTGTTAGTGTATAGAAATGCTAATGATTTTTCTATGTTGATTTTATATGCTGCTACCTTGCTTATAGCTATTGATGATGTCTAGAAGCTTCTGAGTAGAGTTTTTTGGGTCTTTAAGGTATAGGATCATGTCGTCTGCAAATAGGGATATTTTGACAGTTTCTTTACCTATTTGTATTCCTTTTATTTTTTCTTCTTGCCTAATTGCTCTGGCTAGGAATTCCAGTACTATGTTGAATAGGAGTGGAGATAGTGGGCATCCTTGTCTGGTTCCTGATTTTAGAGGGAATGGTTTCAGTTTTTCTCCATTAAGTATAATGCTGGCTGTATGTTTGTCATATATAGCTTTTATAATGTTGAGGAACTTTCCTTCTATTCCTAGTTTTCTTAGAGCTTTTATCATGAAATGATGTTGGATCTTATCAAAGGCTTTTTCTGCATCTATTGAGATGATCAAGTGGTTTTTGTCTTTGCTTCTGTTAATGTGGTTTACTACGTTTATTGATTTTCGTATGTTGAACCACCCCTGCATCCCTGGGATGAAGCCTACTTGGTCATGGTGAATAATCTTTTTGATGTGTTGCTGAATTCGGTTTGCCATAACTTTGTTGAGGATTTTTGCATCAGTGTTCATTAAGGAGATTGGCCTATAGTTCTCCTTTTTGGAGGTGTCTTTGCCTGGTTTTGGGATAAGTGTAATACTGGCTTCATAAAATGTGTTTGGCAGTTTTCCTTCCCTTTCTGTTTCGGGGAATAGTTTAAGGAGTGTTGGTATCAGTTCTTCTGTAAAGGTCTGGATGACCTATCTATTGACGATAATGGGGTGTTAAAGTCTCCCACAACCACTGTGTTGGCGTTTATATATGCTTTTAGGTCTTTCAGTGTATGTTTGATGAAATTGGGTGCGTTGACATTGGGTGCATACAGATTGATGATTATTATTTCCTTTTGGTCTATTTCTCCTTTTATTAGTATGGAATGTCCTTCTTTATCTCGTTTGATCAATGTAGGTTTGAAGTCTGCTTTGTCAGAGATAAGTATTGCTACTCCTGCCTGTTTTCGGGGGCCATTGGCTTGGTAAATCTTCTTCCAGCCTTTCATCCTAAGCATATGCTTATTTCTGTCGGTGAGATGAGTCTCCTGTAAGCAACAAATTGCTGGATCTTCTTTTTTAATCCATTTTGTCAATTGGTGTCTTTTGATGGGTGAATTAAGTCCACTAACATTAAGTGTTAGTACTGAAAGGTATGTGGTGATTCCTGTCATTTAGTTGTCTTAGTTGTTTGAAGGTTTGATTGTGTGTACCTAACTTGATGTTACTCTCAACTGTCTTGCTTTTTCTTTTCCTGTGGTTTGGTGCTGCCTGCCTTTTCATGGTTAAGTTGGCTGTCACTTTCTGTGTGCAGAATCCCTTGCAGAATCTTTTGTAATGGTGGCTTTGTGGTCACATATTGTTTTAGTTTCTGCTTATCATGGAAGACTTTTATTGCTCCATCTATTTTGAATGATAGCTTTGCTGGGTAGAGTATCCTGGGGTTGAAGTTATTTTCATTCAGTGCCCGGAAGATCTCTCCCCACGATCTTCTTGCTTTTAATGTTTCTGTTGAGAAGTCTGTTGTGATTTTGATGGGTTTACCTTTGTATGTTACTTGTTTTTTCTCTCTTACATCCTTCAATATTCTTTCCTCAGTTTCTGAACTTGTTGTTTTAATGATGATATGTCATGGAGTAGTTCTATTTTGATCTGGTCTGTTTGGTGTCCTGGAGGCCTCTTGCATCTGTATGGGAATATCTTTCTCTAGATTTGGGAAATTTTCCGTTATTATTTTGTTGAATATATTACGCATTCCCTTCTCTTGCAGCTCTTCTCCTTCCTAGATGCCCATGATTCTCAAGTTTGGTCTTTTGATGGAGTCAGTGAGTTCTTGCATTTTCTTGTCACAGGTCTTGAGTTGTTTAATTAATAGTTCTTCGGTTTTTCCTTTAATTACCATTTCATCTTCAATTTCTGAGATTCTGTCTTTTGTTTGTTCTATTCTGCTGGATTGGCCTTCCATTTTGTTTTGCAGTTCTGTTTTGTTCTTTTTTCTGAGGTTTTCCATGTCCTGGCAGTTTTCCTCTTTAATGTTGTCTATTTTTGTCCTGAGTTCATTTATCCATTTATTCATTGTGTTCTCTGTTTCGGTGTTTATACAGTGCTTCTATGGTTTCCTTTATTTCTTCTTTTGGTTTTTCAAATTCTCTATTTTTGTTGTCTTGGAATTTCTTGAGTGTCTCCTGTACATTTTGGTTGCCCCTATCCAGTATCATCTCTATAAAATTCTCATTGGGGACTTGTAGTATGTCTTCTTTTAAATTATTCTTGTGGGCTTCATTGGGTCCTTTGGCATAGTTTAACTTCATTTTGTTGGAGTCTGGATCTGAGTTTCTGTTCTCTTCATTCCCCTCTGGTTCCTGTACTAATTTTTTGCTGTGGGGAAACTGGTTTCCCTGTTTTTTCTGTCTTCCCGTCATTGTCCTTGGTGTTGTTACTGTCCCTGTACTGTGTGTAATTAAGTATTTTCTAGCTTGTAATAATAACAATGGTAATATTGAGAATGGAAGAGTGAGCTGAGATGGAAAGCAAGAAGTTAAAGAAAAGGGGAAAACAAATATACAGACAAGAGGGAGAAAGCTTCCCCGCTCCTGGTTACTAGGCGCGCGCCCCTGCTCCCGCCCGCCCGGCTTGTTTATTTACAGTCCCGGGAAGGATTCCCTTCCCCCGATCTTCAGCGCTCAGGGCGCCCCACCCTCTTTCCATCGTGTCTTAACTGTTCTTATTGCTTATTACTCAGTTTCTCTTTTTTTCCCCGGGTGGAGGTCAGTCTGTCCAGGGGGCTATGCTGCTCTGGCCCAGGCTTGTCTGTAGGAGAACCGTGGTCCTGCAAAGCTCACCTGGTCCGCGTTTTCCCAGTTGGCGCCGGCCACTGGCGGCCCCGGGGGCCTCCTCGTTTCTCCGTCTAACGTGAAGTGGAGATTCTCTGCACCGGCTGGAGGTGTGGAGGGGTCAAAGTTATGCCTTTTCTCAGTGATTATGCCTGCAAAGTGTGTCTCCAGCGTCTGTCCAAGATTTCACTATAGGAGGGTCGCTTTCTACTTCCTGCCTCTAGCCGCCATCTTGAAAACTGGTTATATCTTCAAGGAATTTATTTTTGCGTCTACAGTTTTATTTGTCGATCACCTGGACCTAGGGCAAGGATCCACGTTGTTTCTCATTCTTCTAAGGTTGGATCACAGTAATTCTGTCTTTAGGTTTTTGCTTTTAAAAACTTTTAGGTAAGTTTTCTGAATATTTTCAAATATTAAGAATACTTGATTTATTCATAAAATGTTTATACTTTTCATATTTCTTTTTATCCTTTTGTGTCTTTGTGTTATCCAAATCCTCTTTGGAGGATCTCTTTTTGTCTTTTTCCTTCTGACTTCCCAGCATCCTAGATTTTAAAGTCAAAGCCCTGTTTGCTTTTCCTTCAGTACAAATAGAAATCTGAATAAGGAGAGAAAGAAAGTAAAATTGCTCATCAAATATTTAATGGGTTTCTTTAATAGATAGGATTGATCTAATTACTGTAGTAGCTCATCCACTAGACTAGTGTAAGGCACTCATCATTTAGTTATAAATTTATGCATTACAAAGAGCCGCATCCCAGTGATGTTATATAATTCGTAATTCCCTGTAGCTGCTGCTATAGCATGTGGCACCCCTGATGTTGTATAACAGTATCTTCTGGAGAGAACTCTTATTGTGTACATAAACTTCACTAACTCTTGCTTTTATCTGCCTTGTATCCTCACTTTTAAGAAGTCTTTTGTCTACTGTATTTCTGAATGTAAGTAGGTACAGAACTGTAGCATAAAATAATTTACAAATCAATTCTTGTGTTCTAGTAGTCACCCCCAACAGCAGCCATATTGTTCTCCTTTTCCCCAAACTTCCTTAATCCAACTATTCTAGCTCATATTTAGTCAAAAGCTGGCTGCTATCAGTGTTCACTAAAACATGTTTGAGCCTGCCACCACGGGAACTACATTTTAATTACTGAGTCTAAATAGGGAGATTTTGTCTGTCTTGACATGCATATGGCATTCCTAATAAAATTGATTACCTAAAGTGGTAATGACTGAGTCAGTTTCAGCCAGTGTTGGGTACCAGGTTTTATTACTGACTAGTAATTCAGTGTCCAAGGCCCATAACAGCCTTCATTTCTCTAAATTATCTTAATAAGTGCACCTAGTGAGGAGTTCGGGCAGCAGAGGTAAATGATTGGAATGATTGTTATTTTTAGCATTTTTATTATCTACTTGAGAGTTTACGGTAGCTATCATTTTATTTACTGTCAACTTGCTTTTTTATGGATTATTCTAAACTGCAGTAATAAAATATCCTGATTTTCCCTATGTCCTACAACTGGGTAGGATTTGTTTTCTTCTGGATTCGCTTTTCTCTGTTGGTGAAGACAGAATTTTGAAGTCATGGTGTTTGTAGGCCCTGTTGTTTTGCTTTCAATTGGACAATTAAACTTTGAGATTACTTTAGTGAGAAACAAAACGGGTGTAATCAACAGGGAAGTCAGAATACTTTACTGCTTTTGGGAATGAATTGAAAGAAAATGTTTAAATTTTGTTGAAGAGTGGAATTCACTGAGGCCATGGCTTTTTTTGAAAGTGATTTATTCATTTTCTTTCTGACAGTGAGATGTTTAAATGTGCTTGTAATAAGATGTAAGGACAGACACACTAAGTTCCATATGTAGTCTCTTTGCTATTATTGGCAGAAGTGATTTTTATTTAAAGTTCTGCTTATGGGGATTCAGAACCTCTTCACAATCTGTTTCCTGACCTTCAGTTAACTTTCTTTGATAATAGTGTTTGTGGATATTGGTAGTTCATTTAATCATCAGTGATAGAAGTGTGAGTTTCTGTTATACCTAGGAGTATTGGTAAACAGGAGGATGGTTACGTTAGATATTTGATACTAAAAATAATTATGAGTCATCAGAGTGCCAGTAAAACAATAATTGTGCAAGACATTAAAAACATCTTAGGTCAGAGAGAGAATTCAGTCTCTGGGAAAGTTAGTTGAGGGATTGGTGATAGGGTATTTTTGACAACATAATTCTACGCTCTAGTGAGTGAAGTAGCTTTTCTTTTTACATCCATTAAAATTGAAGAACTTCCCACCAGAAAAATTAAGACTCTAGCTGTGGTCTGAGATAAGTATCGATTTTTGAAGTAGCAAAACTCTGATTTTTCAATTTCAGCTCTTTAAACTATGCACACTTTCAGACTAAGTAGCCACAAGAGAGTTCAGTACTTTATTTGGAGGAAAATGAGTTTAAATTTCTTTCACATGCCTCTTTTTAGTGGTTATTTAAGCAAAAATTTTTTTCTTAAATTTTCAATTTTTATCCCATTTGTAGGATAATACTGTTTTATTAAGAAGTTTATAAATTGCTTTTTAAATTATATAAAGGCATTAATTTGTCTTTAAAGAATTTTTTTCTTAAATTAACATATTTTTCCCTGTTAGGTATATGTTAAGTCCATTCTCATGGAAAAAGTACTTGAGTGTAGAAGTTTAAAAGAAATGGACTATGTCAGAATTCTGTTTTTGTTTTTACCTTACATTATTTTCTCTATAAAAATAAAATAATTTTCTTAACCCTTTAGAAGTAATGTTATCAGCCTTTTAACTGCTTTGCAGTCTCAGAATGAAAGATAAGATATTAAATCTGTTCATGTACATTTTATTTTTGTTTCATAACATTCAACAAATACTGAAATAAAATGTTATGTGATATTAAAATTATTAAAATTAAACTTATTTTTGCATCGTTATTGTCAGCTTCACTGTTTGGCTTAAGCTTTGAATATATACTTTTCTTTTGAAAGAAGGCTCATTCAGTATGCTACAAGTGTTTGTTGGGCCATATCCAGTTGCTGGGAAACAGGGTGTGGGATCTGAGTACAGGTTTATTGGGATGGAGGAGTGAGGATTTGGAGAGAACTGACTGTTACGCAGTTTCAGTGGACTTGTGAGCTAATTCTTGATTCTGCGGTGAACTTTGGAGCTGACATGGCCCTTTAGAGTTGGTTGGGCCTTTGCAATCCTGCATTGACCGGAGAAGTCCAACAACCTCAGGTGGTTCAGCTGTGAGTAGTCAGCAGCCAGTACTCCTGGAAGCAGATGGAAAGTGAGCTTTGATTCTGAAAGAGATACTGACTCTGGGGTCTGGGCACTGTTTCACAGTACTCACTATAGAGGCCAACTAAGATTCAGCTACTGGGGTGACCATGGTGAACAAGCAGACATATTCAGTTCCTTCAAACATTTTCTATCTAGTAAGAAAGAGATACTGTTTACAAAGTACACAAATGAAAACAAATTTGTGGTTGAAATAAGATGTTGGCACATGTTATTATAAAAGCTTATATGCAGAAATTAAAAATCAGCGTGGAAGCTATAGGTAAAATACTTCAAAAATATGTGTTTATCTTAGTCAAACTAATCTTTAAGCAAGTTCATTATGGTTTGCCTTCTCTATAAACTTATCATGCATTATATTTTTCATGCTATTTTGTGTGGACATTATTTAGCTATTCAGAATCTGAATCACCATACTAACACCTAACCTTTTACTCTCCAGAATGCTAGATAAGACTAACTCAAGTGATTCAGCTGACAAAATGGTAATTTTATATTCATCCACTCAACTTGGAAAACTGTTACTCTGTACATATTAGATCTGATTAATTAGCTATGATAGTATCTGGTGAACCTAAGGTTCCAGGAGAACTTATATTTTCAAAATAATAGAAAAAGAGTAGCTAATAAGGGAAAACTTTTATAGTAACCATAACTACCACTTCATATTATAAGGACTTAGTTGCAAAGTTTTATATGGATTATTTTATTTAGTTCTTATTGGCCTACTATTCTAAGAACGAACAAATTACATCATTTAGTCATTAAGTATCTCCACAATTTCTATTACTATTATTCCCATTTTACAGATGAAGACACTTTTCAAAATTTTTAAGCATAAGAGCTAAGATTAAAAATTGGTATTGTGAGTCCAGAAATTTTCTTAGGAATATATTGATTATGTTTATTTGAAATAATGTGTTGCTAATGGAAAAGCAGAAATGCTTAAAACATAAATATTAAGTGCTCCTTTGCCTTCTGTAGATGGTGAAATTTCCTGAATGAATCAAGATAAGAGTTGGGCCACTGTTAGCTCCTGTTTTAGCTCCCATCTCTCATTCTTCACCTGGCAAAAGAGACATCTTTGTTGGATTGTGTTTGTCCTCCATCTAAATCTTCATGGCTTCCTACTACACTTTGAGTATACTTGGTTTACTCTGGTGCCTACTTCTCTAACCACAGATAGTGTCCCCATCCTAAGCTATAACTTTGCTCAAGTAAACAGATTTCTTTCAGTTCTTCTAAATGCTAATTATCTTTTCCCCACCAGAGGCATTTGCACTTGCTGTTTTCTGTGCCTAGAATGTTCTTCCTTCTGCTTTTCACATGACTGAGTTTTTCTCATCTTTTACATCTTGACTGAAATGTCACTTCCTCAACAGAGCCTATCTTGACCATGTTAGTTCAAGTTGGTTTTTTCTTTTGCACTCTGTATTCATGCCCCATTTCCTTCATAACACTGGCTATAATTTGTGATTGTTTGTTCATTTCATGGTTACCTGGGTCCTGAAGGATACTAGTAACCCCCATGAGTACAGCACTAGTTCCTGTTTTATTGTCTGCTTTCTGAAAGCTTGGACCAAAACCTGACAGAGACACTGTTCTGTTTTGTTTGACTGAGTCATCAGTATGATAATACAATGGTTCTTCCAGTCAGATATGGGGAATTTGACTTTCTCTTTTAACATATTTTGCTTTTTAGGCCAAGATTTCAATTTAAATACAAAAACATGTCAATTTTATTAGAAATTCATATGAATCCTATACAATGCAGAAGTGCCGTTAAAAGTATTAATAGTCATTTTGGTAAAAAGTTGTTTATGTATTACCTTCTGTGGTGGGAAAACTAAACATAAGGTAAACAATTTTTGATGCGTTGGTCCTGAACTGTGTGTCATTTGCAGTAAACATCAGTTGCATGAGAAAATACTACAAAAATGTTTAATTCCTTCAGCTAATTGATAGACAAGTTATAAAGTATTTACCATTCTTGATTATTCCAAAATATAACTGTCAGTAGCTGTAATGTAATATATTAATTGAGCATGTTTATCGAGCATCTATACTTTATACCCAAGTACTTTTATACACTCTGGATATAGAGAAACAATCTCTGTTAGCAATCATTTCCCATTGCACATCATTTTACATTCATGTCAGTACTAACACTGATACAAATACATTATATATCCATGTTGTATATGTGTGTCTAGAGGCTGATATTATTTGTGTATATATAGTTCTGATATACCTCTCAAAAATACAAAGTGACATGGATAAATATTGGCAAGGAGGATGGTCAACTTCAGTAATACTCTTTGAGGTGAGCCACAGGCTGCCATTGTCCAGCTAAATTTATTTCTAAGGTAATTCAGCCCTGTACCCCAAATAAGTTAGATTTAAATAGCTTGTTGTACAAGTGTTTATTTCCTTTAGTTGTGTAAATTATATATAATTTGGACCATTTAAATTCTGATATATCTTTTTGAAGAACGTCTTACTATTTTGAAGTAAGTTTCAAACAATATTTCCACACATTAATAATTTCTATCATAAAAGTCCACTGTCACCAGTACACACCATGTATACTGTGTTTATATTTATATGTATGTACACACATGCAAATGAGAATTTTGCAAAGAAATCCTGTTTGCATTATTTATTTAAGAATGACTGCTATCATCACATTTCTTCAAAGAGCCTACGTTCTTTCTTTCTTTAATAATTTTACAATAATATTCAGATTCTTGTTATTTATAGTGAGAAAATGAACCAATAGAGAATTTGTTTTTTCAGGCAAAAAGCTATGTCTAATTTAAAGGAAATCATGTCCTGCTAACATTTATCTCTGTGCACTTTCACTTTTGAAAATATAAATTTCTTACTGTGTTCATTAACTGCTAACTGCATTAACTCATATTAAATCAGAGGAGTTTTTAATAACTTTCATTAATTTACCAAGCAATTTAGTTCCCCTGTGTGATACAAAAAATAAAAATTGATGGATACTTATTTATTTAAAAAGACCTGAAAATTCATAGATTTGGATTTCATAACATTTCCATTTATATTAAATGAATGACACTTTGTTCCTTTTATTATTATTATTATTATTATTATTATTATTTACTTTGAAATTCACTGGTAAAGACCAATTGAAAAATAGAAAGTAGGAAGTAATAATATGGGCCAAATTCCCTACTTTACAGAAGTTAATTCTCAAAAGCCTTTTAGGGCTTAATTCCATTTTGCTTAAAATATACAAACAATTAAGCATCATCCTAAAATGTTTATGGCCTACTTTTAGTTCACTATATATAGTAACTGAAGATCACCTGCCAACTTGTTTTGTCAAGTAGGGTAATAATTGATCACAGTTTACCTGGGATTTTTCTGGCTTTACCACTGAAAAGTCCTGTGTCCAGGGTAAAGTTCCTCCTCATTACTGGGATGCTTGACCACTTTGAAATAAAATCCCTCTAACCAGCATGTTGTTCTATTTGTGCTTCAAGGTGGCCAGTCTTTGTATCTGGACATTTTAAAATCCTTTCTAATATAAATTTTCAGAGATTAGTTTGTACTTTAAATATTGCCTTCTTATAGTCTTCCTATTAGTTAGGTGCCCTTACACAAAAAATAATTATAGATTGAAAAACCTCACTGAAATGAAAATCTCACTTTTGTAGTTCACTTTTTTAGGGTAATAGCTGCTAATATGTGGAAATGATAAATTCAATCAGCAAATAAAAAATGAGAGATAGATGAGGCAGTAGTGAACTGAAAAGTGTTTCATATTGATGACATTGCACGGGAGTGGTATGTCTGTCTGCACTGAAATCCTTTAAAGTGAATAAGAAAGAAGCACTTTTGTTTTGTTTCATTGGTAGTTTTACTTATTTTATGGTACTTCAATTAACGTAGTAAATATATACAGTGTTATTCACTTATTACTAATTATTACTTTTTCTGTTGTTTTAATACTAGAATATCTACTATTAAAAATGGAATAACATCATTATTTTGAATTGAAATTTTCAGAATAAATGACCAAAAGTAGTAATAGTAGTATTTTTTATTTAAAGTCATGAAACTAATTTAAAACTAAAGAGTGTAAGAAAGGAGGCTTTATAGAGAATTTAGAATATAACAAGATATCCATTTTTTAATATATTAGCATTTCTGGTAGATTTATTTATTTTTTGGTGATACTGGGGTTTGAACTAAGGGCCTCCCACTACCTAGACAGGCAGTCTACAACTTGAGCCACTCCAGCAGTCTGAGATACCCCTTTCTTTAAGAAGATGAACTATGTTATGAGTAAACTGAGTAAATTGAAAGGAAGGCATGTGAACTATGTTATGAATGAACTGAGTAAATTGAAAGGAAGACATATGAAATTCAATTAATAAGTGTTTGATTTACTGTGGTCAGTCATAAGATACTGAGACCAAAAACTGACTCATGTATGAAGGAATTAGAGATGATTAGATCTAAAGGCTTCCAGCAAGAGATAGAGCAGTTATAATAAAGAGCTATTTCACATGCTCCTACTATTGTTTTTGGTTTTGCTCCTACTACTGTCAGTTTTATTGAAAGAGTACCTTTAAAAAAAAGAAAGAAAACAGTTCCATCTTTGCTCAGTGGCCAGAAATTATATCTTAAATCTTGGCAAGCTATAGAAAAAAAAAGTGTGCCATTAGTCCCAAGAGGAACCAAATGGTTCAGACAGAACAATTCATCACTACTACTGGAAAAAAGTAGCTCAGCATGCCTGACCTGTTTGTGCTGTGTTAGTGGCATCATATTCATATACACTTTGTTCTTTTTAGGAATTACCCTGTCTATGCTAAGTCAAGGCACATAGCAGTGCCATGATTAAATTAGATGTCAGTGTTCCAAAGGAAAAAAAGGCTAATATGTTATTTATAATTAATAATTCTTTAAAAATGTCAAAGTAGGGTTTACTGTAGGTGTGGAGGTAATGACAGAGGGTCAATTTGATGAGGGTCTTGGTCTTAGAGCTTTTAATCTTATGGAGGCTATGAAACATGCTGAAGTAATTATCTTTAACTCTGCTAAAGAGTGCTGAGTGAGTTACAGGTACACAGTGGGAGTTCAGAGGAGGGAATAAGTACTGTGGTTAGGAGGGCTTCTCTTATTTAACTATTTAGTTATCACTGTGTTTGGGTAGGAATTTTTAAGTAGGAAATTTAACTATAGCTCTGACTGATCCAGTAGACAAACGAAAAGTTTTTGAACCTCTAAAATAAGTGAGATATTTAAGGTAATAAAGGATGACTAACTCACAATTTAAGTTTCTAATGTAAGCCATGGTTCAAAGGAGTTAGATATACAGCAGTAAGATATGATAAGTATTATAATGAACTTCTAAAGGGATATAATTTCTTATATTTGTGTTTTAAATATGTATCTATTTATCTATTTTTATGGGGCATGATCAAAGGCTTCAAAACTAGAGTTAGTTTAAATGGAAAATAAATGTCCATCATATTGACTCATTATTAAAGCTAGTCTTCATTTGTCATACCAATAGACCAAATCAAACTTAACTTTTAGTAAACATATTTTTGTTTGTTTAAACAAACTATTTCTCCTTTTCCAAGCATGTTATTTCTGATTTCTAAATCTAAAATACATGGTCTGCCTGGTAATTTTCTGACTTAACAGAGGATAGGGACCTGACTTTTTAAAACTCTGCTGTTTGACATTTATTGCTTTGCTCTTAACAGAGATGACCCTGTAGGGTAGAGCACTTTGTTGTATCCCCTTGCTTGGAGTTCTGGATGTTTTTAAGCCCTGGGAAATGCACTATTGTAAGATTTGTAAAGTGGAAAACATTGTAAAAGAGAAGGTTAGAGATGGAAAAGAAGGACTTATGGACAACCAGAGTGCTCTACAAGAGATAATTTTAGGAAAAAGGAGATTTGGAAATTGATTCTTGTAAAATTTTCCCTTACCCACATGTACCTAGAATCACTTCATATTTTGAAAATGCTCCATGAAGTATAAAATTTTCTTAGAGGAGAAAGGTGGGAAAGGGAGATAACTCAAAGACAGCTTATAGAATACATAGAAGCATGAGATGTATTCACAAAAAGCAGAAATCCTCACTGGGACTTTAAGAGTTATTTTAAGTAAGTGGTAAGAGGTGGGAGATTTCATCCATTTAAAAATGAACATTTTTCAAATTCTGAAGTTGAGATGTAGCTTACAATTGATGACTAATTAAAAATTAAGGAGACTTTTACTTTTATGGAGATAAATAACATATTTTAGATTCAATGAAAACTAATTCAAGTGGAGGCGATATTAGTCTCACATAGGACCTACAAGTGGGGATAGAAAGAATTCAAGACATTCTTCTAGTGGAGAAAAAATTTAGCTGGTATATTAAATTTTTTATTTTTATTTATCAATAATGGTTTCTAAAGACTTTATAACTAAAGGTTTGATACCTTTCTCAAGATATTTATCCACAAAATAGATTAACAAAGAAAACCAGCTTCTATGAAGTTATACTGATTTTAATGATAACAGCTTTTAATAAAAAATTTATATTGAGAAATCTAGCTATCTCTCTGTATCTCAAGAAATGTGATAAAGAGTTTCAAATATAGCTCCCCCTCCTTGAGTATGTTTTTTTCTTTTGCCTATTCACTGCATGTTTTCTTCCATCTATTACTAATTCTGTTATCTTTCCACTTGCCTTTTTGCCTTATTTGTCTTAAAACAACTACCATTCAGAAAGCACTATGTACTTTTCCATTCCCCTTTTCTGTCTCTCCCTTTTCCTGCTATCCTTTTTACCTTCTGCCTTGTGGACAAAACTGAGAATAATACACAATGCAGAAGGGAGCAATTAACATTTGGCTTAGGGATCATAGTGGAAACTGACTAGCTTGTGACTAACTCCTCAGAGCTCAGTTTAAATTAATGCTGTCTCTAGCTTCACTTCTTCACCTTATAGATCCCCCAACCTCCCTAATCATTTATTCAAGTCAAGGATTTCTTTCTCAAGGAATGAATAGACTAGGATAGGAAGCATAAACAGTTCTTAAAAAGTGCAGGATGATGATAGAAGTATCACATAACCACACGTTTGACAGAATGCTCTCTAATTCTAATACATCTGGTGATTGAAAACTGAGGAGTTTCTTTGCATGGAGCAATAAGCAGTAGCAAAAGCCCTGGAAATACTTTGTAGAACTATCCTGGAAACTCAGGCTCTCTTAGTTTTTGATGCAGGACATTTGCAGCTCCATTCAAAGACACAGACTTTTTCTCCAAAATGTATTGTTTTTGTGTATGTTTGTGTGTAAAAAAGATGAATAAAAATCTTCATTTTGAATATTCTATTACGTTTTTGTTATTTCAAGTTGTTACTTTTGTTTGGTAACTATTTCTTAAAGTATATTGAATTATTTTCCAGTTGGTTCCTAAAATTGTTTTGTATTTTGTGCTTATTTGAACTTACCATTATTTGACTCATTTTATCATTCTGTTTTCCACTATAGTTCTTGGCAAACACTCATACTATTGTAGAAAAAACTGATTGCTTCAATGCTGTTAAATGGGGTGGCAGGAGTTTCTGTGCTTGATGTCCAATAAAAAAACTAAAGTCTCAACAACAGTCCCTAACATTTTGTTAATTGGAAAACTCAAAATCTGCATCTAATGGGATAGCACCAACTATACTTAATAGAGTTTATGTATTTCCTGATCTTTTCTAATTAAATTAAATTATTTCACACCAGTTTATTTGCTACTGCTTGTTCCCTGGCATTAATAAAGGAGTGTGTTTCCATAGCTTAGATGAAAATGCTTTAAATATAACTTTAGTTTGGTTACTTTGTGAAGATTTCTACAGGTGCCATAGATAACTTTGAGCTCATAATTTTGAATTGGGACTTAATTCTCATATCTACATATTAGCATTGCAATACTTTTCACTTACAGATTTTTACTTTTATAATTCTGTAGCAGTCTCTTTGTGAGTTTAGTTCTGTTAAGCTTTACATTGCTTAAATTATTTGTTTATTCAGAAATATTTATTAAGCCTTTTTTTAAAGTGACATTAGTTTTTTAGGTACTGCCTAGATAGTAGTTAGAAATTTAACAACAATATCTTTGTCATTAGGAAGTTTTCATTAGTAGTGGTGACATGACAGAAAATAAATAAAACATATAATTCTTCAAATAGTGCTTTTTTGTAGGAAAATAAAGCTAAAAGGGCAGATGAGAAGTACTGGAGGTGTTCAGTTCAATAGGATGGTAGGGAATATGCTGGGGAGGTGACATTTGTAGGAAGACCATGAAGATGTGTGGGAGCAGCTGAGAGCTTCCCTGGGCTGTGTTCTGGCCACAGCAAACCCTGACTCCTGAACCCTCCAGAAGCAGTATGTCTGGTGGGACTGCATAGTGGGATTGGCTGGAACAGAGTACCTGAGTAGAGGACAGGAAGAAGTCATAAGAGTACTGTATGTGGGCAGTGGAGGAAAGTTATACAGCCCCGTGAGAGCTTTTGCTTTACTCTGAAGGGGACGAGAAACCATTGAAAGACTTTAAGCAGCCAGAGGTACTGAGAAATTTTTCAGAAAATCCAGCCACACCTCTTTCAATGAAACTTATTTATAATATACATTGACTAGTTCTTTTACCTGCCCCCAGCATTTCCTTACTTATTCAGAATTTTGAATTTCAGCACATTTTGTATTTGTGATACACATGCCTCAAATTAACTATAGTGGAGTTTTCCAAGTACAATTTCAGGTGATTTTGTAGAGCAGCGTATTAGTGTAGGCAGAAACCAGACTGCTGTTCTTAGGACTCTGCAGTGGCATTTTGAAGTGGAAACACAGGACTCATAAAACTGAGATTGTACAAATAATAGCCTTTAAAGGAGGTTTTCAGACTAATAAACGTTGTTTGCCTCAGTTAATAGACAGAAGGGGACAGAGAAGAAAGGGTTAAGGAAAGTGACTAATATTTTCCTGGAGTGGGAAAGAGAAATAAGAATAGGAGGGAATAAAAGGAAAAAAAAAATTATGACCACAAAAACCCCCAAAAAACAACCAAACAAAAAGCCCTAAAACACCTAAAACTGAGATGCTTGGGAATCCTTAAAACATTTCAGCTGCTAAAGACATACAGTGATCATAATGTCCTGTTTTTTTCCTCTTCCAGCACAATCCCAATTCAAGTTTGTTGTCATTCCCTAAAGTGTCTGGTGTAGACAGTAAGTTTGTATCATTCAACATATGAATCCATATTCAACACAAAGAGACTGGAGAGTGTCTACTTTCTAGGCAAGTCTAATGAATATTTCCTTTTTATTTTAGGACATAACTTGTATTGAATTTTATTTTCTCTAACTTTTCTGCTTATTGAATAGACTTTTAGATTAAAAGTTATCTGTGGTGAGTGCTTTCATATGTGTGTCTAGATTTGCTTTACTAATATATTATCTTGATTAGAAGCATCATTATCTATAAATACTGCTATAACATTCTTATGGACATGTAATTGAAGAATCAGTAAAATAGAACTAAGTTGAGAGTCAGGAAACCTTAATTCTAATTGTGTTCTCTGTATTAAGTGACACTTAGCCTGTCTATGCCTCAGGGCTCTCTGGCTTACACTAAGTCAGTGATCTGTTGTGCAAAGCCAAGAAGCTAAAATATTTGAAGTAATCTTTTAAATTATAATTTCCACCTTAATCTGAGTTGGTACTAAATCAACAGAAATGAGGAAAGTTCTTTTAAGTAAGACAGTTATATTTCATATGTAAGGAAGTTCTGCACCAGTAAGTTAATTACCTCTTCTCCCTAGGGAATGAATCAGCTAATTATAAAGAGAAAGCCAAGGTCAAATTTAAGCCAATCTTTCCATTAGTCTAGGAGATTACTTAGTTCATCCCTTGCAAGGAGTTACTGTGAGCAATTTGACAGGTTTGGGAGCCTGGGAAAATAGACCTAAATAGACCTTTCAGAGTGACTTCACTATTTTACTGAAAATAATATGCATTATTAAGGCTGTCACAGAAATGCAAGTGTCTGTCTTTAACACACAATTGATTTTTGGATTAAGTGTGCCAGTGACCTGTATGATTGACACATATAATTAAATTTTTACTGGGTCTTTGCAGCTAATCTAGCTTGATAAGTCAGCTTCAATGTAGGATATAGCTTTCGTTAGAGAAATTGAAGTAAAAATGACTATGTTTAAATAGGCTAAAGTATATCCATTTTTAATAAAAGTTTACTTGTATTTTTATTGTTCGATTAAGACTAGATCCATATTCTGTCCTTGTGCAGTTGGCCTATCTTTGATACAAATTATATTTTTATGAACTATGTTTTCATCAGTGTGGTGAAGTCATCTGTTCCTGGATACCTGCCAGTAGATAGGCATGACCTTGGAATAAAATAACATTGGGAAGAATAATCAGATTTCCATATGTGGTGTTGAACTATGTTAAGGGTGTAAGGTGTGTCTTTCCTCTCTTGCACACTTGCTAAAACACAAAGAGATGGAAGGAAAATGAAGTTAATCTATTATGGGATATTATTTTTGAGGCCTGGAAAGCAGTGACTGAAAGGGTCAATTATAGTATACCATTGTTACTAAGTGTGCTCTTAATGAGTGTTTTTAGGTGAGGTTGGGAGTGGAAAGTTTTACAAACTGGGATTTCTGCTTCACTGTGGAAATGTATTTTGTCCATTTATTGTAATGTGGTTCTCATATATATTTTTGGTAATTAGATATCCCTTTCTCCAACACTAAAAGAAAAGAAAAAAGGAGGAAGGAAAGGGGGAGGGAGGGAAGAAGGGACAGAGAGAGAGAGAAAGAGAGAGAGAGACAGACAGACAGAGAGGGAGAGAGAGAGAGAGAAGCTGCTGAATTAGTCCTGGGATGGATTCTTGGTATATAGCTACTTTTCAGTTTAGTTATTGTTGTTCTTGTCCTGGTAGTACTGGTTTTATCTTTCAATGCAATTAAACAGAATGAATAAGCCAGATTTTAACAGTCAATATCTTAGTAGGTAGAGATTTTGTAATTTTCCTTGATTTCTACTTAATATTATATATCATTGAACCAAACAGACAAGAAGTCATGTACTTGATTGCAAGGGAGTATTGCCTGAAAAGTATATTGAATTAAAAAGCTAAAAAGCATTCCAAAATACAAAGCATTTATATTTTATTTTTATTTTTATTTTTTTATTTATTTATTTTTTTCATGCCTCATATTTTTTATTTTTATTTTTATTTTTTTTTCATTTTTCTTTTATTATTCATATGTGCATACAAGGCTTGGTTCATTTCTCCCCCCTGCCCCCACCCCCTCCCTTACCACCCACTCCACCCCCTCCCGCTCCCCCCCTCAATACCCAGCAGAAACTATTTTGCCCTTATCTCTAATTTTGTTGTAGAGAGAGTAGAAGCAATAATAGGAAGGAACAAGGGGTTTTGCTGGTTGAGATAAGGATAGCTATACAGGGCATTGACTCACATTGATTTCCTGTGTGTGGGTGTTACCTTCTAGGTTAATTCTTTTTGATCTAACCTTTTCTCTAGTTCCTGGTCCCCTTTTCCTATTGGCCTCAGTTGCTTTAAGGTATCTGCTTTAGTTTCTCTGCGTTAAGGGCAACAAATGCTAGCTAGTTTTTTAGGTGTCTTACCTATCCTCACCCCTCCCTTGTGTGCTCTCGCTTTTATCATGTGCTCATAGTCCAATCCCCTTGTTGTGTTTGCCCTTGATCTAATGTCCACATATGAGGGAGAACATACGATTTTTGGTCTTTTGAGCCAGGCTAACCTCACTCAGAATGATGTTCTCCAATTCCATCCATTTACCAGCGAATGATAACATTTCGTTCTTCTTCATGGCTGCATAAAATTCCATTGTGTATAGATACCACATTTTCTTAATCCATTCGTCAGTGCTGGGACATCTTGGCTGTTTCCATAACTTGGCTATTGTGAATAGTGCCGCAATAAACATGGATGTGCAGGTGCCTCTGGAGTAACAGTCTTTTGGGTGTATCCCCAAGAGTGGTATTGCTGGATCAAATGGTAGATCGATGTCCAGCTTTTTAAGTAGCCTCCAAATTTTTTTCCAGAGTGGTTGTACTAGTCTACATTCCCACCAACAGTGTAAAAGGGTTCCTTTTTCCCCGCATCCTCGCCAACACCTGTTGTTGGTGGTGTTGCTGATGATGGCTATTCTAACAGGGGTGAGGTGGAATCTTAGCGTGGTTTTAATTTGCATTTCCTTTATTGCTAGAGATGGTGAGCATTTTTTCATGTGTTTTCTGGCCATTTGAATTTCTTCTTTTGAGAAAGTTCTGTTTAGTTCACATGCCCATTTCTTTATTGGTTCATTAGTTTTGGGAGAATTTAGTTTTTTAAGTTCCCTGTATATTCTGGTTATCAGTCCTTTGTCTGATGTATAATTGGCAAATATTTTCTCCCACTCTGTGGGTGTTCTCTTCAGTTTAGAGACCATTTCTTTTGATGAACAGAAGCTTTTTAGTTTTATGAGGTCCCATTTATCTATGCTATCTCTTAGTTGCTGTGCTGCTGGGGTTTCATTGAGAAAGTTTTTACCTATACCTACTAACTCCAGAGTATTTCCTACTCTTTCTTGAGAAAGAAAAACTTTCTTGAGAAAGTTTTTACCTATACCTACTAACTCCAGAGTATTTCCTACTCTTTAAGAGTTTGGGGTCTGATATTAAGATCCTTGATCCATTTTGAGTTAATCTTGGTATAGGGTGATATACATGGATCTAGTTTCAGTTTTTTGCAGACTGCTAACCAGTTTTCCCAGCAGTTTTTGTTGAAGAGGCTGCTATTTCTCCATCGTATATTTTTAGCTCCTTTGTCAAAGATAAGTTGCTCATAGTTGTGTGGCTTCATATCTGGATCCTCTATTCTGTTCCACTGGTCTTCATGTCTGTTTTTGTGCCAGTACCATGCTGTTTTTATTGTTATTGCTTTGTAATATAGTTTGATTTTGTAATTTTCCTTGATTTCTACTTAATATTATATATCATTGAACCAAACAGACAAGAAGTCATGTACTTGATTGCAAGGGAGTATTGCCTGAAAAGTATATTGAATTAAAAAGCTAAAAAGCATTCCAAAATACAAAGCATTTATATTTTAAAATACAGAAATTTTCATAATTCACCTTACAGTATTATTCTTTCAACTACTCTTCATTAAAAGGACGTTAATTATTTTACTAAGTATTACCTGGAAAATGCCTCTCTAAAAGCCATATCTCTGTTAGTTTAGGTGTAAAAGGTCAATTTCAAGTATTTTATTATTTAGAAAGTGTTTGTCTGACCTACTGATTATTTTTTAGTTTTACCTAGTAAGTTTGTCATGAGAATCAATCAGATAATTCCTGGTGAAGCACCCAACAGCATGCCTAACATGTGAGCCCAGCAATGTTGGGTCCTCCTTTCATGTTTGACTATACTGTGAATAACTAGTAAACATCCTGGGGTTTTATGGCCATGTGCTTGCCATAGGGGTACTGCTTCTACTTCACATAATCCCTAAAGTCAAAGACGTGCACAGAGCAGTGATTTTCCTAGTGGTTTTAAGAATATGATAAATAATTACAATTTAAAATGTTTTCAGAATTTACTTATATTCCAGGCTTCTAAGTTTAAATATAGGCTATTTTATATTTGTTAAAAAACATGAGAAAACTTCAATAGGATAAATCTCTAAAGAAAACTAAAACAAATTAAGAATTAGGTGGACATCTGCTGGTTGGCTTTCTCCCATTTTAAAATGTGTTTTGATGGTGTTAAGAGCTTAATCTAGAAGACAGAGTATGAGTGAAGTAATTGTTAATGGTGACATGTATTTGTGTCTG
Source organism: Castor canadensis (assembly GCF_047511655.1). NCBI lineage: Eukaryota > Metazoa > Chordata > Mammalia > Rodentia > Castoridae > Castor > Castor canadensis. The sequence continues at coordinate 34,359,050 of NC_133394.1, read as the reverse complement.
AAGGCAGTGTGTTTTGTTCCTGGAAGCAGTTTTAAACAGTTACTAGCTGACTGGATTTCTTTATTACTTTTGTATACTACAATGTATCCTCTGTGGTATGCAATCATCCCTAAAGATTGAACTCCAGGAAAAATGATTATGCCACACATTTTCATCTACATGTCTCTTGCTAATACTGGATTTCATTTTTATGTTTTTTAAATAAAATGGGCTGTTTGAAATAATTTCTTATATATTCATTTTATTTTTTTTAGCAAAATGAACATGAAGACCTAAAATTCTAATTTGAAATTGTCATTTTTTTTTCTTTAGTCTGGGAATGGAAGCTAATTAGAATGCCTTTCAGTTTTCAAAAGTATGGATTTTTGTTGAAATAAACTTACAAGTGGTGTGACCTAGAATATATCAGATTGGACAGAATTTGAAAATTTTAATTCTTTTGTATTACTCTACTAAGCAAATTAATAGGAACTGATTTATATAGTTCTATTATATGTAACAACCCACAGATACCAGTATTTATTTCATGTAATTCCTCTGAATACCTTGAAAGAGGTGCTAAGAAAGTCTGTTGTTGTATGATCTTTCAGTGATCTTTCTATCACAACAGTTCTGATTATATACAGTGTATAATCAGAATGCTTCCTACCACTTGGTAACTAACGAGGAATGTATATGAAAGTTTGACTCATTATAGAAGCAAGCCTTTCATAAGAGAAATTAGAAGGATTTCTGTTATCAAATTGTAATATGAGTTTTGCTTAGAATTGTTTAATTCTATTTGACTTTTTTTGGTGGGATTAGGGTTTGAACTCAGGGCTTCACACTTGCAAAGTGACCTCTTTACTGCTTGAGCCACACCTCTTGTCCATTTTGCTGTGGTTATGTTGGAGATAGGGTCTTGGGAACTATTTGCCTGGGGTGGCCTCAAACCACAATCCTCCGGATCTCAGCCTCCCAAACAGCTAGGATTACTGCTTGAGCCACCAGTACCCAGCCCAGCCTTGACTTTATTTTTGGTAAAGTTTCTGTTCAGTGGTAAAACTAAATTTAACAAGCTTAGTGAAATGACAGGCATACCTGCCAGTTAATTTGAATTTAATATGAATGGCTTTGTGTGTTTGTGTGTGTGTGTGTGTGTGTGTGTGTGTGTGAGTTACTCATAGAGAATGTATAAGAGGGCATTAGATAGCACACCTTCCTCAGGTGATTCAAGAAATTGGAGAAGAAAGATACCACAAGTGTGTCATTGCCATGTAATAAATAAAAGGTAGAATAAAGCAGAAACAAAGGTTTCTATAAAGCCATTTGCACTCAGATACGTATATTTTTCTTTGAGTATGGGAAAAGCTAGATCTTTTTTAATAAAGCCTATTGGATTCCAAATGAGGGCATCAGTGATTCTGTTAAATGAAATTTCATTGCAGTAGTGTTTATTTTTTTTTATTGTTTTATTCTTCATATGTGCATACAAGGCCTGGGTCATTTCTCCCCCCTTCCCCCACCCTTCCCTTACCACCCACTCCACCCCCCCCACCCCCTCAGTACCCACCAGAAACTATTTTGCCCTTATCTCTAATTTTGTTGAAGAGAGAGTATAAGCAATAATAGGAAGGAACAAGTGTTCCTGGTTGAGATAAGCATTGCTATACAGGGAGTTGACTCACAAAATTTCCTGTGTGTGTGTGTGTGTTACCTTCTAGGTTAATTCTTTTTGATCTAACCTTTTCTCTAGTTCCTGGTCCCCTTCTCCTATTGGCCTCAGTTGCTTTTAAGGTATCTGCTTTAGTTTCTCTACGTTAAGGGCAACAAATGCTAGCTAATTTTTTAGATGTCTTACCTATCCTCATACCTCCCTTGTGTGCTCTCGCTTTTATCATGTGCTCAAAGTCCAATCCCCTTGTTGTGTTTGCCCTTGATCTAATGTCCACATAGGAGAGAGAACATACGATTTTTTGGTCTTTTGGGCCAGGCTAACCTCACTCGGAATGATGTTCTCCAATTCCATCCATTTACCAGCGAATGATAACATTTCATTCTTCTTCATGGCTGCATAAAATTCCATTGTGTATAGATACCACATTTTCTTAATCCATTCGTCGGTGGTGGGGCATCTTGGCTGTTTCCATAACTTGGCTATTGTGAATAGTGCCGCAATAAACATGGGTGTGCAGGTGCCTCTGGAGTAACCTGAGTCACAGTCTTTTGGATATATCCCCAAGAGTGGTATTGCTGGATCAAATGGTAGATCGATGTCTAGCTTTTTAAGTAGCCTCCAAATTTTTTTCCAGAGTGGTTGTACTAGTTTACATTCCCACCAACAGTGTAAGAGGGTTCCTTTTTCCCCGAATCATCGCCAACACCTGTTGTTTGTGGTGTTGCTGATGATGGCTATTCTAACAGGGATGAGGTGGAATCCTAGTGTGGTTTTAATTTGCATTTCCTTTATTGCTAGAGATGGTGAGCATTTTTTCATGTGTTTTTTGGCCATTTGAATTTCTTCTTTTGAGAAAGTTCTGTTTAGTTCACTTGCCCATTTATTTATTGGTTCATTAGTTTTGGGAGAATTTAGTTTTTTAAGTTCCCTATATATTCCGGTTATCAGTCCTTTGTCTGATGTGTAGCTGGCAAATATTTTCTCCCACTCTGTGGGTGTTCTTTTCAGTTTAGAGACCACTTATTTTGATGAACAGCTTTTTAGTTTTATGAGGTCCCATTTATCTATGGTATCTCTTAGTTGCTGAGCTGCTGGGGTTTCATTGAGAAAGTTCTTACCTATACCTATTAACTCCAGAGTATTTCCTACTCTTTCCTGTATCAACTTTAGAGTTTGTAGTCTGATATTAAGATCCTTGATCCATTTTGAGTTAATATTGGTATAGGGTGATATACATGGATCTAGTTTCAGTTTTTTGTAGACTGCTAACCAGTTTTCCCAGCAGTTTTTGTTGAAGAGGCTGCTATTTCTCCATAGTATATTTTTAGCTCCTATGTCAAAGAGAAGTTGGTTATAGTTGTGTGGCTTCATATCTGGGTCCTCTATTCTGTTCCACTGGTCTTCATGTATGTTTTTTTCCCAGTAACATGCTGTTTTTATCGTTGTTGCTTTGTAATATAGTTTGAAGTCTGGTATCGTGATACCTCCAGCATTGTTCTTTTGACTGAGTATTGCCTTGGCTATTCGTGGCCTCTTGTGTTTCCATATAAATTTCACGGTAGAGTTTTCGATCTCTTTAATGAATGTCATTGGAATTTAGATGGGAATTGCATTAAACATGTAGATTACTTTTGGGAGTATTGACATTTTTACTATGTTGATTCTACCAATCCATGAGCATGAGAGATCTCTCCACTTTTTATAGTCTTCCTCAATCTCTTTCTTCAGAAGTGTATAGTTTTCCTTGTAGAGGTCTTTCACATCTTTTGTTAGGTTTACACCTAGGTATTTGATTTTGTTTGAGGCTATTGTAAATGGAATTGTTTTCATACATTCTTTTTCCGTTTGCTCATTGTTAGTGTATAGAAATGCTAATGATTTTTCTATGTTGATTTTATATCCTGCTACCTTGCTATAGCTATTGATGATGTCTAGAAGCTTCTGAGTAGAGTTTTTTGGGTCTTTAAGGTATAGGATCATGTCGTCTGCAAATAGGGATATTTTGACAGTTTCTTTACCTATTTGTATTCCTTTTATTCCTTCTTCTTGCCTAATTGCTCTGGCTAGGAATTCCAGTACTATGTTGAATAGGAGTCGGGATAGTTTGCATCCTTGTCTGGTTCCTGATTTTAGAGGGAATGGTTTCAGTTTTTCTCCGGTAAGTATAATGCTGGCTGTATGTTTGTCATATATAGCTTTTATAATGTTGAAGTACTTTCCTTCTATTCCTAGTTTTCTTAGAGCTTTTATCATGAAATGATGTTGGATCTTATCAAAGGCTTTTTCTGCATCTATTGAGATGATCAAGTGGTTTTTGTTTTTGCTTCTGTTAATGTGGTTTATTATGTTTATTGATTTTTGTATGCTGAACCACCTCTGCATCCCTGAGATGAAGCCTACTTGGTCATTGTGAGTATTCTTTTTGATATATTGTTGAATTCGGTTTGCCATTATTTTGTTGAGGATTTTTGCATCAGTGTTCATTAAGGAGATTGGCCTATAGTTCTCCTTTTTGGAGGTGTCTTTGCCTGGTTTTGGGATAAGTGTAATACTGGCTTCATAAAATGTGTTAGACAGTTTTCCTTCCCTTTCTATTTCGTGGAACAGTTTAAGGAGGGTTGGTATCAGTTCTTCTTTAAAGGTCTGATAGAATTCAGCAGAGAATCCATCAGGTCCTCCTGGACTTTTCTTTTTGGGGAGACTCTTGATTGCTGCTTCAATTTCATTTAGTGTTATAGATCTATTCAGGTGATTAATATCCTCTTGGTTCAGTTTTTGATGCTCATATGTATCTAGAAATCTGTCCATTTTTTTAAGACTTTCAAATTTATTTGAATATATGTTCTCGAAGTAGTCTCTGATGATATCCTGGACTTCATTGGTGTTTGTTATTATCTCCCCTTTTGCATTTCTGATTCTACAAATTTGGGTTTTTTTCTGTTCTCATTTTAGTCAGGTTTGCCAGGGGTCTGTCGATCTTGTTTTTTTTTTCAAAGAACCAACTTTTTGTTTCATTAGTTCTTTGTGTCGTTTTTTTGGTTTCTATTTCATTGATTGTAGCTCTTATTTTTATTATTTCTCTCCTATTTGTTTTGGAATTTGCTTGTTCTTGTTTTTCTAGGAGTTTGAGATGTATCATTAGGTCATTGATTTGGGATCTTTCAGTCTTTTTAATATATGCACTCATGGCTATAAACTTTCCTCTCAGGACTGCCTTTGCTGTGTCCCATAGGTTCCAGTAGGTTGTGTTTTCATTTTCATTGACTTCCAGGAACTTTTTAATTTCCTCTTTTATTTCATTGATGATCCATTCTCAATTAAGTAATGAGTTATTTAGTTTCCAGCTGTTTGCATGTTTTTTGTCTTTACTTTTGTTCTTGAGTTCTAGTTTTACTGCATTGTGATCAGATAGTATGCACAGTATAATTTCTATTTTCTTATATTTTCTGAGGCTTGCTTTGTAGGTAGGATATGATCTATTTTGGAGAAGTTTCCATGGGCTGCTGAGAAGAATGTATATTGTGTAAAAGTTAGATGAAATGTTCTGTAGACATCAAGTAGGTCCATTTGATCAATGGTATATTTTAGAGCTTGGATTTCTTTATTGATTTTTTGTTTGGATGACCTATCTATTGATGATAATAGGGTGTTAAAGTCTCCCACAACCACTGTGTTGGCGTTTATATATGCTTTTACGTCTTTCAGGGTATGTTTGATGAAATTGGGTACGTTGACATTGCGTGCATACAGGTTGATGATTATTATTTCCTTTTGGTCTATTTCTCCTTTTATTAGTATGGAATGTCCTTCTTTATCTCGTTTGATCAATGTAGGTTTGATGTCTGCTTTGTCAGAGATAAGTATTGCTACTCCTGCCTGTTTTCGGGGGCCATTGGCTTGGTAAATCTTCTTCCAGCCTTTCATCCTAAGCCTATGCTTATTTCTTTCAGTGAGATGGGTCTCCTGTAAGCAACAAATTGTTGGATCTTGCTTTTTAATCCATTTCGTCAACGGTGCCTTTTGGTGGGTGAATTAAGTCCATTAACATTAAGTGTTAGTACTGATAGATATGTGGTGATTCCTGTCATTTAGTTGTCTTAGTTGTTTGAAGGTTTGATTGTGTGTACCTAAGTTGAAGTTACTCTCTACTTTCTTGCTTTTTCTTTTCCTGTGGTTTGGTGCTACCTGTCTTTTCATGGTTAAGTTTGGTGTCACTTTCTGTGTGCAGAATCCCTTGCAGAATCTTTTGTAGTGGTGGCTTTGTGGTCACATATTGTTTTAGTTTCTGCTCATCATGGAAGACATTTATTGCTGCATCTATTTTGAATGATAGTTTTGCTGGGTAGAGTATCCTGGGGTTGAAGTTATTTTCATTCAGTGCCCAGAATATGTTGCCCTATGCTCTTCTTGCTTTTAATGTTTCTGTTGAGAAGTCTGCTGTGATTTTGATGGGTTTACCTTTGTATGTTACTTGTTTTTTCTCTCTTACAGCCTTCAATATTCTTTCCCTAGTTTCTGAGCTTGTTGTTTTAATGATGATATGTTGTGGGGTAGTTCTATTTTAATCTGGTCTGTTTGGTGTCCTGGAGGCCTCTTGCATCTATATCGGAATATCTTTGTCTAGATTTAGGAAATTTTCCATTATTATTTTGTTGAATATATTACACATTCCCTTCGCTTGCACCTCTTCTCCTTCTTCGATGCCCATGATTCTCACGTTTGGTCTTTTGATGGTGTCGGTGAGTTCTTGCATTTTCTTTTCACAGGTCTTGAGTTGTTTAATTAATAGTTCTTCAGTTTTTCCTTTGATTACCATTTCATCTTCAAGTTCTGAGATTCTGGGTTCTGTTTGTTCTATTCTGCTGGATTGGCCTTCCGTTTTGTTTTGCAGTTCTGTTTCCTTCTTTTTTCTGATGTTATCCATATCCTGGGTGGTTTCTTCTTTAATGTTGTCTATTTTTGTCCTGAGTTCATTTATCTCTTTATTAATTGTGTTCTCTGTTTCACTTTGGTGTTTATACAGTGTTTCTATGGTTTCCTTTATTTCTTCTTTTGCTTTTTCAAATTCTCTATTTTTATTGTGTTGGAATTTCTTGAGTGTCTCCTGTAGATGTTGGTTGACCATATCCAGTATCATCTCTATAAAATTCTCATTGAGTACCTGTAGTATGTCTTCTTTTAAATTATTCTTGTGGGCTTCATTGGGTTCTTTGGCATAGTTTATCTTCATTTTGTTGGAGTCTGGATCTGAGTATCTGTTTTCTTCATTTTCCTCTGGTTCCTGTACTAATTTTTTGCTGTGGGGAAACTGGTTTCCATGTTTTTTCTGTCTTCCAGTCATTGTCCTTGGTGTTCTTACTCTCCCTGTACTGTGTGCAATTAAGTATTTTCTAGCTTGTAATAATAAGAATGGTAAGATTTAGAATGGAAGGGTGAGCTGAGATGGAAAGCATGAAGTTAAAGAAAAGGAAAAACAAATGAACAGACAAGTAGGAGAAAACGAAACAAGGAATCAAACAAGAAATTTACAAAGGTATAAACAGGGAGTGTTAGTGTACTAATCAACAATAAGCTGAACAGGCATTAGAGAGACAGGATTGAAAATAAAACATAAAAAGAAAAAGATAAGTATAAAAATCAAAAATACGTAAATGAAAGAAATATATATATAAAAATAAAGTAAAATGAAAAATAGGTAATAAAAAAATAAATTAAAAAAAACCCTCCAAGTTCAAATGCAATGAAGTTTCAGTCTTAATAATTTGGGTGTCCGTCTCAGTCTACAATCCTTGAGATGGTGTCTCAGATGTTGTTCTGTAGTTGTCTCATTAAAGTAGAACAAAACTTGTCCGCGTCTTCCCAAGCCGTCTGGGCACGGGCGACTGGCGGCCCGGGGGCCCTCCTGGTTTCTCCATTAATGTGAATTGAAGATGCTCTATGCTGGCTGGAAGTGTGTAGAGGTCAAAGTTTTGCATCTTCTCGGTAGTTTTGCCTGCAAGGTGTGTCTCCAGTGTCTCTCCAAGATTTCACCATATTAGGCCCGCTTTCTGCTTCCTCCCTCTAGCCACCATCTTGGAAAATGCAATATTGTTTATTTAATAGATTATATTTTAGTTTGTTTATATAAAGGAATATATTAAAAT